>NC_142063.1:15565040-15885721 GCF_059756535.1 Pantherophis guttatus
TATTAAAATTGTAAAAGCAATCGATAAAAAGTTAGAGGCAAGGATGATAAAACACTGTTAAATTTATTTAAAAGGCAACAAAGGGAGGGCTCTCGGAGCACTAGCCAGCCCCACGGCTGCATGCTCTCCATGCAAGGTTGTAGGGGACATGTTTTAACTCCTTTTTGGAAGGCCAGGAGATTGTGGGGGAGCTCTCTCACCTCTGGGGAAGAATAATCTGCAGGCGGGGGCAAGATGGCAGAGAAAGATGCCTTCCTGGACACCACCAGTTGAATTCTTTAGCTGACAAGGTCCGCAACATACCTTCCCTGCCTACCTGACTCGGTGGGATGGGCTGATGTGAAGGTTCCCATGGTATGCCATTTGGGGGGGAGATAGACTAGGCGAGAAAACATCCAGGTAATAAGATTCCTCTTTCCCCCCCTCCCTTTTTTTTTCTTTACTAGCTTCATTAGGTGAGAATAAATAGCTCAGATTGAAGGAGAAACTGAGCAAACTTGATCAAAATTCTCTCTCTCTCGCTCTCTCCCTCCCCCGCTCTCTTTTTCTTTCTCTCTCTAGTGACCGGGGAATCGCCTCCCAGTCTGTCGAAAGACCTCACCAACTCTTTGGCCGGGGTGGGGGATGTTGGCTTTGACTCAGATTCCCAGTTCCCTCTGGACGAACTAAAAATCGACCCCTTGACCTTGGATGGGCTTCACATGCTCAACGACCCTGACATGGTCCTTGCGGATCCCGCCACAGAGGACACTTTCCGGATGGACCGGCTGTAGGGGGGGCGTGGGGCGTTGGAGAACGGGAAAAGGGGGTGTGCCACGCAGTCCAAAGGAGCGCATCCAAATCACCAAGTCCCGGAATGTCCATGCCACTCTGGTGCTCGGAGGGAGATCGGGCCGAGCCCGTCTCAGATCTCTTGCATCCCATCAGGGTCCCCGGAGAGCCGCAGCTCCACTGTGTGTCCAATTTAGCAATCGCTTGTTCTACACTTGCCTGGCGGCTGTCCTGCTCGCCTCTCCTCCCCCAGCACCAACTTCAAACCTTGGTTCATGCCTTGCTGTTGAGAGAACGTTCCTCAAAGAGCCGTCTCTTCTACCCCAGCCCCTTCTTATCTCCCCTCCCTCTGTCACCAAAGTTCCAGCATTTTTGGTCCTCTTTCCTTTGCCCTAAAAGCTTTGGGCTTTGTGTTCGGGAAGTGGAGTGGCAGCGAAAGTTATATTTCCCCCTCCCCCTCCTCTTTCCAAGGCAGAGGAGCTATTCAGAAGATAAAATAGGTGTATTGTTTTGTTTTCCTTGTGTACGTAAACTATCCGACCTTTGGCTTCTGTTACAAAAACAGGCATCCCGCATGGAACTGAGGGCTTCCCCATCCCCCCCATCCCCGCCCAGAGGGAGTTAAGGGACCGCTTGATGAAAATGGGGAGTTTGGAGCGGGGAGAAAGAGAAGGACATGATTTCTAAAGCTACTTTGTGAATACCACTGCCTTTCCATGGAGAAGGACTGGACTTGGAGAGGTGGAGAAAGCCAGCTGTGGCTCTCCGAATAAACTCCGTAAAGCAGCCGCTTGCATTGGGAAGTGGGGTGGGGTGGGGGGCGCAAGCGGGGTGAAAGAGTGGCTTGCAATTCTCTGCTTGATTCTCCAATCCTTGACTGTTTTCTGGAGTCCCATCATGGCCTGTTAGCTCATTTGCCTGTGTGCATGCAGCAGCTTTCAGAAACAGCTGTCTGACCGCCACCACCCACCACCCCCGTTTGGGAGATTTAGTTGCATGAGCCACATAATTCCTCTCGGCAAACTGACCGTGTAAAAACTGTTTTGTTTTTGTTTTGTTTTTTTCCTTATTTTTGTTGTTGTTGTTGTTCCCTCAAAGAATTTTCAGGGAGAGGCAAAGGCAAGCCGAGGGAGGAAAAGAAGGCACAAATGTTTTTCTAATTATACATGGAAATTCTGCAATTTGTCTGAAGGAATGAGATCTGGGTCGTCTCCTGCAAGGTTGCTTTTGGTGGTTTTTTTTTTTTTAATAACTTTTTTTAAAAGCAGCAATCTCTCCCCCCTCCTTTCCCCCCCTCCCCTTTTGCTTGGGAAGAAGTAGTTCTTGTTCTGCATATATTAAAACAAAAACGAACACCCCAGCTTTCTCTCGTGCATGAAATAATCTGCCTCTGACCAAATCAGGGCCTGGTTATTATCTTTGTGCTCCATATTGATTAGATGTAAATCCTTTCAAGTGGCTTCACCCATACAAGGAGGAGGCCAGGACATGTTCAGGTGAGGGCATCCATTAGACTATCCCAATCTGAGATTTGTCTGGCTAGTGGGTGGATTCAGTGGCCCATAAACCAAGGGGTTTCCAACCCTGGCAACTTTTACAACTTGTGGACTTCAACTCCCAAAATTCCTCAGCCACCGTAAAGTCTCCTGCTTGGGCAGGGGGTTGGATTTAAAGACCCCCAAAGTTCCTTCCAACTCTGTTATTCTGTATTCTCTAGCTTTGCAGTACCTTCTTTCTAGCCAAAGCTGGAGGGTCGGTCCCCACAGCCCCACACACAATATGTCCTGAATCTAAGATTTGAGGCCCCCCCACCCCCAAATGCCTCTTACTATTCTTTGCTCTCCCTATTTTCAGACTTACCCCTCTCCTCCCCCAATGAGTTATAGCTGGATCTTTGTGTGTATAAACACGCACACATGCAGGTAGCAGGGATATCCATTCCGAGTACGTGTTCAGTTATGTTTTGTTTGTGCCATGGTCAGTTTAATAATTTTTGCACTAAAAAAGATGGGGGTTTTTTTTAAAAGAAAAAAAAGTGTTGTAGGTTCTTTGTGTAATGTTTTTGCTGTGATGTGTTCCCCTCCACCCCATCTTCTAAATTCTGAAAAACGCTCTCTCCATTTCATAACCCTTGTCAGTATTTTCGTTTGACCGCCTCTAATACTCCTAGTGGTCTGCTTATTTCAAATTTTCTATGGCTGTTTCTCAGAGGAAATCCACCGGAAAAATCAAAAGGCTGCTTTATCCTGCTTTAAATACGGGGCCCTAGGTACTAAGCAGTCCGTTTGCAACTCTCTCTCTCATTTCCGACAACACAGTTAGTTTGTTTTCAGTCAGATCTCTCGTCTTATTTCATCAGCATGCCAAAATTTCCTTTGAACCTTGACCTGTAATTTTGGGGCAATTGGAAAGCAAAATGCGGAATCCTCTCAGTTTGACTCAATCCTTTCCAGTTTGGGAAAGATTCATTGATTCTTGAGCTGGATTTTTTTACATGGAGATATAAATGGCTATTTTCTTTCTCTCTCATTTTTTAGATTTACACATGTACATAGGAAAACTTGTGTATTGATAAATTGTAAGTAGTTTTACAAAATGGCCTTAATTTACTATTTATGTATATACATAACGGTGTGCGATTGTGCATGTATATGTGTGTACATAGTCACACACATAGACATCCTCGCCAACAGACAAAACCTGATCTGAATGCAATTTAATTTGAAATAGCTGAGCATCAGGGACCATTTGCTTTCAACAAATATTATTTCAGTTTTCCCTTGTTAGGCTGGGGGAAGCTGGAAGTACATGTTTAAAAAAAAAAGGTCGTAGAACAAGGAAGAAATTGAAGACTTAAACAGCAACCTAAGCTGTGATGTGGATCTGATTTTGCTGGTTGAGGTATTAATTATGGGCCCTATGGTTATCTCTTTTTACGCACCTTACTTTCTGTTGCTTTATAAAATGGAAAACTTCCCTCCCTCCCTTCAATTCTAAGTAAAATCTGCATTAAAGATTAAGGAGGTGGGGGAGGAGAAAAATAATGAATAAATGCACTAGAGCTCCAAGTTACAGGATCTGCAAATTGCCAAAACTGATGCAGGGTGGGAGGAAGGCAAAAGAATCTTGTTACGTGTAGGGCTTAGAAACCCCAAAGTTGCATTCTATATTTTCGGGTTCCGCTTTGTGTTTTTGTTCTATGAAAAAAAAAGGGGGGGGAGGGGATTGTCTGGGGAAATAAGCCTTTTTATGATTGTTGATGTCTGCATGAATGGTGAAGAATCTGTCAAAAAGTGGTGCCTGTTGTTTAGGTAGGGAATTAAGACTTTAAAAAAAAATACAGATATGTCTTAACTGTGAGCTTAATTTGGAGCTGGATTTGACCCCACATAGTTATGAAGCGGTCCTTCTTTATTTTCATTCCTTAAAATCTGACTTCATTCCCCCTTCCCTCCTCCCCAAAGTTAGGGGCAGGATTGACAATTCTCTGCCCCGTTCCTTCATTTTAGCCTCATGATCAGCACAAGAGAGAACCTCGGCCAAGAGAAAATTACTGGCCCGAGATCATTAAGTAAGTTTTGGGGTGAAAAGGAGCTCCTGTTTGAATCTGATACTAAAATCGAGAGGGAGGAAGCCTGAGGCTCTCCAGATGTTTTTCCTGTCCATTTCCAATATCCTGCCAACGTGGTCAGTGGCAAGGGATTGTGGCTTTTGCCACCCAAAACATCTGAAAACCAGCAGTTCGTGAGGCCCTCTGAGCTTCATGGTTTTCTCACAGACATTTCGTTACCCAGCATCATCAGTGTTTGCTCTTTATTTATATACGAGTGGCTTGCCCTGTCGGTGTTGGTGGGAGCGTTCTTTGTGATCCCTTGATTTGGCTGTTAGGCCACTAGTATATAAACAGGGGGCAAAACCCACTCCTTTCTAGCACTGATGATGTTGCCTATTTGGCAATGAAATGTCTGCAAGAAAGGAACTAAGCCCAGAGAGCACTAAGGACCCCAAGTTCAGTTTTGCAGCTCATAGTTTGAGCCACAATTGTTCTCTTCTGTTGGAACCACCAGGTTGCCTCTTATTCAGAACTTCTGCCGTGTCTATCAGCTTCCAGGCTGCCATTCCTTAGGCAGACACCAATTCCTACGGACTGGGGTGACATGCATTCATTTGCCCTGCCAGATGGCCTTAATTCCCCTCCTTGTCCTTAAAGCCAAGCCCAGAGTGCCACTGGTCAGACTGAAGGAATATTATGACAGAATGAAGGATATTTTGTGAATAAAGACACCCTTCTTAGGAAGTTTTTGGAGACTTATTTTCCTCATGCTGGAAAATAACCCGTCCCCCTCCCTGAGGCTTTGTTTCTTTTTGATTTCCATATCATTTCAAAGGAACCCTTCATTTCTCTCTTCATAAGCTGGTTCGTGAAGGACTGGGTGGTATAAGCAGGACATTGCCTGTCTCCCCTAACTATCCCTGGCCAAACTTTTCTTCTTCCCTTCTCCACTTCCACTCTGGGCCTCTGAAGAAACTAGAAGATTTGACACCTTTACGTTTGAGGTCTCTTGATTCTCCCGGGGGGGGGGGAGGGGGGGACATCAAAATGTTCACCAGGGGGTTTGCTTTAATTTGACATATCTTGATTTTTTTCCCTACTTGCTGTTGGTTCAGGGCGATCCTAAGATTGAGAGGAAGGGGGAATTCAGTGTAAATAATCCTTTCTCTCAGGGGAAACGGAGATTTGGTCCAAGTTGAGTTTGACAGTGCAGAGGAGGGAGGTTAAATTATTTCTCTGTTTAAATAGTGTCTTCTGTTTGAAAAAAAGAGAATGAGAGCCAGAGGGTGGGACATCCCCATACGGTGGTCTTTCTCAGCTTTGGCAGCCTGAAGATGTGTGGACTTCAACTCCCAGAATTCCCTAGCCGCTGGCTGCGGAATTCTGGGAGTTGAAGTCCACACATCTTCAAGTTGCCAGAGTTGAGAAAGACGGCCTTCTTAGAAGAATTCCAGGTCAAGGGTAAATCCCACTTGCAAGTTGGCTTTCGGAAGACCCCTTGGACCCTGGGACTGTCTTAGAGGGAAAAAAAAAACCCTTGTCTGTTTCAGCAGCACGTTTTGGATGAAGGCGGGCAAAGCTCGCCTTTTGCTCAAGGCCAAGCTATTGCATGTTCAAAGAAACTGCATCTTGTTATTGTTACTGCTGCATGTTAACAAAACTCTGGGCTTAGTCTCCTTGGAAACATAGTTTCCACGAGCGTAATTCCGCAAGCGTAATGTCTCCAGGTATTCCTGTTTTGTTTCTGTTTTTTAAGTAGTCACCCAAGAGATTTATATATAAATATATATATATATATATATATGAAGATAAGTATTTCTGTTTTTTCTTTCATGGATGGATGCTTTGCAACCTGCCGTTTTCATTTCCCTTCTCCATTGGCTGAACCGTTCCAAAATATTCAAAATGGGGCTGCATCTCCCTGACCTTACAAAAGCTCTGTGCTTTTAAAACCGTGAAGGCGCTTTAGTTTTTAGAAGGAAAGGAAAAAACACACACCTCCCTTGTCACTGTGATGACATTGTGACAGAGCAATTTAAATATTTACTTATGCACACTTTTTTTTTTAATAAAAAGGAAAAAAAATATTTTTTAAAAAAAAAAAACCCATTTCTGTGTTTTATAGGAGTAGCAACAGTGGGTGTGACACTACAGTTCACACAACGCAAGGGTGTCATGATGACATTTAATAACATGAATCATTTTTATCTTTTTAAAAGCAGAACTTTTATCATTTTTGTGGTTCTTTGCGGCAAGATGTGAAAAGGCAGGAAGGATGAGAAACACTACATCAAGGCACTTATTAATCTGTTTGTGCTTTCATTCTTTTCTTTTTTTCCCCCCCTTTCTTTCTTTTGGTATGATATGTCTGTATATAAAAATAAATGAGAGATTGGCCAGTTTTCACTGTTGGGGGAAAAAAAGGGATGGTTATGTATTACTTCTTTGGAGATGCAAGCGAGTCACTGTTTGACAGAGCATTATTCTTTTTTATTTAAAAGCAAAATTTAGTAAGAGTCAATAGCCACAAGGCATATTTGGCAGAGGGTCTATAAATACTCAAAAACAGCTGTGTCCCATGAACACAGAGCAGTCTATCACTGTTTTTCAGACTTGGCAACTTTAAGATGTATGGACACTATTCCAATATCTAAAGGGCTACCACAAAAAGAGGGAGTCAAGCTATTCTCCAAAGCACCTGAGGATAGAACAAGAAGCAATGGGTGGAAACTAATCAAGGAGAGAAGCAAGCTAGAACTAAGGAGGAATTTCCTGCCAGAACAATTAGTCAGTGGAACCTCTTGCCTCCAGAAATTGTGGGCGCTCCAACGCTGGAGTTTTTAAAGGAGGGATTGGACAGGCATTTGTCAGAAATGGTACAGAGTCTCCTGCTTGAGCAGGGCGTTGGACTAGAAGACCTCTAAGACCCCTTTCAGCTCTGTTACTCTGTTAACACTACATTCCATTTAAGTTACATGTTGCAAAGAAAGAAATTTGCTGCAAAGTTACTAGAATCGCCCTATTTTGCCTGAAAAAAATTTGAAATCAACGACATAATAAATTTACTGACTTTTTTTTAAAAAAAAGGATATAATAATCAGAATGACAATAACCAGCTAAGTAGTAGAGGACGTCAACTCCCAGGATTCCTCACAACTTAAGTTGGCCAAGTTTGAAAAACACCGGCCTATAAATACGCTGGGGGAAGAGAACATTTTGGTCCAGTTCAACTCTTCATTTTCTTAGGGAGAGCTTTTGCAAGTCATTAAGGGCTGAAAATACTCTTTGGTCTGCCTTCATCCTTATTCCCTTTGAAGTACCCCCTTCCTGGTATGAGACCCTGTCTTGGTATCTTCTTTTGGGAAGCTTTTCAGAGGTTCCAGGAGCCAAGCACATCACGATGCATGAAAATGACGTATATCTATAAATCATAGTCCCTTCCCCTCGCTTGTCCATAGAGATTTGACGGCAAATTGCTGAATTCATGTGGCATGATTTTTTTTTTCATATTTAAAAAAGTAAAATGGCAAAATGGGTGCATTAAAATCTCTGTAAGTTTACTACACTATCACTGTGTTTATACTAGATGCTTAACCTGGTTGCTATATGAATGTGTTTTCTAGGCCGGCTCAATATTATTGAACCATAAACTAGCCAAGTGGCTCCGAAGAGAGCTAACCAAGTGCAGTATGTTGTGTGAATGCATCTGCTAGGCTTATTAACATGCGTTAAGCGGGTTAAGAAACAAACCGATTTTGTTGAGAAACAGATCCCCAAAAATTGTCAAGACAAAGCTCCAAAATACTGCTTCTGCTCGCTCTAACATTCAGAGCAAACAAAATCCAAACTGCCTCCCCTCCAAACTTTTTTTTAAAAAGTTTCCCCCCCTCTTTTCCCCACAAGTGTGGCTGCTAGAAATGTGTTAGCGTCCACATTGCCACTCTTCCCTTCTGTGCTGGAAGGCACATCTGGAGGAACATTTTTGACTCCATACTTCTAAGGGGTTATTGGCAAAGCGCCTAGAGCAGGGGTGTCAAACTCGATTTCAGTGAGGGCCACGTCAGGGTTGTGTTTGACCTCGGGGTGTGTGTGTGTGGCCGGGGGGGGGGCATGGCCAGCTCGATGTCACTCATGTCGGGGGTGTCTGTGGTGGTCCAAGCGCTCTGCCAGCAAAAACGGAGCTTATGAGGGCTGCCTGTGGCCCTCCCGAGCTCCATTTTCATTGGCAGAGGCACCAAGGGCTGGTCCTTTGCTGTTTCCAGGGCAGCCCCACGGGCTAGATCTAAGCACCCCACGGGCTGAATCTGGCCCCCGGTCCTTGAGTTTGACACTCCTGGCCTAGAGTCTTCCCAAACAGAGATGGGCAGTATATAAATTTAATGAATAATAAAATAAACCGAAGCCTGTCCTGAGGGAAGGAGGCTCTAAGAATCTGGGCAACCAGACCAGTGAATTATAGCATTTAGACTGGGAAAAGATCAAGGAGGACCCAAGAATATGGAGTCCCTTGGACCGCAAGGAGATCAAATCAGTCGATCCTAAAGGAAACCAACCCTGACCGTCCTTTGGAAGGGCAGATCCTGAAGCTGAAGCTCAGATGCTTTGGCCACCAGAAGAGAAGAGAGGGCTCGTTGGAATGATGTTGGGAAAGTTGGAAGGCAAAGGAAGAAGGGGACAATTGGGCAAACTCCAGGAGACGGGAGAGCGCAGGGTCCGGCGTACTTTGGCCCATGAGGTCGCGAAGGGTCGCAAGCGACTTAGCGCCTGAACAACAGCAACAACAATAAGGGAATTTTGTAAGACTTTACCCAGGATGGATAGGCTTGTTTTCTGTTATTCCAGAAGATGCTAGAATAAGCAGCTGGAAACAGAAGGCAGCTGACTGGTGCTAAAAACGAAGAGACAATTTCCACCCATTAAGGGCCATGTGGCAGTGAATCTAGCTATTTCAGGAAAAGATGGGCGCTCTCTTTGAATGTATTTAAGCGGATCCTGGACTCTTGGGAAAGCTGTACTCAAGTCTTGTCTAAATATGAATATTCAGAATAACAACATATTGGCTGTTTGAGTAGATGGTTTTCAGCATCACCTCCAATTCTAGGCTGCCATTTCTGCCGTGCGTCTAAACCCTGTGAAGTTTGGCAGACTTTAGACCAGCTTCCTATAAATGCAAGACGACTGGATCCCATCTGTGGGTTACAGGGTTGAAATGATACGATAAGAGCAGTTCAGTTGCTGTGTTTGTGCAGGCTCCAGTAGTTTGTGCTTCAATAGTATTGTTCAAAACCCAACCACTGTCTTAGCAGGTCGTTGTGTTAGAAGGATTTAATTTATCATAAGCATGTTACAAAACACAATTCTTGTGCTTTGTTCACCTGGGATTAGTAGATTGTATGAGCCCAGCCTTAATTGGGGAGGGGAACGTCACCCCACAAGTATTGTGAAGTTGACCACTTTCTGGTTTATCAAATAGAAAGGGAGGCTGGCATGATGACTGCCACAAAAATGCCATAACATCAGGTCTGGTCATGTGGGAGCTTCAACTTGGAACCATCATGACTTACGATGGAAATTCCAGGCTCCATTACGGTCATAAGTCAAGGATTGTAATTCATGCTGAGGGCTATTCGTAAACAAAGAAAAATTGGCCAAGGGGATGTATTTAAAAAAAAAAAAAAAGTATTTCTAAAATTGCCACGTCAAGCAATAGAAATATATATTTATAACCCCTGCCTGCACAAACTGCCAGCCGCAAGAAATGAACCAGCAGAGAAGCAGCAAAGTCTCCACAACCCCACTGATGCCCACGAACAACACAGCCAGGAGTAAATTTATCCTTTTCTGGCTATTGGCTTGAGAATTGCTAACAACATTTCCATTGTGTGGCTGGTTTGCTTGGCTAGCTACTTGGAAAAGAAAGCCCAAGGGGATGTAGAACTTAGGGTGACAATATTTCACTTGCTGTTTTCCTCTCCTTTGAATTTCAGTAGCTTGAAAGAATTAACTTAAGTCAAAATCCAGCCAGTTTTGTGGCCTCCAAACAATGTGGAATAAAATTTCCTGTTTTGTGGAGCTCAGAACATTTGGCCGCTAGCCTCGTTTTTATCACCTTTTCTTTTGTCGTTGTGCAGGCACGACGACAAAGTAGATTCTAAACGTTTGTGTGCATACACAAAGCTTCCGCTAACTGAGGGAAGCTTGTCCCCAAAGGTGCTTTTTCAGAACTTTATTTTTCCTTGAAGACGTTTCGCTTCTCATCCAAGAAGCTTCTTGGAATCAAGAAAAGGGGAGGGGGGGGAAATCATAAAAAAAAAAAAAGATCTTGTTTTAGTGGATTGTTGAAAAGCATGAGGACTAGTCGCACCACTAGTTGTGTGTGTCTTCTTATTTGTTCCGATGCAGCTGCATATCAGTGTCAATAATACTGTAGGTTATGAGATTATTTCGCATTCGGTTTCTGAAAGGTCATGACTAAATTTCTTCAGCTGCTAATAATTGTAGGCAAAAGAACTCTTTGCAATTCTGCGCGTGTCATTCCTTTTCTTCCTTTTTTTTTTGAAGGTTTTTTTTTGTTTTTTTGCTGTGAAAGGAAGGTTATTTATTATTCTGTAGGAAGCTTGCGGTGAGAGACTACGCAGAACTATAAGGTGTGTGTGGCTTTCAGGTATTGTCTCTTGGTTGTGGTGGATCAAAGGCAGGGAAAAGAAGGAGATGCAGAGAGGACTGGGCCACGGCAGGCTTTCCCAGCGCCTCCAGCACCAAAAAATTGAAGATGTGAACCAGTGCTTGAAGTGGCCACCCCGATTCCGCAGAATTTATTTTGAATTGGGGATGAACCGAGAGGCCACTGCGGCTCAGAACAACAGTATTTTATTCTGTAGGCTTTGCGTTTCTTTCTTGGGGAATGCAATCTTTTCCACCATTAAGTAGTTCCTAACTGTGGGCATAAGCAGTTGCACATTTAACGTTTATCTGTGTTTGTAGTACAACTTTGAACTGTATTCCTGGAAGCATCCGGAACATTAGACTAAAGTTAGCAAGTTAAAATCTAATTAATTCTAGCTAGTAGTGTGGTAGCTATTGAGACATGGCTTTCTTTGGGGGAGGAAATTCATGTCTCTCCCCCCTCCCCCAAATTTCTTACGGGGTATCTGAAAGCACGAAAAAAGAAGTTTTATCCGAATCATGTAAATTCAGCTCCCAGAGCAGCTTCTCCTATTGACAGGCAGCTAAAAACAACGTACACACTTCATATTTGGGGGTGAACTGAAGGGGGAACAGTCTATTTTTAGTTTTATTTTTGGTGTTTGAACTGTGTAACATCCTGTTTACAGGGGTTTTGTTTTTTAATCCATGAGGACTAGCAGAATGACTTTACCGATATATGCAAATCCTACCATTGAGCTACAGGTTTTTCTGGGGGAGGGGGGAGGACTTGGGCAGGAGGAGTAAAAAGTTCCGAACTCTGGAGCATTGAGGCTTAATTTATTGTGGCTTTTTCTCTCTTGGCAAAAAAAAAAAAAAAAAAAAAAAGCCCTGAAGATGGCTTTGTAAGCGTGTGCGTGTGTGTATGTATGTGTGTGTGTGTGTGTGTGTGTGTGTGTGTGTGTTCTTCCTTTTGCAAACTTAAGAACATGACGATGTGAAGAAAAAAAAAAGCAAAATTCTGTGCACATTCTTTTCAACCTCTCTTTTTTGTTTGTTTGTTTCCCTTTTTTTCTGTGAAGGCTTTTTTTTTTTTTTTGTCTTTGTAACTTTGCATTATTTGTAAATGAAATGTAATAAAGTTAAGCTGTTTTTCTCTCCGGCTGTTCAGCTCTGCTTTTCTGAAGAATGTTTAATCAAAGTGTTTTATATCAAAAATTGAGAAGTTTTGTCGTTTCGAAGTGCATCTCCTGTGCTGAATGCCTGGCTAGCTTTTTTTTTTCCCCCCTCCCCTTTTCCAAACCTCTTCCGAAAGGAGTGGCAGATAATAAATACAACTTAACCTTTGGTAGACAAATGTTATTTTATTAACCAAACAGTCTGTATTTGTACAAACGGCTCTCCGAATTTCTCCTAAACAATGAAGAGCTGCATTTTTTTAATGCAGTTTTTTCCCCTCAATTTTGGCCACTTGAAGATGTGTGGGCTTCAACTCCCAGAATTCCCCAGCCAGCATAGCTGGGTTGAATAGAATTCTGGGAGTTGAAGTCCACACATCTTCAAGTGAACCAGGGTTGAAAAATATTGCTCTAGTGGAATGAGCCAAGCATCTTGGATTATTGGGTTAAGTGTATTAGTTTAGGAAACTTAACTGCCTTGTCCAAGATCAGATGTAGCCCAGGAAGCACTTATTTTCCAGGACTTAAGCCAAGAGAGACTTGCTCATCACTTGCTCCCTGGTCCTCTTAACTGGAGGTGTGGCCCCAGGGACTTCTTGGTGCAAAGCCGGCATTCTACTATTAAGGTTTGCTCCCTGCCCAAAATGCTTGGAGGTTTTGAAGGCCGCCTGCATGGCTTCCAAACCAGACAGATTCCCATCAGCTGTTGGGAGTGGCGGTGGTGAATTCCTGAATCAAAGAGAAGCCTCAGCTTGTGCAGGTATTCCCCGACTTACAACCATTCGCTCAGTGGCCGTTCAAAATTGCAACGGCATTGAAAAAAGTGACTTAATGCCCATTTTTCATACAACCGTTGCAGCATCCCCATGGTTGGGGGGGTTTGGATGCTTGGCAACTAGTTCATGTTTTATGACAGTCGCAGCGTTCCGGGGGTCATGTGATCACCTGCGACCTTCTGACAAGCGAAGTCAATGGGGAAGCCAGATTCACTTCACAACTGTGATAACTAACTTATTCAAGCGCAGCAGTTCACTTAAAAACTCTGGCAAGAAATGTCATAAAATGGGGCATAAGTCACTTAACAAATGTCTCGGTTAGCAACAGAAATGTGGGGCTCAATTGTCGTAAGTTGAAGACTGCCTGTATATACCTGGAGTGAGACCCCAAAGGCACCTTCCTTCTCTTGTAGAGGTCATGGAGCGAAATCTGGGAGGCCACAACAGGTGGCTGCCTGTGTCCCACCTCAGCATCAGCAGTGGCTGACCCAAAAGGATGCAAGACAAGGGCAGGGGACAACCCAGTGGAGGATGCCCAAAGAAGCCACATCTTTGGTGGTTGACCCTTCAGCCTTCCAGGAGGGCTCCCTTGTTAGCAGCTGCCACAGAGCATGAACGGCTCTTCTGCGCTATGTCAAGCAATGAGGGTCCTCAGAGTCATGCGGAAGCAGATTTTGGGTGAGGTTGGTTCTAGGAAGGGTAGTGGGGATGCAACGGGAACTGGCGGACACGGTGCTTGCCACGTACGAAGAGACGGTTCACCATTTGCTATATCTTGAAGGGAGCGGAAGCAATGCATGTGGCGCGGGCGCAACAAGTCTCTTTTCAGCCAGCGGCAGTAGCATTTAGTAGTCGTGTTGGTTCCGGTAAGCCTCGTAGTCTTCTGGAATCGTGTCTAAGAAAAAGAAGAGGAAGTGAGAGCGTGTGAACCAGAAGAGAAGGTCAGGAGCCAAATTCAGGCCTAGATGCTCTTGACGTTAATGGGGGCTCCCAGGGGGAACCCCTCAGAGGGATGCTAAAGGCCTCTGCATGATACAGAGCAAGGGAGCTCTGGGTTGTGAATACTCTCCCGATCCTCCAGCTGTGGATTACGCTTCCTCCAGTGATAGCAACTGCACTTAGACTTATATACCGCTTTACAGTGCTTTACAGCCCTCTCTAAGCGGTTTACAGAGTCCGCCTCTTGCCCCCAACAATCTGGGTCCTCATTTTACCCACCTCGGAAGGATGGAAGGCTGAGTCAACCTTAAGCCGCTCAGAATCGAACTCCTGGAGTGAGCAGTGAGTTAGCCCTGCACTACGGCATTCTAACCATTGTGCCACCACGTCTCCAATGGAGTCAGAGCGGCCCTGGGGGACAAGTGACAGGATTAGGTCGAGCCTCACTCACCATTGCAGCGAAACCGCAGGTTGGACCAGATGATGTTTTCCTGGGAGAAGCAGAAGACCCCCAGACGGCCCCCTCGCATAGTTGTGTCGAGGACAATGCCAGTGTCGGCCACCACCTCAGACCCCTCATAGAACCGAGTCCTGAAGTACAAATCCGGAGAAGGAGTTAGCTTATTTCTCAAGAGTCACAATGTTTATCCTGAGTCCTGCGGGATCTTGCCTTGAACGTTGTTCTGTTGTAGGTCAGGGGTGGGGAACAATGGCCTCTTTATGACTTGTGGGCTTCAACTCCCAGAATTCCTGAGCCACCCATGCTGCCTCCAGAATTCTGGAAGTTAAAATCCACAAGTCATCGAAGAGCCATCGTTCCCCACCCCTGTTCTAGGGTCTCCAATGAGGGTCCTGTTAAAAAGATGATGTGATGTACAATAAAATTCCACCCATTTTGTGTGCGTTGTGATGCACATAGAAATAGGTGGAACTTCAATTGCGCTATCGTTGGCCACAGTCTTGCTTTGTTTGATCCTATCCTGTAAGACTCCTGCTGTCAAATCTCTAAAACACAACAGCTAAACCTTGGACTACTTTGCAAGTTTATCTTGAAACTGGAAAAGGGATAAATTGCCCACTATTTATGTAAATAATTCAGAGCCTTCTGTGGTAGATAAATATCTTTTAATAAGGGGGAATAGCCTACTGCAGGTCCTGCTGAAGACTTTCCGAGCACCACTTAAGGTATTTTCCACCACTTCACAAAGGAATTTAAGAGATTACATTGCTTCAACTGACGAAATGAAGCTATAAACATTGGTAGGAAATCTTGACAGATTTCAGGAAATTTTTGAAGAATGGTATATATATCTGCATCTTTTAAATGCCTCAGTGTTCTACAAACTCTTAAATATAAAAGTTCTCTTGAAAGTCAGTCTGGAAATCTTGGAATGATATAAAATTCTCTTCAAACAAGCCATTAAATCTTGACTACAGATAGTCCTGCAGTTACAACCTCAGTCGTAACAGTTGTAAAATGGAACAATATCGACCCATTTTTACAACTTTTTTTTTTTTTTGCACCAGTTGTTAAACACGGTGGTTGTTAAACAAACCTGCTGTTGGCAGTTTTGCTGAAAACTGGAAGCGCCAGTTTTCAGCAAAACACTCGTAAAACATGGGTCACGTGGCCAAGGGATGCTGCAAACAGCCATAAATGCAGCCTGTATTTCCGAGTGCTCAAAGTGCAGTCAAGTCAGTGGTGGGTTCCGCCGAGCCGGTAGCGGTGATGATATGACGTCACCGAACTGGTTCTGCCCCCCCCCCGCATTATTCTTACCTTTTATTTGGCCCCACCCCAATCTATTGCTGCCTCTTGAGTCCCAGCTGATAGGCTAGAGGGAAAAAAACTGTTTAAACTCTTGCCACGGGGCTTCAAAGGGCCGCCCTACAGCTGATCAGTGTTAAAAGAAAATAAATGGGTAGATCGGTACAGCTCTGCAAGCAGTTAAAATAATAATAATAATAATAATAATAATAATAATAATAATAATAATAATAATAATAATAATAATAATAATAATAATAATAATTTTATTTCTATACCGCCCTTTCTCCCAAAGGACTCAGGGCGGTGTACAGCCAATTTAAAAACACAGGACACAACAATAATTAAAAATTAAAATAATTAAATAGATTAGGCCGATTTAAAACCCCAAAAATTTAAAATACCCCAATTTAAAATTATTATGTTGATAGCCCTGCCTGGCGGAACAACAGGGTCTTCAATGCGCAGCGAAACACCCGGAGGTCGGAGATCTTACGTATTTCCGGGGGCAGTTCATTCCACAGGGCTGGGGCTCCCACAGAGAAGGCCCTCCCCCTGGGTGTCGCCAGCCGACATAATTTGGCCGATGGCACCCTGAGGAGACTCTCTGTGGGAACGGACTGGTCGGTGGGAGGCTATTGGTGGCAGAAGACGGTCTCGAAGGTACCTGGGTCCTATGCCATGGAGCGCTTTGAAGGTGGTAACTAACACCTTGAATCGCACCCGGAAGACCACTGGGAGCCAGTGCAGCTCGCGCAGGAGGGGTGTCACACGGGCACAACGAGTTGCGCCCATAACCACCCGCGCGGCCGCATTCTGGACCAGTTGGAGCCTCCGAGTGCTCTTCAAGGGGAGCCCCATGTAGAGAGCATTACAATAGTCCAGCCGGGAGGTGACAAGGGCGTAAGTGACCGTGCGCAGGGCGTCCCGGTCCAGAAAGGGCTGCAACTGGCGGATCAGGCGAACCTGATAAAAGGCCCCCCTGGCCACAGCCGTCATATGCTCTTCTAAAGACAGCCGTGCGTCCAGGAGGACACCCAAATTGCGAGCCCTCTCTGTGGGGGGCAAAGATTTACCCCCAATAGTCAGCGATGGCACCTGCTGACTATATCGGGACGCCGGCAGCCACAGCCACTCGGTCTTGGACGGGTTGAGTCTGAGCCTATTCCTCCCCATCCAGACCCTGGTAGACCAGTACCTCTGCTAAATCCTAAAGAATTGTCACATGACTACCAAGCCACGCCCACAAAATAAGCCACGCCCACAGAACCAGTAGTAAAAAAATGTAGAACCCACCCCTGAGTCAAGTGCAGTGATGATATTACCTAGTTGGGTAATGAAACGTCTGCAAGAAAGCCACCAAGCTCAGGGACACCAAGGACCGCACAGTTCAACCCTGAGCTACTGAGATTCTATCGGTCTTTCCTTACCGGATGTAGCCCACCTGGGGCCGGTGCTGTAAGAACCAGCGGTAAGAAGTCTTATCCTTCCAGCCGACGTTCCGGGGGTCTTTCCACAGCAACTTGACTTGGTCAGCTGTGTCCCCTGTGTGCCAGAGTGAGTTACGCAGGTATTCTCCAGGGCCGGTCTTTGATTTCACCGCCTGAAAGGGAAAAGCAGGAGGGATATAACGGCCCTTTTTCCCACTCCTGCTACAGTGCCGGAGCAGAGGAGATGTACACGCCACCATTTCTCCTTCTGAATTTTTAGAAGGCTGCCAGAGAGATTCAGAATGTGTCCTGAAATGCTTTTTCTCCTGCTCCTCTTCCCTGGTTGAGCCGTGATGAGAAGGGAGCCAGATGGCGGACTCTGCCCTTACCTTGAGCTGGATGCCAGGTTCTGCCACAGCCCGGAAAGGATTGGCCTGCCAGTAGGTTTGTTCCATCTGCTTCCACATCACCACATAGAAGCTGGCGCTATCCTGGTAGCCAAAGATGAACCCTGCGTAATCGTCATCCGTGACCGTGTTCACGTGGAAGGTGCCTTCAAAATCCACCCCATTAAATGCCGTGTACCCTGAAGCCGAGGGGAGAGGAGACAGAAGGGCGTCACAATAATATATTGCATTTTTATTTCTTGTAGCTCATGTCATAAAGACTTTGAGGATAGCAGTAAAAGAATATTTGTAGCTCAAGAGTTGAAAGAAGGTGTCTCTGGTGCTCTCTGAGTTTGGTTGTTTTCCTGAAGACGTTTCATTACCCAATTAGGTAATATCATCAGGACTAGTAAGGAATGAGGTTTGCTCTTGCTCTCTCTCTCTCTCTCTCTCTCTCTCTCTCTCTCTCTCTCTCTCTCTCTCTCTCTGTTTCTCTCTCTGTCTCCCTCTCTGTCTGTCTCTGTCTCTCTCTGTCTTTCTCTGTTTCTCTGTTTCTCTCTCTCTCACACACTGTCTCTGTCTCTCTCTGTGTGTCTCTGTCTCTGTCTCTCTCTCTGTCTCTGTCTCTCTTTCTCTGTCTCTCTGTCTCTCTCACTCTGTCTCTCTCTCTGTCTCTCTCTCTCTCTCTGTGTGTGTCTGTCTCTCTCTCTCTGTGTTTCTCTCTGTCTCTGTCTCTCTCTCTTTGTCTCTGTTTCTCTCTCACACACTGTCTCTGTCTCTCTCTGTGTGTCTCTGTCTCTCTCTCTGTCTCTGTCTCTCTTTCTCTGTCTGTCTCTCTCACTCTCTCTCTCTGTCTGTCTCTCTCTGTGTGTGTCTGTCTGTCTGTCTGTCTGTCTCTCTCTCTCTCTGTTTCTCTCTCTCTGTCTCCCTCTCTGTCTGTCTCTGTCTCTCTCTGTCTTTCTCTGTTTCTCTGTTTCTCTCTCTCTCACACACTGTCTCTGTCTCTCTCTGTGTGTCTCTGTCTCTGTCTCTCTTTCTGTCTCTCTGTCTCTCTCTCTGTCTCTCTCTCTGTGTCTGTCTCTCTGTGTGTGTCTGTCTGTCTCTCTCTCTCTCTCTCTGTGTTTCTCCCTCTCTGTCTCTGTCTCTGTCTCTCTCTGTCTTTCTCTGTCTCTCTGTTTCTCTCTCTCTCACACACTGTCTCTGTCTCTCTCTGTGTGTCTCTGTCTCTGTCTCTCTCTCTGTCTCTGTCTCTCTTTCTCTGTCTCTCTGTCTCTCTCACTCTGTCTCTCTCTCTCTCTGTGTGTGTCTGTCTCTCTCTGTGTGTGTCTGTCTCTCTCTCTCTCTGTGTTTCTCTCTCTCTGTCTCTGTCTCTCTCTGTCTTTGTCTCTCTGTTTCTCTCTCTCTCACACTGTCTCTGTCTCTCTCTGTGTGTCTCTGTCTCTCTCTCTGTCTCTGTCTCTCTCTGTCTCTCTGTCTCTCTCACTCTGTCTCTCTCTCTGTCTCTCTCTCTGTGTCTGTCTCTCTCTCTGTGTGTGTCTGTCTCTCTCTGTCTCTCTCTCTGTCTTTCTCTGTCTCTCTGTCTCTCTCTCTGTCTCTCTCTCTCAAACTCTGTCTCTCTCTCTGTGTCTCTGTCTTTGTCTCTCTCTGTCTCTCTGTGTGTCTCTCTCTCTTTCTGTCTCTGTCTCTCTCTCTGTCTGTCTCTCTCTGTCTGTCTCTGTCTCTGTCTCTCTGTCTCTCTTTCTCTCACACACACTCTGTCTCTCTCTGTGTGTCTCTGTCTCTCTGTCTTTCTTTCTCTGTCTCTCTCTCTGTCTCTCTCACTCTGTCTCTCTCTCCGTGTCTGTCTCTCTCTCTGTCTGTCTGTCTGTCTCTTAACTGAGAGAAAACCCCACTCCTTACTAGCACTGATGATGTTACCTAGTGTGGCTAACGAAACGACTCCAAGAAGATAACCAAGATCAGTGCTCACCAAAGACCCTTGATAGAACAGCCTCGAGGAATAGGAAGAAAAGCCCACAACCAAGAAAACAGTCAGAGAAGACAAATCTCAGTCTAAAGCAGGGAGGTAATTTGAGGAAGCTTCTCAGATTTGACCCTCCTTAGTTCTTTTCAAGATAAAGGCAGGGAACGGAAAAACACATTTAGACTTGTACGAGACAAGGAGCAATGGATGGAAACGAATCAAAGAGAGAAGCAACCTAGAACTAAGGAGTAATTTCCTGTCAGTGAGAACTATCAGTAGAATAACTTGCCTCCAGAGGTTGTGGGTGCTCCCAACACTGGAAGGCTTTTAAGAAAAGATTGGGCAAGTATTTGTCTGAAATGATACAGTTTCCTGCCTGAGCAGGGAGCTGCACTAGAAGACTTCCAAAGTCCCTTCCAACTCTATTATTCTGATGTGTGTCCCCTCCCGCCCTTCCTGCCTCTATGTTGAAGAGAACTAGGGATGCTCAATCTGAGATGCTTCCTCTTTAGCCAAATGCAAAGAGAGAGCTCTTTTCGCCGTAAGAATCCCAGACACTTTAATCATTGCTTGGTTTCCCAGTGGAGAGGCGTTAGAAGCAGTTCCCAACCCAACCCTGTGCTTTCCCACCTGCCTTTTCCCCGGTTTGTGCAGTTCGTGTGTACATTTCTTACAAGATGTGCACATGCCTCATTTCAAGTAACTGAATGGCCTCCCCCAAATCCTGTTAATCCTGTTGACGCAAGCCTTTTCCATTGCAACAGCCTAGCTCTCCTCACACCAGCTCCAAAACGAAGTTCACGGATTGGAGATTTGCATCTGAGGATGCAAAGCCCAATTCCCCAGATTGTACGTTGCTTTCCTGCCAGCCGTGCCCGCAATCCTCACCCAATTGTCGTTACAAGTAGCCCTCAACTTATGACTGATCGCTTAGTGACCGTTCAAATTTAGGACGGACATCCCCAGGGGTATTTACAACCCAGTTCTGAAGTTCCAACAACTACCGCCCCCTCCATGGTCATGTGACTGTATACCAGCGCTCAGCAATGGCTGTTTGCAGCATCCCACCGTCACAGGTCCACGTCTTAACAATGGTTTTGCCAAAAGTTGGCCTTTATTTCCAGTTTTTAGCAAAAAACATTCCATAGCAAACAACTGGTTTGCTTAGAAAGAATGTTTTTTCTGTGCCAACTCAGGAAGCTCAAACTGCCCAAGGAGCTGCTGATACAGTTCTACAGAGGAATTATTGATCTGTCATCTGCACCTCTAGAACTGTCTGGTTTGGTTCTGCAACCCAACAAGACAGACACAGACTTCAGAGGATAATTAGAACTGCAGAAAAAACAATGGCTACCAACCTGCCTTCCATTGAGGACCTGTATACTGCATGAGTCAAAAAGAGGGCTGTGAAAATATTTACAGACCCTTCGCATCCTGGACATAAACTGTTTCAACTCCTACCCTCAAAACGACGCTATAGAGCACTGCACAAGTACATTTTTTTCCCAAACACCATCACTCTGCTAAACAAATAATTCCCTCAACACTGTCAAACTAGTTACTAAGTCTGCACTACTATTAATCATCTCATCGTTCCCATCACCAATCTCCTCCCGCTTACAACTGCATGACTGTAACCTTGCTGGTATCCTTACAATTTATATTGATATTGTTTCCTGATTGCTTATTTGTAACCTATGACTATCATTAAGTGTTGTACCTTATGATTCTTGATGAATGTATCTTTTATTTTATGTACACTTGGTGCATATGCACCAAGACAAATTCCTTGTGTGTCCAATCACACTTGGCCAATAAAAATTCTATTCTATTCTATTAACAACTGCTGCAAAAATTGTCACATTGGGTTGATCCCATGGGTGAGCCACTTTACAACCATCACAACTTCTGAACATAATGGACAGTCTTCCATTACAGTCATAAGCCGAGGACTACGTGTAATGGGTCTGAAGAAGGAAATGATCACACGGAAGTAAACCTATTCCATGCTGTGTCATGACTTTTGCTTCAGTTTGAGTTGGGCCAGAGGAAAATAAAACTTTGACCTGGCCCTGTCTACTTGGAACCTGTACACTGACCCCACCACTAAAAGTTCTAACTCTTGGCTCCCAAGGATTGCAATTTCTTCCCTAGGACTGTCTCTTAAAAGTGAACGTTGCAGCATGAGGACCTCAAGAAGGAGCATTTCTGCATCCTGTACAGGTAGTTCTCGACTTACAACAGTTTATTTAGTGACCAAACTTACAACGGCACTGAAAAAAGTGACTTCTGACCGTTTTTCACATTTATGACCATTGCAGCATCCCTATGGTCAGGTGATCAAAATTTCGACGCTTGGCAGCTGGTTCATATTTAAGACGGTTTCAATATCCCGGGGTCATGTGATCCCCTTTTGCAACCTTCTGACAAGCAAAATCGATGGGGAAGCCAGATTCACTTAATGACTGTGTTACTAACTTAGCAATAGTGGTTCACTTAATAGCTATGGCAAGAAAGTTCATAAAATGGGGCAAAGCCCAATCACTGTCTTGTTTAACAACAGAAATTTTGGGCTCAACTCTGGTTGTAAGTCAAGGACTACCTGTGGGTGTTGCAAATATTTTTTAAGTGATTGCTTTCTTTCAGAGCTTAAACTGTAACTTACCCACAGCTAAACCTGGGTCACTGTTCATGGTCTGCACGATTTCCATGCCCTGCAAAAATAAGAATTTTCTTTTTTTTTTTAATGCTATAGATCCGGAGACTCCAACCTCTATCTTGAATTTTGAGAACGGGCGGGTATTGTCAGAAAATGACAAATAGCAAAATGGGATTTTTTTACCCTTCGACAAAGTGGCTATTGGGAAAATGTTATAAAAACCTTTTTATTCACAGAATGTTACCTGTAGTCTCTCAACAAGACACTCCCTGTTTGATCTGACTACTTGTGGCCATTTTATAGACCAGTGTTTCTCAAAACCATGGCAACTTTAAGATGTGTGGACTTCAACTCCCAGAATTCCCCAGCCAGTTGGCTGGGGAATTCTGGGAGTTGAAGTCCACACATCTTAAAGTTGCCATGGTTGAGAAATACTGCTTTAGCTGGATAGGGCCACAAGTCTCTGTTACTCCCCAACTTGGGAGTGACTTGGAGAAGAGTAGGGGAGTTGAAAAAGGAGGAAGTCTCCCAAAATTATTGAGAACAAGAGTTGCCCTAGACCAGACCCTGGTTTTCTCCTGCACCATGAACTGAATGAAGAACAGACCCGTGTCCTTGCAGCCAAGACTTCACCACCAGCAGCCTTGAATCATCTTCACCCAGGAAGGTAAGTGATATCCCACACCAAAGCAAGACATAAAGCTCCTCCGATCAAAATATTTCCCATCACGGAAACTTAGCCTTTCCCAACCCGAAGCTGAATTTATTTATTTATTATTCGAATTTCTATACCGCCCTTCTCCTTTCGGACTCAGGGCGGTGAACAGCCAAAATAAAAACATTTATACATAAAGTACGATTAAAAATAGATTTAAAATAATTAAATTTGGCCCATAGTTTAAAATTTATCAATTTAAAATCCATATCAAAATTTAAAACCAACCATAAAATCATAAAATCAAGAGAGACCGGCTAACTGAAAGAGGTGAGTTTTTAGGGCCCGACGAAAAGTCTGGAGGTCGGAGATCACTCGTATCTTTGGGGGAAGGTTGTTCCAAAGGGTAGGTGCCACCACAGAGAAGGCTCTCCTCCTGGGGGTGGCCAGCCGGCATTGTCTAGCCGACGGCATCCTTAGGAGGCCCTCTCTGTGGGAGCGAACTGGCCGGTGGGAGGCTATTGGTGGCAGAAGGCGGTCCCCTAAGTACCCTGGCCCTAAGCCATGGAGCGCTTTAAAGGTAATCACCAACACCAATTAGACTTCAGTTCCCAGAATTCCCAGTCATATGGTTGGCAGAGTTCCCATAATGCCTTGTCAACCTCTCCATTGGCTGTGCTGGCTGGAAAGTGCAGCTGTGAAAATTTTGGTACCACTTGGTACTTTGTTGGAGGGAAAGGCCTCCGATGTGTGTAAGACTAGAAGAATTGGACTCGCCCTTCATCAGAATATTTGAGAGTAACCCCAAAGGTGCTTTTTTCAAGAGGCCACTGGAGTGTCTGGTTTTTGTTTGAAGACGTTTCGCTTCTCATTCAAGATGCTTCTTCAGCTTTTGGACTCTTGAAAAAAGCACCTTTGGGAATCTCCATAGACGTTTGAGAGAAATGCAGTCGTTCTTCAGGACCAGAAGAGTTTTCAATAGTGCAAAGCATCATCAGGGCCAAAAACAAGAGCAAGCACACCAGGAAATCACTAAGCAACCTCAGAGATGATAGCTAACCTGGTTGAGGACAATCCAGTTGGGGTCTATCTGGGCATCGCCTTCAGGATCCAACACAACAGTTTGAAAGGCCCGGAAGTCAGTCAGCGTCACCTGAGCATTTTCAGGGCAAACGTCAATCCGGTCAATCACGTGGTCCTTATCAAAGTCACCCTGACAAGCATCTCCGACACCATCTCCTGCAGAAGAGAGAGTGGGGAATCAGCTTTCCACAATGCCCTGGGTTCAAAAGCAGAACTAGGACCACAAGCATCACACACCAGCCTAACCCTGCATGTTTACAGTTATACAGTGCAATAAATCCAGATCAAAGTCTTTTTCCCCCCCTGCAAATGACTTGCTTTCTGTTCTCGTTAGAGCCACGGTGGGGCAGTGGTTAGAGTGCAGTACTGCAGGCTACTTCTGCTGACTGTCAGCTGCCTGCAATTTGACGGCTCAAATCTCACCAGGCTCAAGGTTGACTCAGCCTTCCAGCCTTCCGAGGTCGGTAAAATGAGGACCTAGATTGTTGGGGGACAATAGGCTGACTCTAAACCGCTTAGGGCTGTAAAGCATTGTAAAGCGGTATGTAAGTCTAAGTGCTATTGCTATTACGCAAAACTTAGAAATTCCCCCCCTTCCTCAAAACAGAACTGATACAAATCATTACGTTACAATCTCATTTTTCCCTGTGTGTGAATTTATAAAACAGACTGAAAGTGAAAATGGATAGTGGCACTTGCTATCTTGGGGTGCAACAAGAAGAAATAAAGTCCAGTTTGTGGGAAATAATTGTTCCCCTCTACTGTGGCTTGGCTGGAACCCATTTAGAAAGAGAGTCCAGTTTAGGACAGTGACAAATTATTCAAAGGAGAGCTCCTAAAATGCTGAAGGGTCTGAAAACTAAGCCCTACATAGAATGATTAAATGTTATTTCTCGGTACAATATTTGACCTACGAAAAATTCAGTTAAAGAAAGGGAGAATAGAGGGCTTCAAATATCTGAATGGTTGTCATCACGAAGAGGGAGTGGATTTATTCTCCATAGCTCCAACAGGTAGGATTAGAAGTAGGATATTATGACAAGGAAGGAAGTTTGGGTTAGATGTCAAAAGAAACTTCCTATCTTTGATCTTCGCACCTTCCGTCGCGCGCTTAAAACGTTTTTATTTCATCAAGCTGGCCTGGCCTAAATCATCTCCTCTTTTAAATTTAAATTTTAAACATAAATTTTTAATCTGTTTAATTATGGGGTATTTTAAAATTCAGCCTAAATTATTTAATTTGTTTTAATTTATTTTAGATTTTGTATTTCCTGTGTTTTATCTTCTGGCTATCTTTTCCAACAGCTGGTTGGAAAAGTAGAGATGCCTCCAGGCAGTGTTTCTCAACCTTGGAGATCTCCGTTCTTCCCTTCTCTGTTTAATTTTATCTCTTTCTCTTCCTGTTTCTACCTGCCAAACATCTTCAGCTATACTTCCTAAAGTAGTCAGTGTTTTTAGAAAACGTATCCTCTAGAGCTATGCTGGCTGGAGAATTCTGGGAGTTGAAGTCCACAAGTTGCCAAGTTTGAAGACCTCTGCTCTAGACTAACCCAGTGTTTTCCAACTTGGCAACTTTAAGACATGTAGACTTCGACCACCAAAATTCTTAAAGCTGCTATGCTTGAAGAACACTGGACTAACCCTTCCAGTATTCTTAACTTTTCCTGGAAGTAGCTGTAGCTTCTCTCTCCAATGTCCAAGTTGCTGTTCCACAAGGTCTCAACAACAGCCCTTTGGGAGAGTAGGAAAACAACCTTTTCCAGTTGTATTCAGACATGCTTCGTTCAAGTTAACTGGCTGGGGAATTCTAGGAATTGAAGTCTACAGATCTTAAAAATTGCCAAGGTTGAGAAACACTGTTTTAGCGCAAGGGTCTCTCCAAACTTGGCAATTTTGAGACTTGTGGACTTCAACTCTCAAAATATGTAGTGTATATTTATTTAAGTTTATATCAGCTTTCTGTCCTGTGGTGACCAAAGACTTTAAGACCAAAGTCTTAAAAGTTGCCAAACTTGGAGACTCCTGTTCTTGTCAATACTAAGTTGGTCAGGGGGAGGGACTATGGCCTTTTTCCAAATCCAGGATTATTTTAACTCAGTTGTGGACACCAAACTGTTCCATGTTTGTGCTTCCCTATAAAGGAAGAAATTGAGAGAGAAAGCATGTTGTCCTCACGATTTGTGTCCTCCTGGCCAGGATTGGGGACCAAACGACAATTGTCAGGTCCTGGGGGCTTGTGATCTGGGATGCCATCATTATCATCATCATCATCACATTCATCTCCAAGCCCATCCTGGTCAGAATCCAGTTGGGAGCTGTTAGGCACCGAAGGACAATTGTCGCGGGAATCCTGGTGCCCATCTCCATCTCTGCCAACAGGAAAGAAAAGAAAACTTAAGAGTTGGGTGATGAGTGAAATAAGAGAATTATACAAAAGGGACATCTTTGTCCAAGTTCAGCATCCCCTAAATCAGTGATGGCTAACCTTTTTGCTATCGCGTGCCAAAAGCTGGGGGAGTGGGGGGTGGTCGCGCGCATGCGTGCCCACATCCATAATTCTATGCGCCCTGTCCCCCCCACGCACACGTGCGTGAACCCCCCATGCTCCCCCTGTTTTTGGCATGTGATGGCATGGTGGGCACAATAGACCCGGTTTTTTTGCCCTCCCCAGGCTCCAGAGGCTTTCTAGGAGCCTGGGGAGGGCAAAAACAGCCTTCCCCACCTCCCCGGAGGTCCTCTGGAGGCTGGAAACAGCCCGTTCGCCGACTTCCGTTGGGCCCAGAAGGCCCAAAATCAGCTGGCCAGCACACACATTCGCGCTGGAGCTGAGCTAGGGCAACGCTCGCGTGCCCACCAATATGGCTACGTGTGCCAGCTGTGACACCCATAGATTCGCCATCACAGCCCTAAATTGTTCCCAATTACTACTGTTGGCACACCTATTTGAAATGAGAAGGCTATGATCCCGAAGGTTCTTTTTCAAAAGGCAACTGAACTTTGTTTTTCCTTGAAGATGTTTTGCTTGTCATCTGTGAATCTTCTTCAGTTCAGTTCTTCAGAACTTAGAAGAATTGAGAATTAAAACTAGAAGTAAGGAGAAATTTACTGACAATAAGCACAATTAATCAGTGGGAAAACTTGCTTCCAGACGTTGTGAATGCTCCAATACTGGAAAGTGTTTTAAGAAGAGATGGGACAACCATTTGACTGAAATGGTGTAGGATTTCCTGCCTGAGCAGAGGGTTGGACTAGAAGACCTCGAAGGTCCCTTCCAACTCTGTTATTCTATTCTAAAAACAAAGTCCAGTTGCCTTTTGAAAAAGCATTTTTGGGACAACCATGACCTGGATGACTGAGAATCTCCATAGACAGAAGGTCTTTATTTCTGTCCCGTGTGGTGACTGAAGCTGTCAAGGCCTTCCCAACACAGTGGAACAGGTGTGGCCGAAAGAGTCTGCTTTCTCCATCTCTGTGTGACTTACCTACTCTCTTGTCTCCCTTCCAGCTAGAAAGGATTCATAGAGCAATTATACTTGCAAGGATGCAGACAGAAATTCAAACCTTGCTACATGTGAAATGAAGGCAGATAATTCTTCAACTCACTTGTCCTGGTTGGTGTCACACGGGTCTCCAACAAGATCGTGGTCAGTATCTTTCTAAGTAACGAAAAGTAGAAAACAGTTTTAATTTATTTATTTATTTATTTATTGGTTCGATTTATATGCCGCCCTTCTCCGGAGACTCAGGGCGGCTTACAACGCGTTAAGCAATAGCCTTCATACTTTTGTATATACCTGCTTAGTAGGGTTTTTGGGGGCCTCTAAGTGGTGTTCTTTTTTTATATATACAAAGTCAGTTTATTGCCCCCACAAACCGGGTCCTCATTTTACCTATCTAGAAAGGATGGAAGGCTGAGTCAACCTTGAGCCTGGTGAGATTTGAACTTGCAGTAATTGCAGGTAGCTGGTGCTACTTAATAGCACTTTAGTCTGCTACACCACCAAGGCTCTTGAATTGAATTGAATTGAATTGAATTGAATTGAAATGAAATGTCTTTGGAATATTAGTAGCTCGGATTAGTAGCTATATTGTTGGTTTGAGCTCCGAGGCTGACGATTTGATTGCGATTTGGTCACAAGCAAATAGGGCCGAAATGTTTGCAACCAAATTGCCAACCTCGGAGTTCAAACCAACAGCTTTAATTGTTTTTTTTTAATTTCCCTTCCTTTAGAAACCTCCCTAAGATGCTTTTATCAGATGCAGACTTGGAATACTTGAATGTTTCAAGTGAAACATTTTCCACTTCTATCAACACTTCTATCTTCAAAATCTTTTCCATAAAGGCTAAGATTCCTAAATGTACCCTTTCTCTAAACGTACATTTCTATTGAATTGTTTAAGCTATAGTTGTTTACAAAAAGATTTGAAGCAGGTGGCTTCCCACAATCAAAAGTCAAAAGATTTTATCCTGTGCTGGATTTTCCAGGCTCATTCACCCAGGAGAATGAAAAAGTCAGGGCACCATCCCAAATTATGAGTAATGAAATTCCAATTAAAATAGCCCTTTACACTTCAAGGGAAGGTTTGATTGGAAGGATTGCATTTGAGCATCCAAGACAGGACAGGAAAGGAGAAAGGGAAAGAGGAAAGACAGAAAAAGAAGGAAAGAGGGGAAGAGAGCAAAAAAGGAAAGAGGGGAAGGAAAAAGAAAGAATGATGAGGAAAGAAAAAAGAAGGAAGGAAGGAGGGAAGGGAAGAGAGGAGATTATAATGAGAGTGAGGGAGGGTCTGAAGGAAGTCCTGCCTTAGCACTTGGCCACCAAAGGTGCCCCCAACACGAGTGACGTCAAGCTAGCCATGCCCCCCCCCCGAGGTCAAACACAACCCTGATGTGGCCCTCAATGAAATCGAGTTTGACACCCCTGCTCTAAAGAATGCAATGTAAACAGGTCATGGAATTTTACCCATTTCTGACACCGTTTCCTGTGCACAAAAAAAATGCAAATATTGTAAACCACCCAGAGAGTGCTGTAAAGCAGTGGTCACCAACTGGCGAGAAAAATTTGGTGGTCCTCAGAAAAATTATTTGCATTTTTTATATTGCACTAAATCAGGGGTTCTTAAACTACGGCCCCTGGGCCGAATACGTGCAATGAATGTTTGTGTTGCTGCAGAGAATCTCCTCCTTCGGGGTCTTTTTGTGCGGGTTAGAGGGGGACAGAAATTTCCACTTGGGGTCTGCTTCGGCCTCCTGGTACAGGGCTTTGGGTGAAGGCTGGAGGGAAGCGCTACTGGTGGCGAAGAGCCGGAGGGCTTCGTTCCAGTGGGACTGCCTCATGGCCTGGAACTGGCTGACCATCTCAGCCCGCTGAGCCTCCAGGCGCAGGTACCTGGCCTTCACTCCCGCAGGTCTTCCCTCTGCTTGGAAAACCTATGCTCCTAGTCCTGAGTGAGGTGCTTCTGCTGAACCTCCTTCTCGGCCAGATCCAATTTGAACTTAGCCAGCTGTTTTGCCAGCTCTTTTTTGTGGTGGCTGCTTAGCTCCAACAACTGCTTTCTAAGGAGCCCGGGCGGGCAGGCGAGGAGAGGCTGGGAGGGGAGGGGTGAGTAGAGGCTGGCGAGGTTCCCCTCGGCACAAGTGACATCGAGTTGGCCATGCCCACTCAGTCACATGACTACCTAGCCATGCCCACCCAGCTGGTCATTAGGCGGATCATATTAGTGGTCCGCGGGATTTTAAATTATGAATTTAGTGGTCCCTGAGGTCCAAAAGGTTGGTAATCCCTGCTATAAAGTATATAAATGCTACTGCTATTCTCCTTAGCAAGCGCAGCTGTTTAGATCATTAAGCGACTAAAGTAGCATATTGTATGAATCCAAGCCAATGTCTCACCTGATCTGGGTTACTGATGAAGGGGCAGCTGTCACAGACGTCTCCAACTCCATCCCCATCAGTGTCCTTCTGGTCACTATTTGGGATCCTCGGACAGTTGTCTAAGACATTTTTAATTTCTGGAGAAGAGGAAGTAAATGAAACAGCAACCATAAGGAGCAAAGAATGTGGGGAGTTCCTGGGCCCAGAGAGCACCAATGGGGGTCTTTGCTCTTAAGCCTCAGTTGTGATGGCTGGGAGTATTTTTGGGGGGGCACCTCAGCATCACACTTGCCAGATTATGTAGATCATGGCCTGGATACATTTGGGAGGTTTCTTTTAACAAAGAGCAAGCTAAAAAATAGTTTGTATAAAAATGGTAGAGATAATCTTTGTGTCAGCACTCTAAGCTACATTCACTCCAGTGCTGACATAAGGAAGAGAAGAGGATGCTTGACTCTTCACCTACTTATTTTCCCTGAAGATATTATCCCCTAGGAGATGGGATGGGAGGAGGGGTATTCCTGTGAGCTGAAGTAGTAGAGATGGGGAGAGTGACTTAGAAGATGGCCAATGAGACGCAGAGAATTGGGGAACGGAAAGGGAGGGTTTGGGGTCAGAAGGTCAGTGCTGACTACGATGGACTCGGGGACAGATTGTTGTACTCAATAAGTGAAAGATTTCATCAAAGACTATTTGTTTGGAAATGCAATTTATTTGAGACGACATCGTAACCTGACACTTTGATTTATGACTAGTCCCTTAGCGATCATTCATAGTTTCAATGGAACCCCCCCAAAACCTTACAACCTGACTCTGAAATCCCAATGTCATCCCCTCCCCTCATAGTCACATAACAGTATTGAGGTACCTGGCAACAGTCCCATATTTACCAATCACGTGACAGTGATTTATGACGTATTTTCTGGAAACCGGCATTTAATTCCGGTTTTCAGGAAAAAAGCACTCCATAACGAACAATGGATATGCTTAATGTTAAGTGTTCATTTAACAAATGCTACAAAAAAGGTCCTAAAATCAGGTCCACTCAAACAGTGACTCACTTTACAACCGTAATTGCCGGTCTTAATTGCGGTCGTAAGTCGAGGACTACCTGTATCTTCAAGAAAGCAAGAAAAACTGGTTTCACAGAGTAATGATCTTGCTCTGTGAAACTCTGGAGAATATATATATATTTTAAACCGGCCCACTTTCTGAGCCCAGAAAGCCCAAACTCACTGTCTCCATCCATATCGTTGTCGCACAGATCTCCCCATCCGTCGCCATCACTGTCCCACTGGTTGTTATTCTTGATATTCCGGCAGTTGTCACAAGCATCCCCAAAGTTGTCTAGATCCACGTTTTGCTGGTCCGCATTGGGCACAAACACACAGTTGTCCTGCAGGGGGAAGGATTCGTAAGTCGGAAAGAAACGGGAAAACCAGCTCGGCTTTACAAAAAATTGGAGTAGCTGACAAAGCCTGCTTGTTGAGATGTTGGTTTTTCCCTGCAATACACAGTGAGATGTTTCAAGGGAAGCTGGCAAGCAGGATACGTTGGGGAAATCTCCTGCTGAAGTAATGAACATCATGTTCCCAAAATGTTGATGTTCTCTTTAGGCATCGTACAAGTTCCAATGCAGAGGTGTCCAATTTTGGCAAGATTAAGGCTTGTGGACTTCAACTCCCAGAATTCCCCAGCCAGCCATGCTGGGAGATGAAGTCCACAAGCCTTAAATGTTTGAGACAAACACACAAAATAGTTTGTCGCAAAAGTGACTGCCTGTGAAGGCTTCTGGATTGGGGCTGAAAGGCAAAAACGGAAGTGGTATGCTCCGTCCCATAATTGGGTAGACCAGGTTGCCATGAAAAAAATATCTTTCCCCTGGTATAGCTGACAAAGGGAGGAGAGCCCGTGGCCTAGAAGTTAATACATCTACCTAATATGCAAGTAGTCTGGATTCGAATCCCAGAAGGGTATGGCTAGCTGATAGGAGCTGAATAGTTTGAAATAGATCTATAGTAAAGGTAAAGGCTCCCCTCACACATATGTGCTAGTCGTTCCCGACTCTAGGGGGTGGTGCTCATCTCCATTTCAAAGCCGAAGAGCCAGCATTGTCTGAAGACGTCTCCGTGGTCATGTGGCCGGCATGACTAAACGCCAAAGGCACACGGAACGCGGTTACCTTCCCACCAAAGATGGTCCCTATTTTTCTACTTGCATTTTTTACGTGCTTTCGAACTGCTAGGTTGGCAGAAGCTGGGACAAGTAACGGGAGCTCACCCCGTTATGCGGCACTAGGGATTCGAACCGCCGAACTGCCGATCTTTTGATTGACAAGCTCAGCCTCTTAGCCACTGAGCCACCATGTCCCCAGATCTTTTTTTTTAATAGTTTTTATTAAATGATTTTCTTCATTTTATATCACAATTTTGATCTTTACAGCGGAAGAATAACGAAAATAATTTGTATGTACTTAGGAGATATACTGATACTGGAGCGCTGTAAAGACTGCATCCCTAGTTCTATACTAGTCTCCCTTTATTTCTTAGTCGGTAAACCATAAATTCAACACACAAAATTGTCAAGATTGGACACCCGCTGCTAAATAGATCACTTTGAAATTAGAATAAAGATTCTTTGGTCTTAGGAAATACAGGAGAGAAACGGTCTGAAGATGATGGGTCACTGTCAGGAGGCGTCCTAACCTCAGAGTTTTTTATCCCGTCCCCATCAGCATCATCGTCACAGGCGTCACCAATCCCATCCCTGTCAGCGTCTTCTTGGCCAGAGTTGGGAACCGTCACACAGTTATCCTGAAGGACCAAAAAGAGGAAATGTCGCTTAAAACAAAAATTTGTATCCCACCTTTATTTTATTTTTTTTATTATAATTAAGTCAAGACAGTGAACAAACTCAATACTGTTTCTCCTCTTTATTTTCCGCACAACAACCCTGTGAGGTGGGTTGGGCTGAGTGGCTCAAAGTCACACAGCCAGCTTTCATACCTAAAGCAGGACGAGAACTCACCCTCTCCTGGTGATTGGCCTGAAATCACCCAATCAGCTTTCATGCTTAGGGAGGGACTAGAACTCACAGTCTCCTGACGATTGGTCCAAAGTCACCCAGCCGGTTTTCATGCCTAAAGCAGGACTAGAACTCAGAGTCTCCTGAATTCTAGCCTGTTGTCTTAACCGCTAACTGCTAAACCAAACTTTTTGGGAGATATTTTCTCTTAGCCTGAGAGTGCCAGCCGTCAACGCAAGATATAATTTCTCCAATGCTGACTTTTAATTACTTGGCAAAATAGTTTCTCAGTTATTAGATTTGAACTATGTTCGTCTGTGTGTGCCAAGAATATTAAGGCATTTATTTTTTGAATTAAAACATTTATTTATTCCTGTGATTTCTGCACTACTCCAGTCTGATCTGAGAAGTGTACTGAGGCCAATAATTTGATTTTAAAAACCCAAATTCCCAGAAATACATCAAAGAAGTGCACTTCTAGGGGTATCTGCAAGATATGGTCAAAAGAGTCAAGATGGCGGGCACAACAGTGCAATCAAAGCCCTGCCTTTTTTGGGAGGAGGTAGAGTGGATCACAGAGCTTCAATCTCACTGACATGGCCTCCATCCTGACTTTGCTGACTGGGAATTCTGGGAGTTGAAGTCCACATATCTTAAAGTTGCCAAGTTTGAAAAACACAGATTTATAAAAGTGACTTAGAATTCTTGGAGTATTTGGTTTAAGAGAAATGTGATTAAGCTGAATTCAGCTCAGTAGCTATTATTAATTAATCCTCACTGTATTTATTTCAACAAATGTATTTAATTGGCAAAGACATCCTGCAAAATTTTCATTGTCCCAATTGTACAGGTATGAATTAAGAAAGGTGGATTTAATTTTCCACACTTTCAATAATCATAAAGTTTGTTTATCCCAGCTTTACTTGCTGACTGAAATAACAAACTTCACAACTCAACTCTGTTTTCAACTCAAGGCTTCTGACCCCACTTAATTGCTAATAAATATTGGGATGCCTTGATTACACGGAAATTGTTGGGTCATAGTTATAACTGCAACCTGTTTATTTGTGAACAGTTATATCCCAAGACAATTTCAGTTTTAAAATGGTGTTTACATCTATGATGGGGGGCAGTGGTAAGAGTAAACTGGGCCTCTTGGTGTTTTATTATTTTGAATTCACTCCGTCCCAAAGGAACCATTTGAAAGGCCTGCACAGAATTAAAAATGAGGTTCATTTACCTCAGAATATTTTCTTGGCAGTTTGTTCAACATTTGTCATTTGGTCTATTTGCTCCAGATGTTATTGCTGCGGTTAGAGGTGTCGGCGGAATTAATTACAGCCGGTAAATTTTTCATATAAAAAGTTCAAAGAAGTAAAGACAAGACTATGACTTATTTACATGACCTCCAAAATGGGGATTTGGATGTCCTATCTTGGTAAAACCAGCAGAGAAATGCTTAAGTCATGTGAAATTAATTTCCAGGGGTGTTTACATGAGTTTAATCATCATAAATCGTTTTGTTTTGTGCACAATGAATTCCTCTAAGAATATTTAAGAAGGACTGAATAAAATTGCCTTATTGTTGGAATTGGGTCATTAATGCAGTTATTTGACTTGACTTTACAAATATTCATTTAGTGACCATTGAAAAAAGTGATTTACAACCTGTCCTCACAATTACAACCATTGCATCATTAGAAGAGCATTTGACGGCTGTGACCAGGAGCATTTTTCATCAGGTCCGCCTGATTCGCCAGTTGCATCCCTTTCTAGATCCGGACTCCTTACGCACAGTCACTCATGCCCTCGTCACCTCCCGCCTGGACTATTGCAACGCTCTCTACATGGGGCTCCCCTTGAGGAGCACTCAGAGGCTCCAACTGGCGCAGAATGCGGCCGCGCAGGTGGTTATGGGAGCGGCGTGGCGTTCCCATGTAACACCTCTCCTGCGCGAGCTGCACTGGCTCCCAATGGTCTTCCGGATGCGCTTCAAGGTTTTGGTTATCACCTTTAGAGCGCTCCATGGCTTAGGACCTGGTTATTTACGGGACCGCCTGCTACCACCAATAGCCTCCCACCAGCCGGTACACTCCCATAGAGAGGGGCTCCTCCAGGTGCCGTCGGCCAAACAATGTCAACTGGCGGCCCCCAGGGGGAGAGCCTTCTCTGTGGGGGCACCTACTATCTGGAACGAGCTCCCCCCGGAGATACGGAGGATCCCGGATCTGCGCACCTTCCGTCGCGCTCTCAAGACTTTTTTATCCCATCAAGCTGGCCTGGCCTAAATCTTTCCCCTTTAAAATGTAATTTTTAATTTGTTTTTAAAATTATTGGGTATTTTAAATTTGTCTCGGCCAAATTGTTTAATTCGGTTTTATTCTGTTTTTAAATTTTGTATTTATGTGTTTTATTCTGTGGCTGTTCACCACCCTGAGTCCTTCGGGAGCAGGGCGGTATACAAATCCAATAAATGAAATGAAAAATGAAATGAAATCCCCCAAATTCACAAGATTAAAATTCAAGTTTTCGGCAACCAGCCTGTATTTACAATGATTACAGCATCCCGGGGCATGTGATGGCCATTTGCGACCTTCTCAGCAGGCATCTGACAAGCAAAGTCCATGGGGGAAGCCAAATTTCCCCGATGCTGACTTTTAATTAACTTAATTATCATGCGATTCACTTAACAGTTCCAGTGATTCACTTAATAGCAGAAAAGGTTGTAAAATTGAGCCCGACTTACTGAACAATTGCATTGCTTAGCAATGGAAATTCTAGTCACAATTGTGGTCGTAAGTCAGAACTACCAATGCAGGACAAATTTGAAGGTGATGCTTCTATGTCTATGTTTCTCTCCATGGTATCAGTTGTTCTGTGATTTTTCTCCTCTGCCCCAAAATAACAAAGATCCCACTAATGAAATAGGGGCCTCCCAAACTTATCTCCCTGCCTTTTATTCCCCTGCCTTGAAGTGGGCTTCACTGATAGAATCGTAGGGCTGGAAGGAGTTGGAATGTCTTCTAGTCCAACCCCCTACTCATGTCAGACCTTATACCGTGATGGCGAACTTATGGCACGTGTGCCACAGGTGGCACGCGGAGCCATATCGGTGGGCACGCAACCATTGCCCTAGTTCAGCATGTGTGCGCAGGCCAGCTCATTTTTGGACCCTCTGGGCCCGCTGGAAGTCGGGAAACAGGCTGTTTCCAGCCTCCGGAGGGCCTCCGCGGGGGGGGGGAAGGCCCATTTTTCGCTCTCCCCAGGCTCCAGAGCCTTTCTAGGAGCCTGGGAAGGGCAAAAACAGCCTCCCCACCCCCACCTCCCATGGCCAGAAATGGAGAGGAGTGGGGAAGGCCTTTCTGTCCTCCCCAGGGTCCTAGAAAGGCTCTGGAGCCTGGGGAGGGCAAAAAACAGGCCTACCGGGCCCACCATCCCATCATGTGCCAAAAGTGGGGGGAGCATGGGGCACTCATGCGCGCATGTGCGGGGCACATTGAAATATGGGTGTGGGCACGCACGTGCACGACCCCCCCCCCGCGTTCCCCCCGCTTTTGACACGCAATGGCAAAACGTTTAGCCATCACTGCCTTATATCAATACTGGTCAAATGGTTGTCCAGTCTATTTTTGAAAACCTCCAGGGATGGATCACCCATAACTCTGGAAGCAAGCCATTGATTAATTGCTCTCACTGTCAGAAAATTTCTCCTCCTAGGTTAGATCTCTCTTTAACAAGCTTCCACCCATCACTCCTTGTCCTGCCCTCTGGCACTTTGGAGAATAAATCTCTTCTTTGTGACAGCCTCCCAAGTACTGGAAGACAGCTATCATGCTCCCACTAACTCTTCTTTTAGATAGGTTAAGCCAATGTTTCTCAACCTTGACGTGTTGAAGATGGGTGGACTTCAACTCCCAGAATTCTGGCTGGGGGATTCTGGGAGTTGAAGTCCATCCATCTTCAAGCTGCCAAGGTTGAGAAACACTGGGTTAGACATACCTAGTTCTCTCAGTTGTTCTTATAGTACCGTGATGGCGAACCTATGGCACGCGTGCCAGAGGTGGCACTTAGAACCCTCTCTGTGGGCAGGCGCGCCACCTCCAGCTGCTCTTCTGGGTTTGGTCATGCACATGGGCGCTGACCAGCTGCTGTCTTCCAGGTTCTGGCATGCGCATGTGTGCCGGAAGACCAGGTGCATGGCACCCATGCATGCGCCGGAACCTGGATGAGAGCAGCTGGCCAGCGCTCTGGCATGCGTGCACTCCAGTTTTGGCACTCGGTGGTGAAAAGGTTAGCCGTCATTGTTATAGTATATAGCCTTCAAATCAGTGCTGGTATTCAGCCGGTTCTATCCGGTTCGGGCAAATCGGTAACGGCAGTTGTGGGAGGCTCCGCCCACCCTCCCGGACATCATCACGTCCCGTTTTTGACGCTCTGTGCATGCGCAGATGGTCCTGCAATGTGCAGAAGGTCCTGCACATATGCAGAGGTGTTGCGTACAAAGCGAGCGCCCGCGTGAGCTCACATTTGCAAACCGGTAGCGAAGGTAAGTGAATACCACCCCTGCTTCAAATCCTTTATCGTCATTGTTGCTCTTCTCTGGACTCTTTCTAAGGTCTCAGCCTCTTTTTTGGATTCCCCACCAGAGCAGGAGAAACGGATGAAACCATGGGCTGAGGGAAAACCCTAACTCAAAGGAGGTCTCTTACCTTCTGGCACTTTTCATCATTGCAAGGAAGCTTCTCATCTGGAATCCCATCAATGTCGGTATCTCTTCCACAAATGTGGCCATTTCCTGCCCACCCGACGATGCACTAGAAGCAGAAGGAATCGTGAATGCCCATCCTTGCCACCGCCTCCCAAGAAAAAAAAAATGGCTCTAAATTGAGGCAGACCTCAATATGGGAAATTCCTGTCAGGGAAGGGGGACCAAATTGAACTCATCCTCACTATCTGTTGTGGCCCACCAGCAGCCAGCGGAGCTAGTGGCAGACTCGGACAGTGAGGAGATTGGGGAGGAACATGGGCCAGTCCTGGAGTCTGGGGAAGGCTCTGAGGAGGCCTCTGCGTCAAAAGCAGAGATGGGGCCAGGGCTGTCTGACAGTTATCAGCTGCCTTTGGAGTCGGACGTCAGTGGGGCAGAAGAACAGCTGGAGCCTGTTCCCAGTGTGCGCATGCGCAGAGCTGCCAGGAGAAGGGAACAGCTAAGAAACAAGGGTCAACTCAGGAGTAAAGCCACAGGTGGACAGTGAATGGCCCCTCCCAAAGGGAATAAAGAGGAGCGAAAGGGGAGGGGAGTTTGCAGGAAACAATTAGTTCAATTCATTAGAGTGAAGATCTGTTCCTGACTTCTTGCCAAGTATTGTCTGCTACAGAGTGGCGGTATGGAAGATATCAGCCTGGCAGCTCTCCAAGCCTGATAAAGGTCTGTAAGTTGTGAAATCTCATGAAAGACTGTTGGCCAGAACTTTGCTGGAGAGGAATTCTCTTTAAACTAAATAAAAGGGGTTTTATCGGGACGAGGAGTCGGCTTCGTGCTTTTGGGAAGCCTAGGTCAGAACACTTATCACCATCACGTGGGAACAATGACTCGATCAAGTCCTGAATTACCAAGAAAAGAGAATATTTGTAGTTCAGGGTTGAACTGTGGAATCCTTGGTGCTTTCTGAGCTTGGTTGTTTTCATCCAGGTAACATTGGATTTCATTGCTCAATAGGTAACATGTAGCACTGGTGACATTACCTGGGTGGGTAGTGAAACGTCTGCAAGAAAACAACCAAGCTCAGAAAGCAGAAGCCGTATGCTCCGTCCCATATTTGGGTAGACCAGGTTGCCCTGATAGACTGGAAAAACACTTAATCTTTCCCCTGGTACAGCTGACAAAGCAAGGAGAGCCCATAGCCTAGAGGTTAATACATCTGCCTAATATGCAAGCAGCCCAGGTTCGAATCCCAGAAGGGTATGGCTAGCTGATGAGAGTTAAAAAGCTTGAAATAGTTATACTAGTCTCCCTTTATTTCTTTGTCGGTAAATTTAAATTTAACAAGCAAGCTCAGAGAGGACCAAGAACTCCACTGTCCTGGATTAGCCTCTACTTCTAACAGAGACAAGGAACCTGTGTATCACCTTGTAACCTGCCTTGGTCAACAGCTTGTTCTTCCATTGCTAGCAGCTTTAACGTTCCTCTTTTCCTAAAATAAATTACTACTACTGTCTGGAATCTGACATCGTCTGCACTCAAAGGCACTCTGTACTGTGGACACAGAGTGTTCCCCAGCGTAAAACAGGTTCTGAGCAAACAAATCCAGGCCTTTCCACCGTTCGCAACTGAGAAACTACAACATCCGTTTCCCAAATCTTGGGCCTGTTTGGGAAGTCGGTGAGGAACTTCCAGAGAAAGCCTCCAACTCACCTGGCAGATGAGGGTCCCATCCCGCTCGACAATGCACTCTGCTTTCTCATGACAAGGACTTGGTTGACCATTGGGGCAGCGTCGCTTGGTCTTGGCCCGGCAGCCGGAACTCTGGTCCCCTTCAAAGCCACTCTTGCATGCCCCACATTTGTAGGAGCCCTGCAGGAGGAAATGTGGTAGTCAACCAGCTGGATTGACATTCGTCTCCTCCCCACAACAGATGGATGAAACCAGCTCACTCTTGTGAGACCTTCTCTCCACCTTCACTTTCTCTCCATCTTTTCCACCCTTTACAAAATAACAGAGTTGGGAGGGACCTTGGAGGTCTTCTAATCCAGAGCTCCCCAACCCTGGCAACTTTAAGACTTGTGGACTTCAACTCCCAGAATTCTGGGAGTTGAAGTCCACAAGTCTTAAAGTTGCCAAGGTTGGAGACCCCTGTTCTAGTCCAGCCCCTGATCAAGCAGGAAACCTTATACTATTAGAAATAAATGGTTGTCCAATCTCTTCTTAAAAACCTGCAGTGTTGGAGCACTGACAACTTCTGGAGGCAAGGCATTCTACTGGTTATTTGTTTAAAATAATAATTGTTTATTGAAAGCACAGGAGTCTAACCTTGGGAACTTTAAACCTGTGGCCTTCATGTCCCAGAATCCCCCAGCCAGCCAAGCTTAGCTGGGGAATTCTGGGACTTGAAGTCCACAAGTCTTAAAAGTTGCCCAGGTTGGACACCCCTGGTTTAAAGCATCCCAAAGGGTGGTAATGCTCTGAGATTCATAGAATCCCTCTGGCTCCACTGCAGCCAGGGTGGATAAAAATCAATGATTTTTTTAAAAAATTTTTTAAAAAATCAGATTTTTTTGATTTAAATCGGATTTTTTTGATTTTTATCGAATTTATTTTAATAAAAAACTTTTGGGGTAAAAATCTATCGTAAGATAGTTTTCTATTTAAGATACATAAATAATTTAATTTATTCAGCATGAAATGGAACTTAGTTATGTAGCATGAGGCTGTATATTCTGCAACACTGGGACTATCGGTGAGTCAACAGTGGGTCAAAGGAGTAGCAGAGATGACAGTTGCTCTTTAAAAATTATTATTTAAATCGAGTTGATTTAAATCAAGCCTTTTTACTAGTGATTTAAATCATGATTTTAATTGTGATTTAAATCAGCTCGATTTAAATCAAATCCACCCTGACTGCAGCACATGCTCAAATGGAACCCAAACTCAGATTCTTTTCCGGGTTTTCAATGAACGCACATCCAACTCTGGAAGCCGTTCCCACCTTACGATGGGACATGTATGTCAGGGTGCTAATTAATCCCATTCTGCTTTTGGGTAATCGCACCTTGATTTAGAGACGTGGATCGAGACTTTTCCTTGCAAGTATACATTAAGAAAATAAACCCGAAGATATATTTTTCTAAGAAAAACTCATTTATTTGTTATAAAGAAAATAAAACATCTCACTAATCTAAATAGTTACATTTTGGCAACGTTCCTGCCGGCCACCTCTCTGCGGCCGGATCTCTTGGCAGGAGAACAAAGAAAGATAGAAGAAAGAAAGTGAAGGAATGTGGACATGCGCAGTTAGCTTACTGATAAGAAACTTGGCAAGCTACGGAAAGTCCGAAAATCCAAAAATAAAAGCTCATCTGGTAAATACAAAAACGCAGTGACAATGCATTCTGACGCTCATCCAAACACAAGACACAACAGGATGTTTAAGTCAGTATGGCTGGCCGGACACCAGCCCTTCTCCTCTGAAACATCCAGGCGATGGAAACAGTGAGTCAGAAGACTTGCCTGCAGCTGGTGGCTCTTAGATGAGATCCACTAATCTTGGAAAGCTAAGCAACCCACAAAGATCAAATTGCAAGGAGAAGGAAGGAGACATCAGGGAGGGGGAGAGGACCAGGTTGGAGAAGGCTGGTCCAATTTTTCCCCACCCACTCTGGAGGCAATAAAGTCCAGGTCTGAGAAGTTATGCGACAGAATGGTGAAGAATAGTTACCGGAGTGTTAATGCAGATGGAATTTGACACGCAGTTTCTGGCAGTCCCTTCCTCGCATTCGTTGACATCATTACAGATCTGTTTGGCAAAACAAACACACAGGGATCAGGAGGAAGGGCTGGATCCAATGATGGGAGCATCATACAGGTAGTCCTCGACTTACAACCATTCATTGAAAGTTACACACTGAAAATTTTTCACACTTAGGGCCGTTTCAGCATCCCCATGATCACACGATCAAAATTCAGACACTTGGCAAACGGTTCATATTTATGACGATTGACGTGTCCCCGAGGTCATGCAATCCCCTTTTTGTGACCTTCTGACCAGCAAAGTCAACGGGGAAGCCGGATTCACTTAACAACCATGTGACTGACTTAAAAACTGTAGTGATTCGCTTAACAACTGTAGCAAGGGGTAACATGGGGGCAAAAGTGAGACTTAACTGTCTCACTTAGCAACAAAAATTTTGGGCTCAATTGTGGTTGTAAATCAAGGACGACCTGATCTATGACTTAGTGATTGTTTAGTGATTGTTCAATTTAGCGATTGTTCACATTTAGTGATTGTTCAAGATTACAATGAATCCCCCCAAAGTTTCAATAGCCAGGCCAACCCTCTCCCCGTGGTCATGTGACCATATTTTGGGTGCTCAGCCACCAATTGGCATTGCCTTTTGCAGCATCCCACTGTTACGTGATTGTAAAGCATGACATTTTTGTTGAAAATCAGCATTTCTTTCTATTTTCTGGCAAAAAACCCCCATAGCTAACAGATCTCCCCAGGGCTACTTCTAACTCATATTTGAAATTTGAACGGCTGCCTGCCCCCTAAGGTCACATGATCACATTACGGGCGCTCGGGAACTGGCTCAGATTTGTGGCCATTTGTAGCATCCCTCAGTGACCACAATTTGCATTTTTTTGCCAGAAACCTTCCACTCAATGGATCCATTTAACAACCACTGCAAAAATGATAATAAAATCAGTAGCGGCCATGTGGTGACAGGGGTGGGCTGCTGGGGGTTCGCAGGGGTTCGGGAAAACCTCTAGCTAAGATTCTGTGCAGTTCAGAGAATCACCAAATCCCACTCCTGGCTGGCCCCGCCCACCCCACCCCTCCCAGGAGTCCCCATGCAGCCTGTTTTGGATGCGGGTAAGTGCATGGCGCACACAGAGGCTCGGGAAGGGCGAAAAACGGGCCTACCATTTCCGGCCTCTAGAGGGCCTCTGGAGCCTGGGGAGGCCATTTTCACCCTCCCGGAGGCCCAACAAAAGCCTCCGGAGCTCGGGGCGGGCAAAAACGCTCCCCTCCGCAGTGGTGCAGGAGGCCGACTAGGCCACGCCCACCATGGCTATGCCCACCCAGCTACCGGGCAGAGAACCCCTTGCTAAAATTTTTGAAGCCCACCCCTGTGTGGTGACCCACTTATCAACCGACATGACTTACGGTCGTAAGTCGAGGACTACCTGCATGCGCTGCCAATGTTACAAATTCGCCCCAGGGGAGAGAAGGTCCTTGTTACCTGCTTCTTGGCCCTGGCGAACGCTAAACCGACTCCTTTCAGCGGTGGCCCTCTGTAGCCAGGAGGGCATGACTCACAGTGGAAACCAGGCTCGGTATTGATGCAGCGGACACTGGGGAAGCAGGGGTTGGCTGTGCACTGCAGAGAGAAGAGGCACTCATTGGGGGACCAAGAGGGCAACTGTGGCTTTGCTGTCCACCCACCATTCAGATGCCCTGTTGGGAGTGGGCATTTCTAACATGGGCAGGCTGTGCCCACCTGGACCCCAGTCATCTGAAAGGATTATAAAGTAGCTTAAAGCAGGGGTCTCCAACCTTGGCAACTTTAAGCCTGGCGGACTTCGACTCCCAGAATTCCCCAGCCAGCAAAGCTTGAATCTTGAATCTCTTTGGTTCACAAATGGGGGTGGGATGCTATTGGCTGGGAAGCTAAAAATCTCCAGGTTTACCAGAACTTGATTCTCCGGAATAGTGTGCAGGTGGCTTTCATGCCTAAGGCGGGACTAGAACTCAGTCCCCTGGTGATTGGCCCAAAGTCACCCAGCCAGTTTTCATGCCTAAGGCGGGACTAGAACTCTCAGGCTCCGGGTGATTGGCTCAAAGTCACCCAGCCAGTTTTCATGCCTAAGGCGGGACTAGAACTCACAGGCTCCAGGTGATTGGCCCAAAGTCACCCAGCCAGTTTTCATGCCTAAGGCGGGACTAGAACTCACAGGCTCCGGGTGATTGGCTCAAAGTCACCCAGCCAGTTTTCATGCCTAAGGCGGGACTAGAACTCTCAGGCTCCGGGTGATTGGCTCAAAGTCACCCAGCCAGTTTTCATGCCTAAGGCGGGACTAGAACTCACAGGCTCCAGGTGATTGGCCCAAAGTCACCTAGCTGGTTTTCATGTCTAAGGGCGGACTAGAACTCGCAATCTCCTGGTTTAAAGGGCACTCAGAATTTTCCTATTTTTCTTCCAGAGGGAAAAAAAAGTCTGGCTTGGATCCAAGAAAGGCTCTTTTTAACGCTGCAAAACAGCCAGCCCCCCCCCTCATTCACAGCCCTTTCTTTCTGGAGGCGCCTGGTTGGCGGTAAGGTCACTTGTCCAGAGCAGCAGCTTATCCTGACCTCATTAATGTCGGTGCAGTGAGTCCCGTTGCCTGTGTAACCCAGAGGGCAGGATCCACAATGGAAGCTGGTCGGGGTGCTGGTGCAGGTGACCCCTGGGAAGCATGGATTCGGAGAACAGCGGTTCAAAGCCACAATGATCCCAGGGCCCGTCGCTCCCGTGCCCAAGCCTGGAGAGAGAGAGAGAAAAAAAGAGATTTGGCCACCTCAATTATTATTATTGTTGTGATTGGTTGCACAGTCAGCCAGACCCTTTTATTCTGTTGGAAGAAATGTCCATCTGGGTTCAATTCCAAGTGGGGAAGAAAGACACTGGAAACATGGAGACTGCTTGAAAAGATGGTTTAATGGTGGACAAGACCACACGGTTTTGAGGTCTTGGGCAAAAAGGCAGAGATGCTGAGAGTGCGTGGGTCTTATGCCCTCCGTTGGGCTTTTAATTTGAGCTTCTGTTCTGATTGGTCATCGGACTCCCATGGGTCCATGCAGGGGTAAGTTTATTTTTTAAAAAAAAATTATTATTTTTTAAGACAAACAAACATTGAATACATCATTCATTTCTTCATGTGACATTTCGGTGTTATCTCCAAAAACTTCTTTCTTCTCTTATCTCTTCTATCTTCGTTCTCACCAAATCTATTACAAAAATTTTCCACTAATATAATATTCTAGTTACATTTTTAAAAAAATCTCTTTTAAAACTTATTAATATCTCTTTTTTTAACCAATAGTAAAAATTGATTCCATATCTTAAAATATTCTGAATCTTCTCTTTCTTTTATCATCATAGTTAATCTGTTCATTTCTGCACAATCTAAAAATTTTTTAATTACTTCTCCCTCCGATGGTATATTCTCTGCTTTCCAATTTTGTGCATAAACAATCCTTGCTTTTGTTATTACATGCATAATCAAATATATATTGTCTTTACTAATTTTCTCTGGTAAGAAACCCAATAGGAATAGCTCTGGTTTAAAATCCATACGTTATATCATTTCCTCCAACCATAACTTAATTTTATTCCAATAGTTCTTTGCTTCAGAGCATGTCCACTACATACGGTAATATGAATCTGGTAACTGGTGGCATTTCCAATATTTAGCTGATTTATCTTTAAACATTTTTGCCAGTTTCTCAGAGGGCATATGCCATCTGTAAAACATTTTATATTGATTTTCCTTGTATGCAGTGGACATTGTTAATTTATAGTTTCTTTTCCATAATTGTTGCTATTTATCAAAATCAATTTAATGTCCAAATTTTTTTGCCCAAGCTATCGTTTCTTATACTTGTTCTTCCTCTAATTCTATATTCAGTAAAAAAATTATAACATTTTTTAATTAATTTATCCTCTGTTCCTGTGAGTATCTTATCCAGCTCAGTCTTCTCTAAGTAAAAACCATGTAGTTTAACATCTTTTTCATATCTTGTTTGTATTTGCATATACATATACCAATCCATTTCAATTCCCATGCAGGGGTAACTTTGTAGGTTGTCTATGTCCCAGGCTTGGCTGAGCCTTGCTGGGTGATGACGTAATGAATGTAATATGAATGAATGATGTAATATGGCACTGCCTGAAGGAGGTCGATCTTTGTTATGTAAAATAGACTGGCCCAGGCCTTATATGCCCATTGACGGGGGGGGGGGGATGAGTTTCTGCCTCCCTTTTAGGGGAAATATTCCTGCCCTTTTATTATTTCCTATAATATCTCATTTTCCTAGGAGAGGGGTGGGTGCTAACTTCTTACAATTCTTCCTTCTCTTTCTCTCTCTCTTTCTTCTTCTTCTCCTTCTCCCTCTCCTCTTCTCCTTTCTTCTCCCTTTCCTTCTCCTCCTCTCCTCCTCCTCCTCTTCTTCCCTTCCCCCTTTCCAGCTATTGCATGATGCCACTGATGTTTTCTTCCCTTCTATGATAATTTTTGGGGACAGCAATAATTCCCCTTTAAATCAAGGAATTGGCAGTGTGCAGTGCAGCCCACACAGACCCTTAGTAGATGTTTTAAAACAATTAAAAACACTGACATAAATCCTCAGCAATGCCCCCTTGTCCACCTCAGGTTGCCAACTCCAACTGAACTAAACCGGGAAATCCCCTCCCCATATATGTGATATATATATATGTGTGTGTGTGTGTGTTGTGTGTGTATGTATATATGTGTATATATATATATATAAAATTTATATTTTTGCTGATAAAGAAATAAAGGGAGACTAGTATAGATCTATTTCAAGCTTTTTACCTTTCATCAGCTAGCCATACCCTTACTTGGATTCAAACTTGGGCTTCCTGCATGTTAGGCAGTTGAATTAACCTTCTGAGCCATAAATTCTCCTCCCTTCATCAGCTTAAGCCAGGGGAAAGATTAAGTGTTTACGGAGACACCTGGTCTACCCCAACATGTGGGAGGGGGCATTCTGCTCCCTTTTGCCTTTCAGCTCCAATCCAGGAGCCCTCAAGCATTCACCACTGCTTGAGGGCATATGTGTGACATACATGACGCATCTGGCCCGCAGGCTGGGAATTTGACAGCCCTGATCTAAGCAAACTTGCAAGTATTTCTTCCCTCAACTTTTACTCTCCAGAAAACTAGGTCCCCTTTTGTCCTTCTGTGGACTGAGATATCTCTTGTTTGACTGTCTCTGTGCTGTGCCTCTTCCTCTTGTTATTACACATTTTTTGCATCTTTTAAAAAAGGGAGTCAGGCTTTGATTGCACCATTGTGGCGGACATTTTGACTATTCTGACACACACACACTCTCAACCCCCCCCCCCCCGCAGCCTTTAAAGACACCAATTCTTAGCAGTAAGAAAGCCTGTAACTTCTGGTATTTTTGCTCATTCCTTCATTTTCAACCATTTACTCTTATCAGCGAGTGTAAGGCACCTTCTCATGTCTTCATGGCTGATTAGTGGGAGACAAACACTGTGATCCTAAATGGAAATGCCTCAGTCTTTGGCAGGGAGGAAATTGCAAAGAAGTTGGAGGGAGATTCTCTGATGCTTGCTTCCTCGTCTTCTGCAGATTACAATGAAAAGGATCCTCCCTCTGATTAGCAAATATCCTGCTCACTTAGACCCAGCCTGGTTCCAGATGCTGCTTACAGACGAAATGCCATTTATAGCATAGCCACAGCACATGTGGCTGTTGTTTTGCCCAGCAGCAAGAACCACCAGTCCTCAATGAGCCAAGCTCCTGCTACACAGATGTACTTTACATACTTTTAGATCTTTTAATATCATTTTAGATACTGCTGGAATATATTTCTTATATGTTTAAAGATAGTACAGTAACCCTCAACTTATGAGCACAATTGGTTCTCAGTTGTCTAATTATTGCAGGAAACATCCAAGTGATAATGGTCAGGACTGGGGGCCTGGTCAAGATAATGTATTTTATTTATTTATTTATTATTCAAACTTCTATACCGCCCTTCTCCTTTCGGACTCAGGGCGGTGAACAGCCAAAATAAAAACATTTATACATAAAGTTACAGTTAAAAATAGATTTAAAATAATTTAGATAAATTTGGCCCGTAGTTTAAAATTTATCAATTTAAAATCCGTATCAAATTTTAAAACCAACCATAAAATCAAGACAGACCGGCTAACTGAAAAAAATAAGTTTTTAGGGCCCGACGAAAAGTCCGGAGGTCGGAGATCACTCGTGTCTCTGGGGGTAGATTGTTCCAAAGGGTAGGTGCCACCACAGAGAAGGCTTTCCCCCTGGGGGTCGCCAGCCGGCATTGTCTGGCCAACGGCACCCTGAGGAGGCCCTGTGGGAGCGAACTGGCCGGTGGGAGGCTATTGGTGGCAGAAAGCGGTCCCGTAAGTACCCTGGCCCTAAACCAGGGTAATCTTTCTTCCTCCTTTTGTTTTTTAAAAAACTCAAAGCATGGCTTTTAGAATCAACACTTTTCAAGTGGACTTACCACAGGCATCACACTCCATCACGGTGTTCTTCAAAAAGATGATCTCTTTGACCTGTGGAAAATCATAATCGGAAAAAGCTCATAATTTAATTATTTATTTATTTTTATTTTATTTTATTACATTTCTATACCGCCCTTCTCCCGAAGGACTCAGGGCGGTGAACAGCCACAAGGTAAGACACATAAATACAAAAAATTAAAATAAATTAAAAACGAATTAAATAATTTGGCTGAATTTAAAATACCCCATAATTTAAAAACAAATTAAAATTTACATTTAAAAAAGGGGAGAAGATTTAGGCTTTAGTAACAGCAAAACTTGGTAGTATTTAGAATAAGAAAGTTTGTCCAAGTTTGTCACTCCACAATTAGTGTTAATCCTGCTTGATTGTTGTCTAATGTTATTCCAAGACAAGCAGAAAACAACACTTTAATCAAGGCACCATCAGAAGAAAACCAACACCCCACCAACACTAGCAGGGCAAACAACTGTATATAAACAAGAAACAAACTCTCTCCCTCCCTCATTCTGATGATGTTACCTAGTTGGGTGATGAAATGTCTAAGCAAAGAACTGAGCTCAGAGAGCACCAAAGACTCCACAGTTCAGCTCTGAGCTATAGATATTCTATTCTATTGCAGGGTTTTGAACATTTAAGCAGGATTAGACCTGGTCAGATGTTGGGTGGGAAATGTCCTGTGATTGACGTGCATTTCTCATGAACACCTGGAAAAGAGGTTGCTTAGACAAGCTAACATTTCCGGTTTCCTCTTGCAAGCTATGAGGTAACAGTCTTCCAGCTCTAACCCCAAACTGATCGTTATTTCCTCTTTTTGTTGTCGCAAACTGTCATAAATACACGCCAGCTGCTAAGCACCGAATTACAATCATGTGACCATGGAGACACTGCAACGGTCATCATCAGTCTGAAAACTGTTCATGTCACTTTTTTCCAGTGCTGTTGCAACTTCGAACAGTCATTAAATAGTCGTAAGTCAAGGATTTTGGATGGTCTCTTTGTTCAGTCCAACTGAAAGATTGAGGGACCCAGGGGAACGAAGGTGGTTTTGTGAGCATCCCTCTCATCTGGTGAAAATACAGACAGTTAGCTCTCTAGCAAATGTGTAAACGTTTCCCATACAATTTGGTTTTTTTTCTTTTTCAAAACCCTTAATCAAATCCAGACCTTGTTGGAGAGTGGAATAGAACAGAACTGAGCTCCTTGCTCCACTCCCAGTAGGGACACCGGAGAGGATAGAAGTGTCCTTTCTCAGGGGTGGGCTTCAAAGATTTTAGCAAGGGGTTCTCTGCCCGGTTGTTGGGTGGGCGTGGCCATGGTGGGCGTGGCTTAGTCGGCCTCCTGCATCATGGGTGGGAGACATTTTTGCCCTCCCCGGGCTCCAGAGGCTTTCCTCAAGCCTCCAGGAGGACAAAACAGCCTCCCCAGGCTCCAGAGGCCCTCTGGAGGCCGGAAACGCTAGGCCCATTTCTGGCCTTCTCGAACTTCCGGTAGGCCCGTTTTTCGCCCTCCCCGAGCCTCTGTGCGCACCCTGCACTTACCTGCATCCAAAACAGGCCACGTGGAGACTCCTGGGAGGGGTGGGGCACGGTGGCCAGGGCCAGCCAGGAGTGGGATTTGGGGGTTCTCTGAACATCACAGAATCTTAGCTAGAGGTTCTCCCAAACCCCTGCAAACCCCCAGCAGCCCAGCCGTGCCCTTACCTCCCTCCATGCCAAATGCGTTTGTTAAAAAGTTTAATTTTTTCAAAGACAGGAGATTACAGAACAAGTTAGTTAGTTAGAAGGGAAGGTGGGAATTGCATGCAAGCTTCCTTCTGTTGAAAAGAGCCTTGGTGGTGCAGCAGACTAAAGTACTGTTAAGTAGCACCAGCTGCCTGCAATTACTGCGAGTTCAAATCTCACCAGGCTCAAGGTTGACTCAGCCTTCCATCCTTCCGAGGTAGGTAAAATGAGGACCCGGATTCTGGGGGCAATAAGCTGACTTTGTATAAAAAAGAACACCGCTTAGGGGGGGCAAAAGCCCTATTAAGCAGGTATATACAAAAGTATGAACGGTATTGCTTAATGCATTGTAAGCCGCCCTGAGTCTCTGGAGAAGGGCGGCATATAAATTGAACCAATAAATAAATAAATAAATAAAAGAATGGAATTGTGTCATGGAAAAAGATCCGAAGATGTGGAGAGGCCTGACTTATAGAATCGCCCAGAGTCGGACACGACTGAATGAATAACATCATAATCATCCTCAATGGAAAAAGCAGGATAGGATGGGATGGAATGGGGATAAAGAAAGTTCAACATTCGGCTATCTACAGAAATCCTCCCAACCTCAGGTAGTCTGTTTCTGTGCTTGGAGGCTATACCATGCTAGACTGGCCTAACTCTCCCTTTTAAATTGGGTTTTAAATGTTTTACATAAATTGGATGTTTTTAAATTTGTTTTTGAGCCCAAATTATTTAATCTATTTTTAATAGCTTTTAACTTTTGTATGTTATTTGTATTTTTATCTTGGCTGTTCACCGCCCTGAGTCCCTTGGGAGTAGGGCGGTATATAAATATGATAAAATTAATTAATTAATTAATTAATTAATTAATAATAATAATTATTATTATTAATAATAATAATAATAATAATAATAATAATAACAACAACAACAACAACAACAACTTCTGTAAGTACGGGCCTGGTGGCTCAGCAGACTAATAGCATTGTGATTAACACCAGCTGTCTGCAATTACTGTAAGTTCGAATCTCGCCAAGGCTCAAGGTTGACTCAGCCTTCCATCCTTTCTAAGGTAGGTGAAATGAGGACCCAGTTTGTGGGGGCAATAAGCTGACTTTGTATAAATATACAAAAGTCTGAAGGCTATTGCTTAACGCATTGTAAGCCGCCCTGAGTCTCCGGAGAAGGGCGGCATATAAATCAAATTTAAAAAAAAAAAAAAGATGACTCTAAACTTCACAGTGTTTCTCAGTCTCAACGTTAAAAGACGTATGGATTTCAATTTCCAGAATTCCACAGCCAGCATGCTAACTAGGGAATTCTGTAAGTTGAAGTCCATGTGTCTTAAAGTTGAATTCGCTCATCTAGTAGTGATTTCCAATGAGGCTGACAGAAATGGCCTGGGCGCTGGGAATTGCAGTATGTGTGGGTGATTAGACAAGATCTCCCCAGTATCCTGTCTCCAGCGCTGCCTCTGGAATTCTCCCCAACTGCTACCCAGAACTGCTGCAGATTTTATGTAGGCCAAAGCAGGAGTGGAAGGCCGAAAGGGCAGGCCACCTCTCCACATCCATCCCCCCCACCACAGCCCCGCCAGCCCTTGTGCTGCTGCCCAGAGTTTGTCCTGGCACGGGGGTCTGCCCGTCTGTTTTTCCAGTTAGCTGGCAGGCAGAGGCCGCAGCCAAGAGCAGGAGGAAAAGAGGAATGTGGCATTGCATAAGAGGCAGGCAGACACAGCAGGACCAGAAAAGGTCAACAGCGGCCATCTGAATCCTTCAGGCAAATCCACGAGTAAGGCTTGAAGGCCGACAGTTGTCCGCCTTGGAATTTTCACCGTCAAAGGTAAACTGCTCCTGCCTGTGGGGGCTCCATTTAGTACATAGGGCTAAGAAACTTTACTTTCCCCCTCCCCGCTTTAGCCAGCTTCTGGAAGCCCAAGGGAGGGACTGTCTCCAGACACCCCTTTTCAGGAGCCCTTTGTACCTTCCCAGAAATTAAGCTTTTGATTTTTTTCCCCCAGCTTTTAGCTCTCTTATATCGCAGTTGGGTACTGCATAGCCTTGAGAAAAGGATGCATATTCGCACTCTGAACATTACAGGTAGTCCTTGGCTTATGATCACAACTGAGCCCAAAGTTTCCGTTGCTAAGCGAGACAGCTGTCAACCGAATGGTGCCCCATTTTACAACCTTTCTTGCCACAGTTGTTAAGTGGATCATGGCGGTTGTTTAGTTCGTATAACACGGTTGTTAAGCGAATCTGGCTTCCCCATTGACTTGGCTCGTCAGAAAGTCACAAAACTGCAACCATCCTAAATACGAATCAGTTGCCAAGCGTCTACATTTTGATGACCCATGGGGATGCAGCAACATCGTAAGTGTGAAAAAAGCTAATAAGTCACCTTTTTCAGTGCCATTGTAACTTTGAACAGTCACTAAATGAATGGTTTTAAGCAGTGGTGGGATTCAAATAATTTAACAACAGGTTCTCTGCCCTTATGACCAGCTGGGTAGGTGTGGCTCGGTGGTCATGTGACTGTGTGGGCATGGCCAACTCAACATCACTCACGTCGATGGGCGCTTCGCCTTAGCTGTTACAATGTAATAAGGGTTTAACCAGAGAGGCAGTTTCTGTAAGCAGGGCAAGGCTAGAAACACCACCAGAATGTTTCCTTCCTGCCTTCCTTACAGGATTAGCCCTGTAAAGTGGGAAAAAACACAAAATACGATTTCTTCCCACAACTGGGTTTCCGAACTGCTTAGAAAGTTAACAACCGGTTCCCCTGAATAGGTACGAACTGGCTGAATCCCACCACTGGTTTTAAGTCAAGGACTACCTTTATTCTGTGGAAAAATTCAGGCGGGGGAGGGCTTTTGTTTGATTTGCATAAGGACCATTGAGTGAAATTGCCACGCCATGTAAACGCTTGGCATTAGCCCATTTTCTGGGCCTTAGCCATGCAGAGATGTCTGCAGCGAGGGGTCAAAAAAGTCAAGATGGCAGCTCAACCATGCCATGAAACCCCCTGTCCTTTTTAATATCTGCTACAATGCACATATAAAAGGGCGGGGCTTCAGTCACATGATTTGGGCCGCCATTTTGATTTTTTTTTTTTTTTAATCTCTCTGGTGCCACCTTGAAGCACAAACCTCCCGAAAAGGACCAGAATTTATGCAACCTTCCTGGTCCCAAAAGGGTATGAGCCAAGATAAATTTTTAAATGAAGCTTTTTGCGTTTGGAAAAACATGCTACATTTGTTTAGCGCAGTGTTTCTCAACCGTGGCCACTTTCAACGGTCTGGATTTCAACTCCCAGAATTCCCCAGCCAGCTAATGCTAGTTGGGGAATTCTGGGAGTTGAAGTCCACACCGCTTAAAGTGGCCAAGGCTGAGAAAGGCTGAGTTTGGGCTAAAGTTTTCTTTTTGTAACATAATGACATTTGAATTATCTTATTTCATGTGTTAATCAGTCCTTCTTTTATGCAAACTCTGCAAGCCACTCGTTTCAACCCACAAGCTCAATGTTTTGCATGTGTGGCTGTTGCAATATTTCCCCCAAGTGAATTCCCAGCAAGCAATTTTAGAGGAGTGGGTTAATTTAAAAACTGTTTGGCATCTCTGTTTGGCTTTCGTTGCAACGAAAAATTAAGGTACTTGCAAAGAAAAGACCCATCTTCGTCCTTCTTACCTGCTGTTTTAGCAGTTCTCTGATTTCTCTCAGTGCCTTGCTGGTTTCCTTCATCTCCGTTAGCATCTGGGGCGAGAGGTCTCCTCCTAGAACAGAAGAGAAACACTAAATGGGTTAAAAAGCAGCTTTGGGAAGCTACGTGGCTCTTCTGGAGACTTCCCGCCACATTTCTGCATATTTTCATAGCCCGAAGGGTGGAATTTTATCTGTTGCAACCAATGTGGGCACTGGTTGGGGATGGCTGAAATTTCAGCATGGATCTTTTTTTTCTTGAGATCCTGCCTCAAAACCAGGACTTGATTTACAGGTGTTCTTCGATTTATGATCACAACTGGGGCCAGAATTTCCATTGCCTTGCAAGGTGGTTGTTAAGTGAGTTCACATCCCATTTATCAAGCTTTTTGCCATGATTGTTAAATGAACCACTGCAGTTGTTAAGAGAACCAAGCAGTCATTAAACGAATCCAGCTTCCCCCACTGACTTCGCTTGTCAGAAGCTGGCTAGGAACAGCCAAATTTTGATCACAGGACTGAGGGGATTCTGCTATGGTCATAAGTGTGAGGTCTGGTTGTAAGTTACTTTTTTCAGTGCTGTTGTAACTTCAGACGGTCGCTATATGAAGAAGGACCACCTGTAAAATGTTTAAAATCTCTGCTTAGAAATAGAACAGAATAATAGAGTTGGAAGGGACCTTGGAGGTCTTCTAGTCCAACCCCCTGTCCAGGCAGGAAACCCTTACACCACTTCAGACAAATGGTTATCCAACATCTTCTTCCATTCTCTTTTCTTCTTGAGGAATAAAACATTTAAAAGGGCTTAGATTGGGAAAATATCCATATTTGCCCAAGGTTTGCAAAATAATAATAATTAAGGTCAGTGTACCTTGGCTGATAGTTTTATGTGATTTAATTATCTGTGATTGAATTTGTAGCCCGTCTGTCTCTGAAGAGCAATATTTAAGTGTAGTTTACAAAAAAATTAAAATAAACGGAGATGTGTAGTTTTCCTTAATTAACCAAATTGGAAGTCAAGGCTGAGACTATATTAAGCAACTCTATTTAATTGAGTGCTAAATTTTCACCTCCATTATAAGCAGTGGTGAAATTCAATTTTTTTTTACTACCGGTTCTGTGGGTGTGGCTTTGTGGGCGTGGCAGGGGAAGGGATACTGCAAAATCTACATTCCCACCCCACTCCAGGGGAAGGGATACTGCAAAATCCCCATTCCCTCCCCACTCCTGGGGGAAGGATATTGCAAAATCTCCATTTCCACTCCATTCTGGGACCAGCCAGAGGTGATATTTGCCGGTTCTCTGAACTACTCAAAATTTCCACTACCGGTTCTCCAGAACCTGTCAGAACCTGCTGGATTTCACCCCTGATTATAAGAGTGCATTTGCACAACACCCCAAGCAGGGTTTCTCAGTCTTGGCCCCTTGAAGATGTGTAGACTTCAACTCTCAGAATTCCCCAGTCAGCATGGCTGACTGAGAAATTCTGGGAGTTGAGTCCACACATAATTAACCTTCAGTAATTTGCCTCTCTTCTCTATCTAGCTAGCTCATCTCTTTTCAAAGCCATTTCAAAGTCACCCAGGCTGTTACATCTAAAATGGGACTAGAATTCACAGTCTCCTGGTTTTTAGCCTAGTGCCTTAACCACTGGATGAGCAAATCAGCTGTCACCTTGCTGTCATTTTAGTTCTGCCTCTTTTCTGGCGCCACAATATCCTTTTTGAGATGCTCTTCACTCAGTGATCCTGTGTGGTTCCTACCTTTTTTTTTTCTTTCTTTTTCTTTTTATTATATTTATATACCGCCCCACTCCCGAAGGACTCAGGGCGGTGAACAGGCACAAAATAAAATACATAGATACAAAAGTTAGAAACATAATTAAAACCAGATTAAATAATTTAGCCCAAGACAATTAAAAATCCCAATAATTTAAAACAAATTAAAATTTCGATTTAAAAGAATTTTAAAACAGGGGAGAAAATTAGGCCAGGCTGGCTTGCTGGAATAGGAGGGTCTTAAGAGCACGGCGGAAAGTGCGCAGATCCGGGATCCTCCGTATCTCTGGGGGGAGCTCGTTCCAGATAGTGGGTGCCCCCACAGAGAAGGCCCTTCCCCTGGGGGCCGCCAGTCAACATTGTTTGGCTGACGGCACTCGGAGGAGCCCCTCTCTATGAGAGCGTACCGACCGGTACCTGCAATTCTGTGTGAAGGGGAGGCATGTATGCACACAACTACTTGCCGTATAAAAGCAATTTCAGCCCTAGTTAGATTTGGCAGCTTTGATCTTCCTGGCTTGCAAAGAAAATGGCTCAGGAATATCTTTCTCTTACATGCGGGTTCCTGTTAAGCCAAACACCTCCCTGTAAAAGCTGTAAAACGCATATTTGCTCTTCTGCTCCTGAAAAAAAAAGCGGTTTCTCTCAGCCTCAAAAATGCAGAGCGTCTCTTCCAGGTTACAAGGAGGCGATATTGGCTCCATTAAGGTATTTATATCCTGTCATTTCTCTGAAAGCAAAAGGCTGCTGTGGATACAGGGCAGCTCCTCATTTTATTCCCACAACAACCCTGTGAGAGAGGCTGAGCTGAGAGAGAAGGTGTTGACTCCCCCAAAGGTGCCAAGAAAGTTAACAAGCTGGTTACCACATTTACATGCAGGACTAAAAGTGCTGAGGTTCCCCATTATTCTGGTCCTTTGGTTAAAATAACAATTCGGAACCGTTTTACATCCCGCGATGATACCTTTAACACAGGGGTGGGCAAATGTGGCCCTTTTACAACCTGTGGACTTCAACTCCCAGAATTCCTGAGACAGCTTGGCTGTCTCAGGAATTCTGGGAGTTGAAGTCCACAGGTTGTAAAAGGGCCACATTTGCCCATCCCTGCTTTAACATCATCAAACTGCTTATCCCAGGTCCTGGGAAAAGTCTCAAAAAGTGGACAAAAATGCCAAATTCAGTTCAAATATCTGGCCAACTGTGCAAAGAACCATAACGATAACAGTAAAGAAAAATTGGTGGGAACATAGAGTTGGAAAAAATACTAAAAAGAAAAATTGATCAGGCTGAAATATTGAGGGATTTCCAAATACGAACTGATAAAAGTTTTGTCTCATAACACACCAGATTTAACTGCGGTTGAAAGGAAGACAGTGTGGATAATTAATGTGGCATTAGCAAGAGATGGTAGAACAGAAGATAAAGAATTAGAGACGATAGCAAAGTATCAAGATCTGAAAATCAAAATTGAAAGATGATGGCATAAACCAGCCGTGGTGGTCACAGTGCTTATCGGCACGCTTGGTCACATGCCAAAATTTAGAAAATATTAGAAACTGTGCACACTGACCAAATTTTCATTGGTAATTACAAAAGGCCCCACACTGCCTGGATCCTCACATAAACTGTGTTGATACTAGTTGTGTGGGAAGAACTGAATGCGTATGAAGGCCAGCTAAAGCACGAGTTGTGGTTTTACACTGCTGTGAACAGACGATAATATGGTTATTTAGCTTGCAGCTGCAGAAAATGGATTAATTCAGGAACATGCGTTATCCAGAAAGACCGGCCCATGGACCCTCGGGGAGTTTTTTCTTTTTTTCCAGGAATAAATTAAATCTGATATTGAAAAGCATCCTTAGAAAGAGTCAATAAAGAGTCAGGATCTTTATTTGCACAAGATGTTTCATCTGGTTCTGATCTAACCCACTTTGTCCAGGTTTGTGCCTCCATAAAAACTAACGTCTGAAGAAACTCAAGTTAGCAATAGGAAAAAATGGACACCGTAATGGTGCATTGCATTTACGAAACCAGTGTTTCTCAACTTGGGAACTTGAAGAAGTGCGTCCCAAAGGTGCTTTTTTTCAAGACTTTCTGCTTTTTCTTTTTTCTTTCTTTTTCTTTTTTTAAATTTGATTTATATGCCGCCCTTCTCCGGAGACTCCGGGCGGCTTACAATGTGCTAAGCAATAGCCTTCATCCTTTTGTATATTTATACAAAGTCAGCTTATTGCCCCCACAACTGGGTCCTCAACATTTGAAGATGTTTTGCTTCTCATCCAAGAAGCTTCTTCAGCTGATTTTGAAGTGCTTCTATAACTTGTGACACCCAACCACCCACACACACACAAAAAATCCATTAACCCTTCTAGCATTGATGATGTTACCCAGCTGAGTAATCCCAATGGTGCTTTTTCAAAAGGCAACTAGACTTCGCTTTTGCTTGAAGATATTTCACTTCTCATCCAAGAAGCTTCTTCAGTTCAGTTCAGATCGCTTCTTGGATGAGAAGCGAAACGTCTTCAAGGAAAAACAAAGGAAGTCCAGTTGCCTTTTGAAAAAGCACCTTTGGGACAACCATGACCTGGATGACTTGAGAATCTCCATAGACACTTGAAGAGGTGCATATTTTAAGCCCAGCCACCTTCTGGGAGTTGGTCCACACCTCTTAAAGTTCCTAAGGTTGAGAAACATTGTATAGGTAGTCATCAACTTATCTTCATTTGTTTAATGACTGTTCAAAGTTACAACGGCACTGAAGAAAGTGATTTATGACCAGGTCCTTGCTCTTATAACCATCAAAGCCTCTTCATGGTCACATGATCAAAATCCAGGTGCTTGGCAACTGGCATGCTCTTAACGACAGCGATGGCATCATGCGATCGCCATTTGCGACCTTCCCGGCCAGCTTCCGACAAGCAAAGTCAATGGGGGAAAGCCGGATTCTCTTAATGACTGCATGATTCACTTAACAACTGCAGGGATTTGCTTCACAGCTGTGGCAAAAAAAAAAAAGGCCATAAAATTGGATGTGGCTCATGTAACAACCATCTTGCTTAGCAACGGAAAGTCTGATCCCAATTGTGGTCCTAAGTCAAGGACTAACATGTACAACATGATCAGGATGGTATAAGGTCTTTGCCTTAAGCAAGGAGTTGGACTCGATGATCCACAAGGCCCCTTTCAACTCTGTTAATCTGAACCTTTTCTCTTTTCTCAATTTCCAAGAAACATTGCCACCAAACCTTGTAGCAAGGAGTTCCATGGTACATGGACTAAGATAAGGAAGATAGAATCAATTTTTTTTCTTTGCTTTTCATTTCTAAATTTCATTCAGTTCTTATTTCTGCCCAAATCTGGATTAATTTCCTAATTTTTTGTAGGTACGTGAGTTGTAAAGAGAGAGAAAAAAATTACTAGAATATGTAGTTGTATAAAATTACTAGCGATACTTACACTGTGGCACATAAGTTGTTCATTCGGTACATGCAATTAAATATTGTGTGACCATAAAGTATAACAAAAGTACACGATTGAAACTCAAAAAGTTTAACTTCAGAACACAACTCTCTGCATAAGGCTTCTGACAGACTTTGAAGAGCCAAATCATAAACGTAGATATCAGCGAGAGAAGCTACAGCGTAATCCTTTAAATATATTTACTTGCCAACTTAAAGCCTGTCTGTAAGACTTGGAATCAATAAAACGGCAACAGAATTTAATAAGAAAACAAGCAAATTAAAAAAAAAAAAAGACCAACCACCAGAAAGGACAGATCTATAATTCTCAGCCCGGAAATTTGAAATTGTTTTCTAAAAAGAGCCTTGATAGTACAGTGGTCTAAGCACCCTGTTATTAACACAGCTGCCTGCAATTACTTGCTGGTTCGAATTTCTCCAAGGCTCAAGGTTGACTCAGCCTTCCATCCTTTCTAAGGTAGGTGAAATGAGGACCCAGTTTGTGGGGGCAATAAGCTGACTTTGTATAAAATAGAACACCACATGGGGGGGGCGAAAGCCCTACTAAGCAGGTATATATCCACTGATGAAATACCCACAACTCCAGGAGGCAAGCTGTTCCATTGATTAATTGTCCTCACTGTCAAAAAATTTCTCCTTCGTTCCAGGTTGGATCTATAATTAAAGGATTTCTTCCCGTTATTTCTTGACTTGTCCTCTTGCTTTGGAAAATAATTTGATCCCCTCTTGTCCGTGACAATCTCTCAAGGACTGGACAGTTATGCCCCCACTAATCCTTCTCTTTGATACGAGCTAGACATACTTAACAAGGGGTTGGACTAGAAGACCTCCAAGGTCCCTTTTCCAGCTCTATGATTCTATGTTCTATAATCGAATTCTACTTACCTCTCCCACCAGGCATTTGACCTGATGCATAAGAGACGAAGGCCAGCACGCAAAGAAAAACTCCGGTGTCCCTCATTTTCAGAGCTTGTGAAACTGAAGGGTGGCCCTGTACCTTTTTAAATATTCTCTCCACCTCCCCCCCCCCTTTGCGCTTAAAAAAAAAAAATTGGAATTAGTAAACCTGAATAGTTCACCTCTGCTGCCCCCGTGAAGCGTTTTGTGGTTTGCTATTTATGAAGCCGCATTCCGCTCAACTGAAGTTTTCTCCCTTCTGATGTAGGAGACGTCATTTCTGGCTCTTGGGGGTTTTTTTGGGGGGGTGGGGGAGAAAAAGAGAAGACAGAGAATTTGTTAGAAAAATAAACAGAATGAGAAAAGCATTAGGAAAACGGCCTGCATTGATTACACAGTGCATGTACAGGGAAGAGGAGGGGAGGGGGAAGAATGATGTATGGCATTGCAATTCAATTCCAGACAGACATCAAGAAAAACTCTTTCTGAATTACAGCAGACTTTTTTGTTGTTTTTTTAAAAATATATAATGAAGTTTTTCCTCCATAGCAACCCACAGGACAATCTTTAGCATTTTCCTCCCCAAATAACCTCATTCGCTCTCTGCTCTTCGTAAGTTGTTTCGGGATGGGCTGAACAAAATAACAAGAGTGGGAAGGGACCCTGGAGGTCTTCTAGTCCAACCCTCTGCTCAGGCAGGAAACCCTATACTATACTATTTCAGACCAATAGTTGTCCAATCTCTTCTTCAAAACTTCCAGTGTTACAGTATCCACAACTCCTGGAGGCAAGTTGTTCCACTGATTAATTGTTCTAACTCAAGGAAATTTCTCCTTAGTTCTAGGTTGCTTCTCTCCTTGATTAGTTTCCATCCATTGCTTCTGGTCCTACCCTCAGGTGCTTTGGAGAATAAGCTGATTCCCTCTTCCTTGTGGCAGCCCTTTAAATATTGGAAGATTGTTATCATGTCATCCCTAGTCCTTCTTTTCATTAAACTAGACATACCCAGTTCCTGCAACCGTTCTTTATATGTTTTAGCCTCCAGTCCCCTAATCATCTTTGTTGCTCTTCTCTGCACTCTTTCTAGAGTCTCCACATCTTTTTTACATTGTGGTGACCAAAACTGGATGCAGTATTCCAAGTGTGGCCTTACCAAGGCATTGTAAAGTGATATTAACACTTCATTTATCTTGATTCTATCCCTCTGTTAATGCAGCCCAGAACTGTGTTGGCTTTTTTGGCAGCTGCCACACACTGCTGTCTCATATTTAAGTGATTGTCCACTAGGACTCCAAAATCCCTCTCACAGTTACTACTGTTGAGCGAGGTACCACATATACTGTACCTGTGCATTTTGTTTTTCTTGCCTAAATGTAGAACCTTACTTTTTTCACCATTGGATTTCATTTTGTTAGATAGCACCCAATGTTCAAGTCTGTCAAGATCCTTCTGTATCTTAAATTTGTCGTCTGGGGTGTTGGCTATTCCTGCCAGCTTGGTGTCATCTGATCTCTCCCATTAAACTGACTGCAGCCATGTTTCTCAACCTGGACTTCAACTCCCAAAATTCCCCAGCCAGTATAGCTGGGAGTTGAAGTCCACCCAGCTTAAATCTTCCAAGACTGAGAAATATTGCTCTAAGGAATATAAACATCTCTTGTTTGTTTTAATCAGAACTAAGTTGGTAAGGTTGACAAACACTGGTCTGGAGTAAAGAATGATAGTTTATGGAATATCTTCTTAACAGATCCTGCGTAGAAGATATATTTTATTTGGGTAACTGTGGATCATAAAATCATCATCTTCCTCAAGCTGCATCTTTGGACTGAAAAGCAACTGAACAACCTTGGATGTTAAACCAGGAAAATTGAGCGAGGCCAACAGGCTTCCTTATTTATTTATCAAATTTACATGGCTGCCCAACTCATGGACAAGTCCCTCACTTTTTATTCCTTGGTAAGTGGTTTGTGATGAGGAAAAGGACTGATCCCGATAATGGGATGGAGGTGTCAAAAAAGTCAAGATGGCAGCCACAATAGTGTGCCTGTTTCTCTTCCTGTTACATTATATGTTTAAATAATATATCTTGGTTACATTAAACAAGCAAAAAGCCTGTTAGATGGACATTTCAAGAGGGATGAAATGTCTCTCATTTCAGTGTCAAGAATCAGAATGGTGGAGTGGGAAGGAACACCAAAGATCCTATAGTCCAGGAGTGTCAAACTCGATTTCATTGAGGGTCGCATCAGGGTTGCGTTTGACTTCAGGGGCCGGGGTGGGCATGGCCAGCTTGACATCACTCATGTCGGGGTGCCTGTGGTGGCCCAAGCACTCTGCCAGGAAAAACGGAACTCGGGTGGGCTGCGTGTACCCACTCCGGGCCCTGTTTTCAGCCGCGACAGCCTCCTGCAGCCCTCTGCCAGCAAAAATGGAGCTCCGTTTTCGCTGGCAGAGGGCTGTAGGAGGCCATTGAGGCTGAAAACAGGGCCCAGAGCGGGTACAAGCAGCCCACCTGAGTTCCATTTTTGCTGGCAGAGGCACCATGGGCCGGTCCTTCACTGTTTCCAGGGCGGCCCTGCAGGCCAGATCTAAGCACCCCCCCCAGTCCGGCTCCGGCTCCCCGGGCCTTGAGTTTGACACCACTGATCTAGTCCAATCCTCTGCAAAGTGCAGGAGAACCAACTCAACCACCTAAAAGCTGGCCATCCAGCCTCTTAATGACTTCCAGAAATGGAGAACCTACCCTCCTTAAGGGTCTAGGACAGGGGTCCTCAAACTTTTTAAACAGGGGGCCAATTCACGGTCCCTCGGACTGTTGGGGGGCCGGACTGGCTGGGGGGGCCCGTGGCATGGTGGTCATGTGACTGGGTGGGCGTGGCCAATTTAGCAGTCCATTAAACAATACACACAAATTAAACTTTAATTTTTTATGCTCCTGGGGGTGGAAAGCAGATTAGTGAAGGGATGTGGCTGCCTTCGGGGCAGGTGAGGGAATTCTGTTTGTTTGTGTGTGTCTCTCTCTCCCTCCCTCCCTTCCTCCCCCCCTGTGTGTGTGTCACTCTCCCTCCCTCCCTCTCTCTCTGGAGGCTGGGGAGGGTAACAGTACCACTCCAGTACCACCCTGCTGCCCAAAAATGGGCCCGTTTTTGGCCTCCACGCATCCCGTTTTTGGCCTCAGCCTCCAGAAGGCGGGTGGGGGCCAGCAGGTATGTGGGGTGATGTGGGCAGCAGTGGTGGGTTTCAATTTTTTTTACTACCGGTTCTGTGGGCATGGCTTGGTGAGTGTGGCATGGCTTGGTAGGCGTGGCAGGGGAAGGATACTGTAAAATCTCTATTCCCACCCCACTCCAGGGGAAGGATACTGCAAAATCCCCATTTCCTCCCAATCAGCTGGGACTCAGGAGGCAGAGAATAGATGGGGGCGGGGCCAGTCAGAATTTTTACTACCGGTTCTCCGAACTACTCAAAATTTCCACTACCGGTTCTCCAGAACCTGCTGAAACCCACCTCTGGTGGGCGGGGCAACCTCATGGTCTCACATGGGCTGGATTAATGGCTTCGGCGGGCCGTGTCCGGCCCGCGGCCCGTAGTTTGAGGACCCCTGGTTTAGGATAACTCACCGCAGCCAACTTGCCACAGGCCAATTTGCCACTGGACAATTCAGCATAGGGACTAGTTTCTTTTTATTATTCATCAAAACATTACAAAAGCTGGTAGTCATGGGATTGATTTCCTTTGATAGAAGGAAATACCACGAAGTCAACAAAAGTAAAAGGACCTAAATAAATCCTGCGTCAAGTTGTTCCGGTCCTTAGTTGGATATAAATCCCACCATGATGAAGTTTTTCCTTCAATCATACTTGCTTACAGATGATTATAAAGTCACTTACTTTGTGTGAAGAGCAGCATTATAAATTTGAAAAAAATCTAATAAATAAAAAATACTATCGTATTTTTCAAGGTTCGTGACAAACGCTCCTTACTGGATTATCTCCCGGAACCTTCGTATTATATCTTTTCCTCCCTCTTTCCTGTCCAGAATGAACATTCATTACCCTCAATTCCTCATCAGTCAAATCCTGAAATTCCTTCTGAGAACCGTCTGAAATCCTTACGCATGACTGCAAATGGAGCGTCTGCCACAAATCCCAGCCAGCTCCCAGTCTTTCTCCAGAATTAGCAGGTGATCATTCTGAACTGTTTCTCTTTGGCAACTGTTTTGGCAAGATTTAACCCTGACTGTTTCATCAATGATTTTACTGTCCTTCAACTTCCAAGACCTCATGAGATACAAAGGAGGCTGAAGAGAATGCTTTATTTTTTTACCCAGGGATGTAAAAGAAATCAACTACAGATGCCTTTTAGCTGAAATGCCTGGAATTTGCTGGTGCCTTTCTTTAACCCTAACATTTTAGAACAAAAAAGTGCACCAAAACACAATCATAAATAGCAATAGCACTTAGATTTATATACCGCTTTACAGTGCTTTTATAGCCCTCTCTAAGCGGTTTACAGAGTCAGCCTCTTGCCCCCAACAATCTGGGTCCTGATTTTACCCACCTCGGAAGGATGGAAGGATGAGTCAACCTTGAGCCTGGTGAGATTCGAACTGCTAAATTGCAGGCAGCCGGCAGGCAGCAGAAGTAGCCTGCAGTACTGCACTCTAACCACTACGCCACCGTGGCTCATGGAAGTTCCATTTAATGGCAGTGCAGAGCTGATATTCAGGTAGTCCTCAACTTACAGCCACAATTGAGCCCAAAATTTCTGTTGCTGAGTGAGTTTTGCCCCATTTTATAACCTTCCTCACCACCGTTGTTAAGTGAATCACTGCAGTTGTTAAATTAGTCACATTTGCAAAGTGAAACTGGCTTTCGCCTTGGGTTTGGCTGTCAGAAGGTCACAGAAGGTGATCACATGAACCCGGGATAGTGCAACTGTCATAAATATGAGTCAATTTCCAAGCCTCTGAATTTTAATCATGTGACCGTTGCAAGTGTGACAGTTATAAGTGTGAAAAACGATCATAAATCACTTTTTTTCAGTGCCATTGTAACTTTGAACACTCACTAAACAAAAATGTTGTAAATCGAGGACTATATAATGGTCTGGTTAAACTTTGGGGCTTGGCCTAGGCAGACTTAGGTTCAAGCCCTCCCTTGATCATGGAGTTCATGGGGTGACTTTGGGCCAATCGCCTACCTTACAGGGATGTTGTTTTGGGGAAGGAAATGAGGGAACATTGTGAGAGCACCACGCCTTAAAAGGCAGAAATAGCTATCTGAGTCTCCCAGAGAGCAACACAGAGTTGCAGTTTGTCAGCAGAAAAAAGGCCCAGAAACTTGTGAATGAGATTTCACAGAACCAGGGCTGTAGAACAACTTAGTTTACGTAGGTAAAACCTGGCTAGAAAGAATATGCACATAAAAGCCTACGAAAAAGAAAAAGACACACACACACACACACACACACACACACACACACACACACACACATATATATATATATATATATATATATATATATATATATATATATATATATGTTTTCTCAGGTTTTCGCGGGTGTTTGTATGTAGGTCTTTGGTTATTCGGGTCTTCTCCCACGTAAAATTGGAAGTGTCTTGGTGACGTTTCGACGAACTCTCATTCGTCATCTTCAGGCTGGTGTTCTTGGCTTCGTGCTTCTGGAAGCACGAAGCCGAGAACACCAGCCTGAAGATGACGAATGAGACTTCGTCAAAATGTCACCAAGACACTTCCAATTTTACGTGGGAGAAGACCCGAATAATATATATATATTATATTAATATATATATATATATAATATATATAATAATAATAATATAATATATAATAAGATATAATAATATATATATATTAATAAAGTCTTGAGAAGTTTATTAACCTGGAAGTCAGGCAATGAATAATATGAAATAAATTGCAACTCAGTGAGATAATAGGGTATGTTACTGAATGTTGGATGTGTTTAATTAATTCACAATTGCTGCCTGAAAGAGCATCTTTACGAAAACATTGAATCATCGAAGTGGAAAAACTACAGAGGTCTTTCATCCCAACTCCAAGCCCAAGTAGGAACTTGCAGGTCCTCCCAGATAAATGGCTTTGTTTAACATCTTCAGTAATGGACTCCACACTGCTTCTTAGCATTCATGGTCAGAAAATTCCTCCTTATTTCGAGGTTAAATCCACAGCTCTGCGGCCTTGGGACAACACTTTGAAGGTTAGAACAGGGGTCTCCAACCTTGACAACTTTAAGATTTGTAGACTTCAAATCCCAGCATTTGAGGAACTCTGGGAGTTGAAGTCCACAAGTCTTAAAACTGCCAAGGTTGGAGACCCCTGGGTTAGAAGACTGTGATCATATTTTATCATAAGTTTATTTGTCAAGCATATATAAGATAACAGGTAAAAGTATAAACATAATTTGAATACATGAAAAGAGTAAGTAAAAAGGAATATTAGGACAGGGACGGTAGGCATGCTGGTGCACTTATGCACGCCCCTTACAGACCTCTTAGGAATGGGGTGAGGTCAACAGTAGACAGTTTAAGGTTAAAGTTTTGGGGGTTTGGGAAAGAAACTACAGAGTCAGGTAATGTATTCCAGGCATTGACCACTCTGTTACTGAAGTCATATTTTCTGCAATCGAGTTTGGAACAGTTTACCTTGAGTTTGTATCTATTATTTGCTGGTGTATTGTTGGGGTTGAAGCTGAAGTAGTTATTGGCAGGAAGGACATTGTGGTAGATAATTTGATGTACTATGCTTAGGTCAGACTGAAGTCGGCATAGTTCTAAATTGTCTAAGCCCAAAATTTGGAGTTTGGTGGCATAAGGTATTTTATTGCAGTTAGAGGAATGGAGGACTCTTCTCGTAAAATATCTCTGGACTCTCTCAATTGTATTTATGTCCGATATGCAGTGTGGGTTCCTTCACCTTGTCTTCTTTAGGCTAAAGAGACCATATTGAAGAAACCAGGAGACAGTAAGTTGTAGTCTCTTGTCTCACGCATGAATGTTGACTGGGTGACTTCGGGCCAATTACTAGAAAACTGTGAGTTTTAGTTCTATCCTAGACATGAAAGCCAGCTGAGGTGACTTTAGTCCAATCACTTGGAGATGGTAAGTTCTAGTCCTGCCTTAGGCATGAAAGCTGGCTAGGTGACTTTGGTCCATTCCCTCTCTTTCAGCTCACCTCACCTCATAGGATTGTTGTTGTGAGAAAACTAGGAGGAGGAAAGAATATGAGGTATGTTCGGTGCTTTGAGTTATTTATAAAAATAATCAAAACTGGATTTAAAAAATTCTAAATTTTTAAAAAAAGTTCCTTAAACCACATCTGGTAAGTTGTAACTTCCAAGTCCTTCACTATCTTCATTGCTCTTCTGCACTCTTTTGAATCCCTTGGCATCCCTCTGGTATTGGGGGTGTCCCAAAATGGACCCAGTATTCCAGGGACAGACCGATCAGTCCAGGAGAGAGCACAACCATCATTTCCTGTGAGTCAATGCTATGGTATTGGTGCAGCATGGAATTGCATTGGCTGTTTTGGCACCTGGAACACGTTACTGATTCATGCTAACAGTAGTGGCCAAAATTGTGGAAACCTTTTGGGAAAAGTGTATTTTTGACATTCGATGGCTAATAACACTGCTTTTTTTTTTTTTGAGTTTCAAGATAATCATATTCCACTGCTAGAATGACCTGGGAATAGCCCAGACCTTAACCCATTTGAAAATCTATGGAGCTGATTAAAGAAACTTGTTCGTCAGAAGCGAGCCAGCAATAAAACCCAATTAATAGAAGCAATGATTCAATCTTGGTTTCACATTATAACAGCTGCAGAACTAAAAGACTTGGTTCACTCCATGGGAAGACGTTGTAAGGCTGTAATTCATGTTAAACGTATAAAGTATTAACTGACATGGTGATAATTTTTATATATCTCATTTTTTTCTATGGTGGTAATTTTTGTATATCTCGTTTTTTTCTACGTGTTTCACTTTTCTTCTTTATACTGTAACTGCTATTCTAATAGCAAATCCTTCATAAAAGTTATTGCATTACATTCTTGATTAAATTATCTTTCCATTGATATATAATTTTATGGTACTACTCCAAAAGAAAAAGGTGGTGTTATTAACTAGTTTTAGAAAATACACTTTCCACAAAAGGCTTCTACAATTTTGGCCACTACTGTAATCTGTGGCCCACCGGGACATCTGGTCTGAGGTAGAAAGGTAGAAAGAAATTGCAAATTTGCTTCTCCATACCCAGGAACCGGAGACCAAAGTAGCAGAGCTGACCCTGTTCTTGTTTTCCAGAAACTTCTGACTGGCTCCTGATGAAAAGAGCTCCCAGTTCAGGTCACTGAGGTTCCTCACCTGCCCTGTGTGTGGTCTCCTTTGAGGGATCCGACTTGGCTGCCGTTGAAAACAGGACTTTGGTTCAAGTGGACATTTGGCACAGCTTAGCAGGGCATCTCCAGACTTCTGAAATGGCTACGTTTGCATGCAAAAATAGATGGAGAATGAGAAATAGTGGGGAAGGCTGAAGACACGGGTTGTTCTACTGAGAAGGAAGGAAAATCCAGAGCTTGTACAGTACTCGCTTTGTCTTTGGTAGCACCAGCATGTCAGTTTGAAAAAGGTCTTCCTCCTGCTGTAATATGGTGCAGCTGCCAGCTGGCCCAATTCTTTAAAGAACCTTTGTATGGCTCTTAAAGAGATGCTTGTTTGTCTGATTTTTGGGAAGGGAAGCCATTAGCGATCAAGGTGACAAGAATAGTAGGAGTGTAAGACAAGCTGCTTTTTAAGTCCACCTATCCAGCTAAACATCCTAGGACTGCAACTCCCAGAATCCTAGTGGGCTGGAGGGCACCTGCTTGGAGAAAATGCTAAAAGGTTGGAGAAAATACTAAAAAGTTACAGCAGAATACAGGTAGTCTTTGGCTTACAAGAGTTTGCTTAGGGACCGTTCGAAGTTACAACGGCACTGAAAATAGTGACATGACCATTTTGAGCTATGGTGCTAGAGGAGACTCTTGCGAGTCCCTTGGACTGCAAGGCGATCCAACCGGTCAGTCCTAGAGGAGATCAACCCTGACTGCTCTTTAGAAGGCCAGATCCTGAAGATGAAACTCAAATACTTTGGCCACCTAATGAGAAGGAAGGACTCACTGGAGAAGAGCCTAATGCTGGGAAAGATTGAGGGCAAAAGAAGAAGGGGACGACAGAGAACGAGGTGGCTGGATGGAGTCACTGAAGCAGTCAGTGTGAGCTTAAATGGACTCCGGGGGATGGTAGAGGACAGGAAGGCCTGGAGGAACGTTGTCCATGGGGTCGCGATGCGTCGGACACGACTTCGCAACTAACAACAACAACATGACCATTTTGCAGACTTATGACTGTTACAGTATCCCCATGGTCAGGGGGGAACTCACATTTATGATGTTGCTGTGTCCCGGGCAGTGGTGGGTTTCAAATTTTTTTACTACCGGTTCTGTGGGCGTGGCTTGGTGGGTGTGGCATGGCTTGGTGGGCGTGGCTTGGTGGGCATGGGAGGGGAAGGATACTGTAAAATCTCCATTCCCATCCCACTCCAGGGGAAGGATACTGTAAAATCTCCATTCCGTCCCCAATCCAGGGGAAGGTTACTGCAAAATTCCCATTTCCTCCCGATCAGCTGGGACTTGGGAGGCAGAAAATAGATGGGGGCGGAGCCAGTCAGAATTTTTACTACCAGTTCTCCGAACTACTCAAAATTTCCACTACCAGTTCTCCAGAACTGGTCAGAACCTGCTGAAACCCACCTCTGGTCCCAGGGTCACCTGATCACCCTTTGTAATCTTCTGACAAGCAAAGTCAACGGGGAAACCAGATTCACTTAACAACCATGTTACTAATTTAACAATTGCAGTGGTTCACTTAACAAACATAGCAAGAAAAGTTGTAAAATGAGGTAAAACTCACTTTGCAAATTTTTCACTTAGCAACATAAATTTTGGGCTCATTTGTGGTCGTAAGTTGAGGACTACTTGTAACAGAAGAGCAGAGCTGGAAGGGGCCTTGGAACTCTTCTAATTATTAGACAAATTGTCTTCTTAAAAACCTGCCATGTTGGAGCACCACAACTTCTGGAAGCTCTTGGACCCAACCTCTGAAGCATTAACCACCCATTCATATAGAGCATCATGAAGAAACTTTAAAAATTGGAAACATTCAGTGCAATGCCAAAAAATAAACAAAAATGAGGCCTGGTGGAAAAAGTGGAACGATATTTGTTTTTTTCTCCAAGTATTAAAGGATTGCTGGAAAGCCTTCTCTCCTTAAATCTTGAAGCTCGGACTTTTTGTAAAAGGGAGGAAATGTTGCGGTTACATTCTGTTATAGTCCTTTGACGGAGACAGGGAAATGCAATATTGCTGCTGGAGTTGCCAAATGCTTGCTCCAACTCTGTTCCTGTGCTTTGAGACACATTTTTTGAGAAAAAAAGAGACCACTCCAGATTAAAGTGTTCTTTGCATAGGCTCTAAATTTAATCTGCTGAATGTCTGTGGGCCAAGCGGAGGATAAAGCCTTCAAAAACAAGGATTGTGGAAACACTTAAACCTCATTCTCTAAAATGTTCCAAGTTCTTTTCCTCAGAAAATTACTTTGATGATTTAATTCCCACAATTTTGAGAATTTTTTTTTACAATTCTGAGAATTTCCTTCTATCAGGTTGCTGAAAATTGATGACAAAGTTTCCTGTCACTTACAGGCAGGAAATACACAGTTGTAATGTAAGCCCGAAAATGGTTTGAGGTAATTAAAAACACACAGAGACAGACAGACATCATCCTCATATCTAGAGAATAAAATCTGGACCTGATATCATGCATAAAATGGCCCATGCAATTTTATACCATGCGAAACATGAATTACATGTCATGTTTCCCCCGCACCCAAATCAGAGGTGGGTTTCAGCAAATTCTGACCAGTTCTGGAGAACCGGTAGTGGAAATTTTGAGTAGTTCGGAGAACCGGTAGTAAAAATTCTGACTGGCCCCGCCCCCATCTATTTTCTGCCTCCCAAGTCCTAGCTGATTGGGAGGAAATGGGGATTTTGCAGTAACCTTCCCCTAGATTGGGGAGGGAATGGAGATTTTACAGTATCCTTCCCCTGCTATGCCCACCAAGCCACGCCCACCAAGCTATGCCACGCCCATCAAGCCACACCCACAGAACCAGTAGTAAAAATTTTTGAAATCCACCACTGACCCAAATGTTATGATCTAAATGATTTTTTAAAATCAGTCTATCTCTCTGTCTGTCTATCTATCTATCTATCTATCTATCTATCTATCTATCTATCTATTTTTATCTTATCTTTATTAGTTTTATAAAGAACTTAAGGTTGTGAATATACCTAGTACTCCTTTGTCTTCCTATTTTTCCTAAAACAACAACCCTGTCAGGTAGGCTGGGCTGAGAGGGTGTGACTGGCCCGAAGTCACCCAGTCGGTTTTTATGGGACTACAACTCATAGTCTTCTGGTGATTGGCCCAAAATCACCCAGCTATCATTCATGCCTAAGGCATGACTAGAACTCACATTCACCTGGTGATTCACCCAAAGTCACCCAACTGGCTTTCATGCAAGGTGGGACTAGAACTCATGGTCTCCTGGTTTCTAGCCTCATGCCTTCACCACTAGACAAAATTGGGTCTCTAGTTGATGGCTTTACATATAAAAAAGGAGCTATACTTTAATCATACAGCCATGCCCATTTTTTACTTATTTATTTTACCTCAGACACCTTTTCACAAATTCTGCGTGATATCAAACTTATGTAATACAACTACTGTAGAAGAATCTTTTGCTACATGCAACAACACTTTGACCTGTAGTTTATTTAACCATAGAATGTTTCTTGAGAGTTCAGATATAACCTTAAACCACGGTTTGTTTAAAATCACTTAGCTGAATGGTTTCAGATATTAGGCAAAGCTATACGTAACAGTTTACAAATCACAGTTGGCCTGGCACACCCAACAGACTAAACTGAAACCAAACTACCACAAGATGGTTAAGCCTTATGTCTCTAAACCCAACCAGAGATGACAAAATATGATTTATATTTTGTCAAAATATAAATAAAACAAAATATGTTTTAGTCCAGTGCTTTGTAAACTTGGCAACTTTAAGATGTTTTTATTTCAACTTCTAGAATTCCTGGCTGGCTGGGGAATTCTGGGAATCGAAGTCCACACATCTTAAGGTTGCCGAGGCTGACAAGGCTAGCTGGGGAATTCTGGGAATTGAAGTCCACACATCTTAAGGTTGTCAAGTTTGAAAAACATTGTTTTAGACTAAACATTGAATACTGAGTCAGTTTTGATGTTTGTTTTGGTGAGCTTCTGTACCATGAGCAGGAAAGTTCATCTCATCTTCTCGTTTAAAGACTTTTGTGGACTAACAGACTGCCTTGAGATGTCCTGCTCTGCCTTCCTAAATTTGCCAGACCCACTCAGCAGGTCCCAATGAAGGCTGAGAGGCAGAAGTTTATTATTTATTATTATTTATTATTTATTTATTTGTCAAGCATGTATAAGATAACAGGTAAAAGTATAAACATAATTTGAATACATGAAAAGAGAAAGAGTAAAAAGGAATATTAGGACAGGGACGGTAGGCACGCTGGTGCACTTATGCACGTCCCTTACAGACCTCTTAGGAATGGGGTGACGTCAACAGTAGACAGTTTAAGATTAAAGTTTTGAGAGGTTGAGGATGTAACAACAGAGTCAGGTAATGTATTCCAGGCATTGACCACTCTGTTACTGAAGTCATATTTTCTGCAATCGAGTTTGGAGCGGTTTACTTTGAGTTTGTATTTATTATTTGCTCGTGTATTGTTGTGGTTGAAGCTGAAGTAGTCATTGACAGGTAGGACATTGTGGCAGATAATTTTATGTACTACACTTAGGTCAGATTTTCTCTTAGGTTCAAAGTCCCTCGCAGAAGAGATCAAATAATCAGAAAAAAGGACAAGCGAAGTTCTAAGCCCTTTTGGTAACAGTGTGATGCTTTTCTTCCTTCCTCTAGGAATGAATCTGGAAGTTATTTTCTGCTCTTGAGTTTGTGGTACGGGCCTCGGCAGCGAGCAAGCCAGGCCCGGTAGCTAATGCTTAGCCTCTGGCCATGTTTTTGCCGAGCACACCGCGTCCCTACAGGGTGAGATCACTCACTTGCTTTATTTTCCTTGGAAAAAGGAATGCATCGTTCTCCTGTTGGGTCAGGGAACTTGCCGATCTCTCTCCTGTGTTGCTATTTGAAAACCCAGCCTATCCATACAGAAGCTAGAACAAGCAGAGCATTCGGGAGCCAGTAGGGACTCTGTCCCAATTCCAAAAAAAAAAAAAAAAAAAAACCCAGAGCAAAACATGCAGAGTGAAAAGAGTGGGAGGCTAGGGAATTCTGGGAGTTGAAGTCCACCCCTCTTAAAGTTGCCAAGTTTGAAAAACACTGCTGGAAAAGGATTGTTTTTAATTTTCTCCGGCCGCCCAGGCTCACGGCCATGAAGATAGACAGCCCTATAAATCTCATAAACCAACAGACAAAAAAACGAGAAACCCAAACGCCAGCCCGCATTTAAAGTCAGGATCAGATGGCAGGAAAGAAAGAACAGGCTGAATCTGTTGGAAAGTGGGCAGAAAGAGACCTCTGCCACTGTTGGGGGGGGGGGAAACAAAACCTTGGCTTCTGGGAAGAGACAGGGGGTCCCAAAGGGCCAAAGTCTGTTTTGCAACCCGGTCAGACGTCCAGCAGTCTGGGGGGTGGGAGGGAAGGTTGGATGAGGCATCGACCGCAACAGAAGTGGGCGATGGTGTTTGGATCATTTCATCCGGTCCAAATTCCTCCCCACCTGTTCCCGCTCAGCCTTTCTGTTCTGTTCCTACCAATTTTTCTTTTAAACGGCCCTTGAGTGTCACCGGGATTGGAGCCAGTGTTTTTAAGAAAAACGCAATTGTCTTTTTTGTTGAAAACGAAGTGAGTCGCAAAGGAAAAAATGTCTGAAGTTTCCTGCCAGGCCTTTCCACCAAGTCCTTTGGGTGGACAGTTATGCCTCAGGCGGCTTTGGTAGTGGTAAGAAAAGGAGGTCCTGGCAGATCTGTGCTCCGCCGGCTGCAGATTTCATTACAAGAAGCCATTAGGAAAATGGACCTGGAGAGAAGGCAAAGAACCACCCGCCAAAAACAATCCAGCCAGGCCGCCAGGAAGTGTCCCAATCAGCTCCGAAAGTCTTCCAAAATGTTACCCACATTGCTGGCTTCCTGGATGACCCCCCGTTTTGACAATACAGGACATTTTGGTCCTTGAAGATTAGCAACCACAACAGAGGCCCTTGGTCACTTTACCAGAAATCCATCAGTTGCATCAATAGCATCTCCATTTAGTCATAGGGCTGGAAGGGAGCTTAGAACAGGGGTGGGCTTCAAAAATTTTAACAAGATGTTCTCTGCCTGGTTGCTGGGCGGGCGTGGCCATGGTGGGCGTGGCCATGTTGGCTTCCTGCAACATGGCGGGGGGGATTTTTGCCCTCCCCGGGCTCCGGAGGCTTTCCGTGAGCCTCCAGGAGGGTGAAAATGGCCTCCTCAGGCTCCGGAGGCCCTCTGGAGGCTAGAAACTTGTCAGGAAACATCTCTCTGACAAGCTTTCCTCCATTACTTCTTGTCCTGCCCTCTGGTATTTTGGAGAACAAATCAAAACCATCTTCCCTGTGATAGGCCTTCATGTTTTAGAAGAGGCTATTGTCAGCACTTCAACCTGCATTTACTCTAGTGCTGACATAGGAAGAAGAGGGGGCAGCTGGCAAGAGGACGCTTGACTTCTCACCTACTTATTTTCCCTGAAGATAATATCCCCTAGGAGATGAGATGGGAGGGGGGACATTCCTGGGAGCTTAAGTAGTAGATATGGGGAGAGTGATTTGGAAGAAGGCCAATGAGATGCAGAGAATTGGGGAACGGAAAGGGAAGGTTTGGGGTCAGGAAGTCAGAGTTGGCTACGCCACGATCGGGGACAGGTTGTCGTGCTTAATAAAATGAAAGATTTCTTCAAAGACTTATCTGTTTGGAAATGCAATTTATTTTATTTGAGATGACATCGAAACCTGACAGCTATCAGATCTCTCCTAAGTCTTCTCTTCATTAGGTTAAATATGTCTTGTTCTCTTCATGGTTCATTGTAAGGATTAGCTTCCAGATCTCTTATCATCTTTGTTGATCTACTCTGCCCTCTTTCTAGGGCCTCAGCATCTTTTCTGTATTGTGACCAGAACTGGATGTGATACTCCAAGTGTGGCCTCACTAGTGCAATATAAAATGATATTATAACTTCTCATGATCTTTATGCTAATTAAAAAAGATAAAAAAGGGTACCGTGTTTTAATTTGATTTATTTCAATGGGTTGAAAGAATGCCCGATTCCCAATGACTCAGGGTACTTTTGGTTATGAAAAAGCTGGAACAATTAAAAGAAAGGAAGGAAAGAAGGAAGGAAGGAAGGAAGGAAGGAAGGAAGGAAGGAAGGAAGGAAGGAAGGAAAGGGAGGGGTGCATCTGGAAAAAAAAAGAAGTAATCAAAACCAAACTGATTCCCAATGACTCACTCAGGGCACTTTTGGTTATGAAAAAGCTGGAACAATTAAAAGAAAGAAAGAAAGAAAGAAAGAAAAGAAAGAAAGAAAGAAAGAAAGAAAGAAAGAAAGAAAGAAAAAAGAAAGAAAGAAAGAAAAAAAGAAAAAAGAAAGAAAGAAAGAAAAGAGAAGAAGGAAGGAAGGAAGGAAGGAAGGAAGGAAAGAGGGAGGGGGTGCATCTGGAAAAAAAAAGAAGTAATCAAAACCAAACCACTTCTTACAGGACACCCCCTACTCCAAGACTTGGGAAAATAACCAAGTTTTCAGCAAACGTTGGGAAACTAATTTTTTTTTGTCCGTTAAAACCCTGAAGAGCTACCATCAGAATGAACATCAGGATTGAGGGCTGTCCCATACAGTGACAAAAACTTGGGGAAAACCAGAATTTCCTTCTGTACTTGAACACTGAGGGTGATAATATTATAATTGTAGCCTGTTTACAATCTCATTCCTGAAACCAACTTTGAACAGTAATTGTAGCACTACCATCAAACAGCTTCTTCTTCTTCTTCTTCTTCTTCTTCTTCTTCTTCTTCTTCTTCTTCTTCTTCTTCTTCTTCTTCTTCTTCTTCTTCTTCTTCTTCTTCTTCTTCTTCTTCTTCTTCTTCTTGCATTTTGTCTGTTGAAGAATTCTGAGAAATGTGGAAAGTTGTGTGCTCTTCTCCCTTATTTTGGTTGATCTTAAAAACAAGATATTGTTGTACCCAGTAAGGTAATGTTTGATCTTAAAACCAAAGTATTACCAATAAGGCAACATTTCTTAGTGTTGTGGTCTGCCAGTGGCCTGCGGAGCTGGCAGCAGAGTCAGACAGTGAGGAGGATGGGGAGGAACATGGGCCAGTCCTGGAGTCTGGGGAGGGCTTGGACGAGGGCTCTGCGTCGGAGGCAGAGAGGGGGCCAGGGCCATCTGGGACTTATGTGCTGCCTCCAGAGTCAGACACCAGCGAGGCAGAGGAACAGGGGGAGCCTGTTCCCAGTACATGCATGCCAGGGGTGGGTTCTACTTAGCTTTACTACCGGTTCGCAATGGGGCCACCCGCACATGCGCAGAAGCATTTTGATGACGTCAGGGTCGGTGGGCAGAGCCTCCCGCCGGTTTTACTACCGGTTCTATAGAACCGGTGTGAACTGGGGGCAACCCACCACTGGCGCATGCGCAGAGCTGCCAGAAGGCAAGAACAGTTAAGACAAAAGGAATGACTCAGGAGTAGGGCTCGGAGATGAATGGCCCCTCCCATAAGACATAAAGGAGGAGCAAAGGCACATGAGCCTTTGCAGGAAGCAACTTTGTTTGTTTTGGTTGGTTTAAATTCTGAAGCTCCGTTTTGACTCTGTCAAAATGGCCTTGCAAAGCTAATTGCCAATTAGGTCTTTGTTGGCAGCGTGTCAAGGGAGATAAAGGTGGGTGCTTATCAGCCTTATCCCGAAGGACTGTGGCAGACTTCTGTCGGACTCTTTACAAACTATTTGTGACTCATTAGGGTCTGTGAATGAACATAATTCACAGCCGTTGAAATAAAAAGAGGGTTTTTGGGACTAATCGTGTGCTTTTTACTGTCTCAGGAAGCCTTGATCAGAACACTCAGTCTCAAGAGCTTTAAGATGTGTGGGCTTCAATTCCCAGAATTCCCCAGCCAGCTAGAAACTGAAAGCCACGTATCTTAATGTTCCTGAGATGAAGCACTGCAGAAAGGATTCTTGGATTTCTGAGCGTTTCTGAGGCCTCATCTGGACGCTACACAGGTTGCATTTAAGCAACAGGGTCTCAGCAACCCTCCTATGTTTGCCCAGGCAATAATTCAGACTTTCTACAGATGCATTCAGCGCCGCATAATCCATGTTTAATTCTGCAGCACTACAATCGTTCTACAGTATCGTTCAGTATAGACGGATGCTAAGGTTGGGGTCTCTCTGAATTTTGCCAGCTCTTCTGTGGATCATCTCGTATCCGGAGAGTCATCTTATACAAGGCAGGTCTTGTATAACTTGTCTGCGGGAACGGACTGGTGCCCAGCTTAATTTTCCATCCTTCTTCACCTCCTGGCTGGGATTTTTTTTCCTTTCCAGAATTTGCCCTGGTTTGCTCTGTTACTATGGAGGAAAATCCGAAAACCGGGTTAGTGCCAAACCGTTGCATTCCAGCTGTTGCTGTGATCTTCCCATAGTTTTCTATTCCTGTCGGGATCTGGTTAGAGGCGATTTTGCAGTGTAAGCCATCAAAGTGTGTCAAAGCTCTATTGATCATCTGGGGAAATTCCAGGAAATTAATTGGGGGGGGGAAAAAAATCTCCCCCTTCAGGGCTAATCTAGATGACCAAGAGGATGGAGCAACTTCTGTAGGAGGAAAGTTTTAAATATTAATGGATTTAACAGAAGAGACTATTTGTAGCTCAGGGTTGAACTGATTGGTCTTTGGTGCTCTCTGAGCTGCGTTGTTTGCCTGCAGACATGTCATTACTCAACTAGATGTCTATGGAGATTCTCCGTCATCCAGGTCATGGTTGTCCCAAAGGTGCTTTTTCAAAAGGCAACTGGACTTCCTTTGTTTTTCCTTGAAGACGTTTTGCTTCTCATCCAAGAAGCGAACTCAACTGAACTGAAGAAGCTTCTTGGATGAGAAATGAAACATCTTCAAACAAAAGCAAAGTTCAATTGTCTTTTGAAAAAGCACTTTTGGGTTTACCCAGCTAGGTAACATCATCAATGCTAGAAGGGTTAATGGATTGGGGTTTTTTTGGGGAGGGGTGTCACAAGTTACAGAAGCACTTCAGGGGTGGGTTCTAAATTTTTTTACTACCGGTTCTGTGGGCGTGGCTCATTTTGTGGGCGTGCTTTGATGGTCATGTGACAATTCTTTAGGATTTAGCAGAGGTACTGGTCTACCAGGCTTTTAACTGCTTGCAGAGCTGTACTGGTCTACCCCTTTATTTTTGCAGGCACCAGTCTACTCATTTGTTTTTGGAGGCACCGGTCAACCACCACACTGCCTTTTAACACTGATCAGCTGTAGGGCGGCCCTTTGAAGCCCCGCGGCAAGAGTTTAAACAGCTTTTTTCCTTCTAGCAGACCAGCTGGGGCTCAGGAGGCAGCAATAGATTGGGGGTGGGGCCAAATAAAAGGTAAGAATAACATGGGGGAGGGGTGCGGGGGGCGGGGGGGCAGAACCGATTCAGTGACATCATATTGTCACCACTACCGGCTCGGCGGAACCAGGCTGAACCAGGAGGAACTCACCTCTGAAGCACTTCAAAATTACACAGGATATGCACCATTTGGAGAAAACGGATAAGGGGACATTTTTGTCTTGCTCAGAAAAGGGACACACATACACACCCACAAAGATTTGATTGCAAAAACGGGGAACGCTTTTTCTACTTGTAGGTTATGACAAACTAAGAAGCTTTAGCTTCCAACACATGTTACAGGTAGTTCTTGACTGGCAACCAGTGGTGGGTTGCTCCCAGTTCACACCAGTTCGCAAGAACCGGTAGTAAAAATTTGTAGTAGTTCGAAGAACCAGTAATAACATTGGCTGGCCATGCCCCCGAATCGGTCCCTGATCCGGTTGCCGTTGGCTTACCCCACCCACCTCATCAGAGGCTTTTTTTTTAACTTTTAAAAGCATTTTTTCTACAACCTCTTCGGCTGAAAAAATGCTTTTAAAAGTAAAAAAAAAAAGCCTCTGATGATCGCGCAGCTAAACTGGTATCGTCAGAGGCTTTTAAAAGCATTTTTCCCGAAGAGGTTGTAGGAAAAAAAATGCCTTTAAAAGCCTCTGGCGATCCCAGCTGAGTTGCCTGATCATCAGAAGCTTCTAAAAGCTTTTTTTTCTGCAACCTCTTAAGGTTGTAGAAAAAATGCTTTTAAAAGTAAAAAAAAAAGTTGGCCACACCCACCCAGTCACATTACCCCCCCTCCACCAAGCCACGCCCACAAAATAAGCCACACCCACAGAACCGGTAGTAAAAAAATTTAGAACTCACCCCTGCTGGCAACCATTTGTTCAAATTTACAGTGGCACTGAAAAAACTGACTTACAACTGGTTCTTGCACTTATGACCATCATAGCATCCCCACAGACACGTGATAGGAATTCTCTCCCCCGCACGTTAATTTATTTTATTTATTTGTTTGTTTGTTTGTCTGTCAAACATGTACAAGGTAACAAGTATAGGTATGAACATAAACAAAGGAAGTAAATACAAATAAATGGGGACAATAAGACAGGGAAGAGAAGGACTAGAAGAGACATGATAGCCGTCTTCCAATACTTGAGGCACTGAGGAGAATACTTGAGGAGGGGGTCAAGCTGTTTTCAAAAGCACCTGAAGGCCAGATAAAGAATAACGGATGGAAACTGACCAAGGAGAGATTCAACCTAGAAATGAGGAAGAACTTTCTGACACTGAGAACAATCGACCCATGGAACAGAAGTTGCCTTCGAAAGTGGTGGGAGCTTCATCACTTGAGACTTTCAAGAAAAGATTGGACTGCCATTTGTCAGAAATGATGTAGGGTCTCCTGCTTGAGTGGGGGGTTGGACTAGATGACCTATAAGGTCCCTTTCAACCAGTGGTGGGATTCAAATTTTTTTACTACCGGTTCTGTGGGCGTGGCTTGGTGGGCGTGGTGTGGCTTGGTGGGCATGGCAGCGGAAGGATACTATAAATTATCCATTCCCTCTCCAGTCCAGGGGAAGGTTACTGCAAATTCCCCATTTCCTCCCACTCAGCTGGGACTCGGAAGGCAGAGAATAGATGTGGGGGGGGGGCAGTCAGAGGTGGTATTTACCGGTTCTCCGAAATACTCAAAATTTCAGCTACCAGTTCTCCAGAACTGGTCAGAACCTGCTGAATACCACCTCTGCTTCCAACTCTGTTAATCTGTTAAAATGTGTTAAGGGACGGTAGGCACGCTGGTGCGCTTATGCACACCCCCTTTATGGACCTCTTAAGAAAGGAGTGAGGTCCATGGTAAACAGTTTTGAGTTTGAAGCTGTGAGGCTTTGAGGCTGTAACAACTGGAGTCAGGTAGAGCATTCCAGGTGTTGCCCACTCTGTTGCTGAAATCGTATTTCCTCCAGTTGAGTTTGAAGTGGTTTACCTTGAGTTTGTATCGATTGTTTGCCTGTGTACTATTGTGGTTAAAACTGAAGAAGTCATTGAGAAGCAAGACGACGTAGCGGACAATTTTGTGTACTATGCTTAGGGTTATGCTATGTTGTAAGTCGAGAATTACCTGTGATGAAGGTGGAATAAAAAAAAATCTAAAAATAATCCCCCCTTCCTATTCTGCAAAGTACAGATTGCTGACACCTACACCCGCCCCCGCAAAACCAGGCAATGATTTATGACAAAACGTGTCTTAGTACAGATCTAATTGACATGGCGCCTTCTTGGATGTGTTGGATAAACGAGTTAACATCTGGGACAGGCACTGCTCTGCTGTGTCAGCCCTTCTGTCGCGGGGTTTAAAGTTTGCTGCAAAGGAAAATTGCTTTGCTGCTTCCTACCAAAGGGAAGTGTGTGTGTGTGTGGGGGGGTGGAGATAGAAAAGGTCGGAGGACAGTCAAAAACTTCTCTTGCTGAATTTTTTTTTTTTTGCCCCTTGTTGATTTTGAATGCATTGAGGGAAAGAAAGAAAGGAGACAGAGAAGGGAATAAAACAAAAATTGGCACAAAAATTCTGCTTACAATATTGTTTCAGTGCGCCCTCTAGTGGAGGAAAGGGGAAGTTTGTTGCTTCATCATCACTGAAAATGTTCACAGGGGCACATGATCTGATATATACAAGGTGGTCCTTGACTTACGACCACAATTGAGCCCAATATTTCTGTTGCTATGCAAGACAGTGGCTAACTATGTTTTGCCTCATCTTTCTTAAGTGACCAGCATTTGTTTAGTGAAGTTACAACGGCGCTGAAAAATGTCTTATGACTGTTTTTCACACTTACGACCGTTGCAGCTTCCCTGCGGTCATGTGACCAAACTTGGATGCTTGACAATTGGCACGCATTTATGATGGTTGCAGTGTCCCAGGGTCACATGATCAACTTTTGCGACCTTCTGACAAGCAAAGTCAATGGGGAAACCAGATTCACTTAACAACCGTGTTACTAATTTAACAGCTGCAGTGATTCATTTAACAACTGTGGCAAGAAAGGTCATAAAAATGGGGCAAGCCTCACTTAACCATTGTCTTGCTTAGCAACAGAATTTTTTTGCTGATTTGTGGTTGTAAGTCAAAAATTGTATGTAAAGGGTCCTTCTTTATGGGATTGTGATATAATGTTCTGCCCCAGCTACGGACCCCAAAGAACGCAACACACACAAAGTCTGTACAAACCTTACTAAATTAAATCAAATTAATTTAATAAATTAAATTAAATTTAAATAAAGGCTGTTAATTAATTTTCTTAACAGCCTACAAGAATGCAAAGAATAAATAATCGTAATCTTACTATGGTTGGCAGAAAGCCCAGAAGCAATTTGCAGGAAACGGATAAGAGAACTAAGATCAGGATGTGAAGGAGAGTGAACGAAGTTGTTCCCTGCAAATTGCCTCAGTCGTTGTCCTTCCTTAAATAGGCTAAGGGAGTGGCCAATTAGCCCCAAGCCTTACTCTCGAGGAGACCTCCTCCTGAGGAGCCACTCCTGCCTTTTGGCAGCTCTGCGCGCCCGTGCATCGAGAAGAGGCTCCTCCTGCTGGATTTCACCCCTGGCGTAGGGGGTTTGGGAGGCCAAAAAGAGCCCATTTGGGGGGCATTTTTGCCCTCCCCAGCTCATAGGAGCATTCTGCAGACCTCCCAAAACCTCTGCGTGCCGTTTTTGAGAAAAACGGGCCCATTTTTTGCAAAAATGGGTCATGCTGGGCGGGGCTTCGGGAGGCTGAAAATGGCTGTATTCGGTGTATAAGATGCACCAACATTTCCACCCTCTTTTAGGGGGGAAATAGTGCATCTTATAGTCCGAAAAGTACGGTATATTCTGCTTCACAGTGCTTTACATCCCTCTCTAAGCAGTTTACAGAGTCAGCGTATTACCCCCAACAATCTGGATCCTCATTTTACCGACCTTGGAAGGATGGAAGGCTGAGTCAACCTTGAACCGGCGAGACTCGAATTCCCAAACTGCTGGCAGTTGGCAGTCAGCAGAATTAGCCTGCAGTACAGCATTCTAACCTCTGTGCCACCACAGAATAATGTGCGAAAGGTAGAAAGAAAAAGAGAAAGACCAGCAACAAGGAAGTGGACTCTGTTACAGTGGTGAAGGGGGCACCCACGCGAGGCCTAAAGGACCAGGTTGGGGATAGATCCTCATGGAGAAAATCTGTGTGATTGTTAAGAGTTGACCGCATGATGGCATGTAGTCTAATTTATGGTTTTAGTATGTTGGAGGAACCAAGCCAACATAATGTTGCAATCGGGTTGGTTTGAGCATTGAAGTTATATGAACCCAACATTTGTGTTTTGTTAACCCGGGTTCATGTTTTAGTGGGTTGTGTGAGCCTACATGCTTGGTCATGTTACTGCTCCTGTTGCTGAGCAGGAATATGGATGTTTGCCGACAAATTCCACTTCAACGGAACTGTAATTTTATCTATCTGGCAAATGAGTCACAAATGTGATTCATTCATAGCAGGGATTCAAATCTTTGTTTATTTCCCAGGTTTGCTCAGCAATTTGGGGCGAGCAGGTATCTACTAGCATCTCCAGTTGATGGAACGACATCTTGGCGCATCATCTATAGCAAGGTTTGTCCAAACCTGGCAACTTTTAAGACTTGTTGACTTCAACTCCCAGAATTCCTCAGCCAGAATAGCTTGAAAGTTGAAATCCACAAGTCTTAAAGTTGATAAGTTTTGAGACCCCTGATCTGTAGGGAATCCTCAGAACTTCTCAATGAATGAGATGGGTAGTTTCCAGATTTGATAAATAAATAAAAATAGATGAGATGAGCATGGGTTGTATTCCATCTGAAGGCCTCACTCTATACCAGGGGTGTCAAACTCAATTTCATTGAGGGCTGCATCAGGGTTGTGTTTGACCTCTGGGGGCTGGGGAGGGGCCTGGCCGGCTCGATGTTTGTTTTCGGCCACGACGGCCTCCTGCAGCCCTCTGCCAGTGAAAACAGAACTCAGCAGGGTCGCATGCGGCCTTCCCGAGCTCCATATTCACTGGAAGAGCCACCATGGACCAGTCCTTCGCTGTTTCCAGATCTAAGCACCCCACAGGCCGGATCTGCCTCACAGGCCTTGAGTTTGATACCCCTGCTCTATACTCTTTCCTTCTTTCTCTCACTGAACCCAGAAAGCACTTGAGCTCCATCTCATCCATCTAATCTAAGAACAACTCAGCATTGCTTTTTGGTGCTCTGCAACATCTCCTTGAAAACCAGATCCACAGTGCAGCTGCTGAAATGACTCAAGTTTGAGATTATCTGGGATAAGCCCTGGTTTCCATCATGGCCATGAACTCTTGAACATTCCCAGAATGTTCTTCCAACGCAGTTTGGAATCTTTCCATAGTAAATGCTGGAGGAATCCCAACTTCAGCCCACCTATAAGCACCTGAAGATCCAGAAGGAAAAGGTCCCTGCTATGTATCTGAGCAGAAGCTCCTTGCTCAGGCCCAGTTGTTCAGCCCAGAGTCACAATTAGGCACTCACAGTTCTTACCTCCATAACCAGACTGTTCCAGATTACTCTTTCTCAACCTTGGCAACTTTAAGATGTGTGGACTTCAATTCCCAGAATTCCACAGCCAGCTCTTCCTCCTGTCTCCCAAGGTTATTCTCACACTCCATTACACCTATTATGGGATCCAGGCTGGCATAGCATTTGAAACCCAAGCAAGACACGTTCACAAGCCACTTTTCCCCAATCAAGTCTTAGGAATACACACAATAATTCTTGTCATTCTTGCCCATGCTGATTCTTGTCCAAGACATGGTCTTCTCCTGGGACTTACTTTTACCAGCCTGCTGGATGGATCTCCTGCCATTTGCCCACCTGGGTTGAGGCACCCTGGTCAGAGAAGAAGACAGCCACCAAAACGCCCACCTCCTTTGCCCTGTAAGGTCTGCCCAGCTCCTTCCATTTTATTTCAGGCACCCATTGCATTCTGTGGTCACCCTTAGGTCCTCCCTCATTCCAAGCATGAAGTGAAGGCTCTGCATAAGGTTTTTCTTTCGTTCCTGGAGTCTTTTCAACCATTGCTATTCTCAATTTATAAAATATGTCTTTTGCTGTTTCAAAAGAATAAGAAACCTCTATCCCATAAGAATAATGTTGCTTCCTAAGCACCTTACAGTTGAGGTAGACAAGGGCAAAGAACTAAGGTTTTAAACCCAGCGTTTAAACTTCAGAAAATATATGAAAAATCCAAGTCAGCCTTCCCTACGATGGCATACTCCAGATATAATGTTGGTGGAAGCATTTGGGGGGGCCGGGGGACAGTTAAGATGCAGCTTTCTATTGTGTGGTCACAGGCAACTTGGTTGTCCCATGCTATGGATACTGCTGATTGTTGGATTTTGCACAGGACGTGCAACTGATGCTGCTCCCATTGGGCAAGGAAGACATCTATTAGTCTTGTGAATGACCAACTTCCCACTGTGGCCAGATGGAAGCCTTTCTATCAGGCTAAAGCAAAAACATCTGTGAAGCAGTTTGAGTGAAAAATCAGGTCTGATACAGGCTACAGCTCATCAAACTGTGTCTACTCTGTTCCAGCTTTTTATCATTGTCAGAAATTATATAATGGACTGAAATTGCAGGAAGGGTGTTTCCAGATAAATGTTAGGAATATTTCCTACATACAGTATTTCCTAATGTTAAGACACTGGAAAGAGTGTAGAAAAGAGCAACAAAGATGGTTAGAGGAGTGGAGGCTAAAACATATGACGAACGATTGCAGGAATTGGGTATGTCTAATCTAGTGAAAAGAAGGACTAGGGGTGATATTTGAAGGGCTGCCACAGGGAAGAGGGGGTCAACCTATTTTCCAAAGGACCAAAAGGCAGGATGAGAAACAATGGATGGAAACTAATCAAGGAGAGAAGCAACCTAGGACTAAGGAGAAATTTCCAGACAGCAAGAACAGCTAACTAGTGGAATGACTTGCTTCCAGAAGTTGTGGGTGCTCTTAACACTGGTGTCAGGTTTTCAGGCTGTCTTCAAATAAATTACATCGCAAACAAAGTCTTTTTTAAAACAAACTTTCATTTTATTAAGCACAGCACTTTTTACATTGACTTGTTGCAGCCGGCACTGACATGCTGCCCCAAAACCCCTCCTCTTCCTTCTCCCATTCCTCTACATTCATTGGCCATCTTCCCAATCACTCACCCCTATCTACTGCTCCAATTCAAAGAATTCCCCCCTCCCATCCATCTCCTAGGGGACATTATCTCCAGAGGAAATAAGTAGGTGAAAGGCAACCGTCCCGTTGCAGACGCCTGCATTCTCCCTCTTATGTCAGCACTAGGATAAATGCATCTTGACGTGCTGACAACTGGAAGCTTTTAAGAAGACATTGGACAGCCATTTGTCTGGAATGGTATAGGGCAGTGATGGCTAATCTTCTTGCTGTTGCGTGCCAAAAGTGGGGATCGTGCTGGGGGGGGTCGTGTGGGCATGTGCCCAAACCCATAATTCAATGCCCCCCATGTCCCCCCATGCATGCGATGGCAAAAAGGTTAATGGTGGGCCTGGGAAACCCGTTTTTTGCCCTCCCCAGGCTCCAGAGGCTTTTTTGGAGCCTGGGGAGGGCAAAAATGGCCTTCCCCACTCCCTGGAGGCCAGACAGCCCATTTCCCAATTTCCGGTGGGCCTGGAAGGCCTGAAAAATCAGCTGGCTGATGCACACATGCACGCTAGAACTGACCTAGGGCAACACTCATGTGCCCACAGATATGGCTCCGCATGCCACCTGTGGCATGCATGCCATAGGTTCGCCATGTGTATAAGGTCTCCTGCTTGATCATGGGGTTGGACTAGAAGACCTCCAAGGTCCCTTTGAACTCTGTTATTCTGCTCTACCAGGAGAACCAATTATTAAGAAAGGTAGTACAATCCTTTGTGCTGGATACAGAATCATAAAAATTGAAGTAATACAAAAAGATATAAATACAATAGATGAAATAAATCAAGACAGTTAAAACAATGAGTGGAACTAAAACTTTTCCCTGGAATATTTTATTTATTATTCTGATTGAAACCATTTCCCCATAGCTGAACTACAGTGCCCGTTTGGAAACGGACAACCTGGCTGGTGGGGGGAAGGTGGGTTTTGGCATCACACAGCTTCAGCACCTTAGACAGCAACTTTGCCTTGCTGGATACAAAAGGCCTGGGGGGAATATCCTGTACAAAAATTGAGTCTTTAGCACAATGTCCAAGACAAAACTATGGTGGGTGAAAAAAAAGGCACCATCCACAGCCATTCCTGCTGAATGAAAAATAAGACAAATTTTATGATATTACTTACCATATGCTACACATTTACATAGAACGCTGTTTTTCAAGCTGGGTGACTTTATGATGTGTGGACTTCAACTCCCAGAATTCCCCAGGCAGCAAATACCTGAGGCTTGACAGGTTTTGATGGAGAGGAACCATCTTTGACTCAGTCCTACCAATTACACTGATGATGTTACCTTGTTTGGTGATGAAACGTCTGCAAGACATTTTTGCTCATGAGAGCTCTAAGGATCCCATACATCTGGAGATATACCAACATGAATCTGGAATAGGGTTGCACTTTCCCTTTCAAGGATAGTGCCCAATTTGGGAGTTAATATCCATCCATCCATCCACTGTACAGAATATCAATATACTCCTTTCTTTGTCTTATTTTCTTAGAATCAGTTACAGGTAGGCCTCGTTGTCTAAGAGTTCAGAGTTACAACTGCTGAAAAAAGTGACTTACGACCTGTCCTCGAAGTTATGACCATCGCTCTACCCACACAGTCAAGCAATCAATTTGGGCACTTGGCAATGTGCCTGCACGTCAATGATTGCAGTGTTCTGTGATCACGATTTGCGGCCTTCCCAGCCAGCTCCCAACAAGCAAAGTCAATAGGGGGGAGCCAGATTTGCTTAATTACTGTATAATTTGCTTAATGCCTGCAGTAAAAATAATAATAAAATTGGATCTGGTCATGTGATGATGTGATTAATGACCACATCACTTAGCAACTGAAATTCCTGTGTTAATTGTGGCCATGAGTCAAAAACTGCCTTATTAACTTTTTCCTTCCATAAGAGAGCAAAGGGAGCAACCATTAAATTATATTAAACGTTGCTAAGCGTTTCTCTACCTTAGCAACTTGGCTGTGGAATTCTGGGAGTTGAAGTCCACCTATCTTCAGGTGGCCAAAGTTGGGAAACACCGCTGTAGCGTTAACTAGCCAATCATATTTCACCTCGTGTCGTTTTCCCCACCCCCACACAACTTCCCTTGGCTCTTCAGGGAAGGGGCGTGGCTTCCAGGAAGTTTTTTTCTAATCTATCTGATGAAAGCTCAGCTTTGCGCCGCCCCGTGATCTAGCGCATGCGCATTGTGGGCTTTCCATTTCGCTGGCGCGTGCACTAACCCGCGCACAACGTACGTCTTTACGTTAGAAGTCGGGGAGGGTTTCCCCCCCCCGTCAATTTGTGGGTCAACTTCTCGGCCAGAGTTTAACCTGGCTAAAAAAGCCACAAGTGGTAAAGTTTATTCGAAGCAAATACGTCTTGACGAGATTCCAAACCGTTTGGCACCTTGGCCTTTTGCGGTCAAAAAAACCAGTTCATATTATAAGTGGTTTTTTTTTTTAACCTGAGGAAGCGGGGACAAAATAGGCGGGGCAAAGCTGATTGGCGTGTTGAAAGGACGTCTGTCATATATTGTCTCATACGCGCGCTTCTTGGATTCGCGCGCCCTAATTGGCTAGTCGGGTGTTCTCCCGCCTTTCTCCCTTTTCCGCGTGGATCGATTTTCTACCTTCACCCCGCTTCTCTTGACTCTCGAATTCTGTTCTGATTGGCCTTCTGGAACACCGCCCTTTTCCCGAATGAGAGTTTGATTGGAGAGCCGAGGTGTGCGTCAACGCGCCGGGGCGGAGCTATAAAAGAGCGTGTCCCTCCTCCCCACCCTCGTCCCGCTGCTTCTACCTGCGCGGCTGCCACCTCTCAAGCCTCCTTTTCCTGCTGTGCTCGGCAGCCTTCTCAGCCAGTTGAGTTGGCGCAGGCGCGGAGCGCAAGACGCGTGCGCACTAAGTGAGGAGGGGGGTGCTATTCTTTTTCCCTTCTCTCATCTCGGCTCGCGGCTCTCGGGCGTACGGTCAGCCGCCCGCTCATTGGCTGTTCCGTTGTTAGAGCGTCTGGCTCGGTCGACGGTTGAGGCCTAAAGTTCTGCGCAGGCGCAGAACGCGGCTAAGGTAATAAGCCTCGCGCTCGTTCTGACGGGCCTCAAGAAAAAGAAGGAAACCCGCCAGCTCGCCGTTGCCAACGCGGTCGCCGCCGTCTCCTCTCCTCCTCCGTGAGGGGAAAAGAGAAAAAGAAGGCCGGGGAAGACCTGGGACGGCCGCCGCCGCCATCATGAGCGTGGAAGCGTACGGGCCCAGTTCGCAGACGTTGACTTTCCTCGACACCGAGGAGGCCGAACTGCTGGGCGCTGACACGCAAGGCTCCGAGTTCGAGTTCACCGACTTCACCTTGCCCAGCCAGACCCAAACGCCGCCCGGCGGAGGCTCCGGGAGCGGAGGAGGCGTCGTCGCGCCGGGGACCCCGGGACTCCCGGGGGGTGGCGTCGGAGTAGGCGCGGGGGGGCCGCCTTCCGTCGTCGCTCCGGGGCAGCTGGACGCCCAGGTGAGGCCCGCGAAGTGCGAGAGAGTTAAGAACCTCCAGGCCGGGAGGGTGTTTTAAGTTCAAAGGCGGCGGGTGGGGGTGGGGGTGGAAGGGACGAGTGGGAGGCGAACTTTTTGAGTCCACGTCTTGTATGTGTGGCACTTGGCGCGGATTAAAAGGGCAGCTTGCAGGTCCCGAGTGGGAGAGGCAAAGAGGCGGTAAGCTTCGATTCTAGGCTTGTTTAAAAATTGTCCCAGGAAAGCCGTACAGAGCCTAGTAGGAAAGCCTGTAACTTTAGCCTTATGCTTATTGCAAAGAATACGCGCGAGAGAGATTCCTCCTATGTTGCATATTTTGTTGCCCAAAGTGGCCTTTTCTAGGAAGGAGACAGATGGGGGGACATGAATGAAGCTTTTTATCTACTCGTTTATCTGCAGGCAATGTGCATTACAGAATTATGCCTATAATAGCATGATATGATTAAGTACGTAATGAATTGCTATCCGATATGTGTACGTTTATGTGTGTGGCCGGTTGTGAGTATCTACCTGTTTCAGCTGGGCAACTATGACTTTTATTAAAAGAAAAGGGCCCAATGATACCTTGAACCTGTTTGCTGCGCCACTGACTTTCGAACTGTCTCAGGCTGCGGAAGTTGCTAAATTTTAAAAAAACAAAACAAAACTCATTCCCCTGATTAAGAGGCAAAGCTTAGGGAGAGAAAATTGGCTATCTGGAATAGTTTGGTTAGAATGCTAGAATTATAATGGCTTTTCGATGAGTCTTGGTGGCAACTAAGTTTGATTCGAGGGCTGGTGTGTAAGTCATTTGTCTTCAAGCTGTTATTAACCGGCACCTTCTTTGTACACTTTCAAGTAGCATTGTGTGCACCTGTTTGACAGAAGACTTGCATTGAAGTCAGTGAGGCATTGAATTTGCATCGTGGTTGCCAAGAAAGTGATTTGAAAATTCTCAGTTTCTGTGACTTTCTTGGCATGGCCTTTTTAAGAGTTCTTGTAAAGATGACTTGTTGAATCATCTTCCCGACTGAATGTGAGATCTGGATTTAAACTCTGAACTTTTAGTGCTTAAAGTAGTAGAAACCCAACTGGGGATTGTGTATATGTTTGGAAAATGGAAAAACTGTAATATGTGTTATGATAAAAGCAGTATTTTATCATTGTAATGAAATAGGAGTATAAAGTGTGCTTGCTGTCCTGGGTTGACCAAATTTTTTAAAAGGCAGAAAAATATCATTTTAGACAAGTGGAAGTAGATTGTGTACCCACAGAAGCACTTCCTAGATTAAGGGAAGATTTATCTCTCAATTAAGGATAAGGTGTTCTATCATAGCAGGTATTGTGGCTAGAATAGCATAAGATAGTACTTTAACTTCTGAGTAATTGGGTGAGGCCTCAACTGGGGGGCAAGGTGTGTACATGTATAATTAACACTTTTTCCAAGGAAATGCCACCCTGTTAAAGAGAAGATTCCTAGTCTGCATTTTTTTCTTCTGCTTAACAGGAGTAGAGTGTAGTACTACTCAGTTTTGCATCTTAGGTCAGGTTTCCTCTAATGTGAGTCCTTTAGGTGGTTTAATAATCTTGTTCTGGACAAGTCATTTGAAGTTTTGCAAATATGTCTGTAAGGATAGAATTCCATTTAGTACAGATGTGAGTTTTCAGGATATGCCATAGGTTTGTGCTGCCTTTCTAAGAATTTTCTGTTCTGTAGTTTCACTGCTGTAATGAAGGACATTACCTCAGTGTCTTCACCAGATATAATCACCTTATAGGAATAAAATAGGAATGGCATTCAAAACATAGTATGGTTGCTTAATTCCCCAGAAGAGAGTTTTCTTTCAAATGTGTTGGGGACTTCAGGGTCAAGAAGAGACTATATGTAGCATATTCCTTTTCCTTACTCTTGATTATTTTCTTTCTCTAAACTCAATTTCACTATTGAAATTTAACCCATCATAAACTTAAAAACATTTATATGCTGTTTGTGGAAAGTCTATTGCTATATTAATAAAAAGGGTCTTCAGGTTGGCTAATGATGAAAGATGTATTTTTAAAGTGTTAGCAACATAAGATGTGGTGGTGTACTGTTTCCTGTTAAAAGGAAAATCACCTTTGTCTTCCTTAAATAGTTTTCTTGGCAGCCATACAGAAGTGGCTTGTCATTGCTTTCTTCCAGGATGTTTGTTTTACTTCCGAGGCTTGCCCTAGAGGACTGAGAGATGCTAACCAAGCCTGATGCTGCTTAGTTTCTGTGTTGCCTCCTACCAAAACAAGAGTGTTAGCTCTGTGAATTGAATAAAGGTACATATAGCCACAATATTTATGGCTTCTGGTGTTGATCTGAACAAGTTTCCCATCCCAATCTTAGAATCTCCATCTACTTACAGAATAGCTGAATACGGAAATAAGGAGATTCCCCTGCCTGGGCTCTCAGAACATTTGGAATGGGGAATTTGTTCACATTTAAGTAATTTTTCAGTCAGTTATTCTAGGAAAGTGATTTTCTCAAAGATCCTTTTGAGAAAAAAAGATTTCTGTAAAGAATGAGAATTGGATTATTGCTGCTTTTGAAAGCTTTCAGTCTATGTTTTCTAGTATTTTTCAATATGAGTACTCCAGACTAAGTTAGGAATGAGTTATGAATAATCTTGAAATAATTTTAAAAAATTAGAACCTGGTTTCTTTAGGGTGATAAACATACTGGTGTTTGATTTACCTAGCAACAGCTGTCTGCAAGATTCAGAAACTTAAAACTCCTGCTATTTTCTTAAGTAACAGATAGTAGTTCTGCATGTCCTCTACCTTAACATGGAAAGAATTAAGCATATTGTTATATTTGCTGGCTCATAAAAATGTGAATGGAAAACCCAGCGAGTAAAATATTTACACACACAGATTTTTATCCAACATGTTATGTCAACATATCTTTTGATCTTCTCCAGAATTTTTCACTACTGGAAAATCAAGTAAATAACTACTTCAGTGGCTTTCTTATACTAATAGGTTAATATTCATGGTTATGGGTAGGTTGGTGTAGGTCACTTCAGATGCTGAGGCTTTAAGGGATGGTTTTGATCACTTAGCTGTGTACGAAGGCATCTGAGATATAATCCTTTAAAAATCATGAGGGCAATATTTTTACAAAATGTTCTATGTCTTATTTTAAACTGAAAATATTACCCTGAATGGCATATAATCAGCAGTGAAATCCACTTACCTTTGCTACCGGTTCGGGAATGGGAGCGTGCGCGCACTTCTGCTCGCTACGCTCACGCATGCCTCTTCTGCACATGTGCAGAGCCTTCTGCGCATGCACAGAGGGTAAAAAATGGGACATAATGATGTCCCGGAGGTGGGCAGAGCCTCCTGCCGCCGGCGCTACCGGTTCGCGCAAGCTGGATAGATCTGGCTGGAGTTCATCGCTGCATGTAATACAAAACTGCAATATTATGTGTATGAAAAAGAAGATATCCTCAGAACTCTAATATTGTTCTCCACTCTCCTTACCTAACATAACAGGGAAAAATAAGTTGGGTTTCAAGTTAGAAGATTCTTTATTTTAGCTTTACATAAGATTAGAAAATCTGTTTTAAAGATAATTATGGCTTTCTTAAACAGATGGGGGGAAGCAGGCAGTTTTTATAGCCTACTGTTCATCATGAAGGAAATAGGCAATCTGTGATACTAAATCCTTTTTTGTGGTTTGAAGAGCCCAATCCAACATGGTCTACTCTACTATTTAGATAAAAACTATAATGTGAATCTTAAAATAGGCTTAATTATATCGGTAGATCCAAAATCTACCACCCTATCCACCATGTTTCTTAATATACTATCCAAAAACATTAACTGCAGTCTATGATCACCAAAAAGTGTTCATCAATTATATACAACAACACATTGGGAACCTGCTCACCAAAAAACTAGATTTTAGTTTATTTTTCTTATTTGTATGGAAGGGAAAGAGTGAGCCCCATGTTTGAGCAGGTTTTTTCTTGCTCATGCATGTAATTATAGTTAATGTAAATTACATATAGATATTATAGTTACATATGCTTACATTTGTATTCCTCAAAATGGATTTGTCAGATTACTGTGTCTTCTGACTAAAGATTGGATGGGCTTGATGCATAATTTTGAACTTATGAATTACTTGGTAAACTAGTAAAGTATCACTTATTATTCTACAATATTTTAATTTTGTTTTGTACTTGTAGCTATTGCAGTTGCTAGAAACTGAGAGATGTCATTCTGAATCTCTCCTGGATCATCCATTGTCTCCATATATCTGATTTTGTATTTATATCTTATACCTGAGTTTTGTGGTGCTGTCTCTTAGATTTGCCTGCCTAAGGAGCAATAATAGGTTGCTCTATAAACTGTTCTGTCTTGCTTCTTTTGGAAACTTCATATGCTGTAGGTGTTTGAGGAACATATTTGTTTAGAAGATAGGTTGATTTTTTTCCTAAGTAAATATGTGTTAAATTGCAGCATTAACTTTTAGGAATTACTATTCTCTAACTCTATTGTAGTTTTATTCATAATGACATGTTTTTCTCCTAACTTAGTTGAAGTAGTCTAAAAAACTTTGAGTAAACTTTGAAACTGCCAAAACTATATAATATATTTGTATTTGACAACCATTTATTATTATTGATTTTCTTAATATTTTCCTGAACTGGGAAAGCTTTGTAAAAAAACATGATTGCCACAAAATTTTACACAATTTTACCACCTTGTCCAGAATGGTAGTCCATGCTGGTTTAAAAAACTTCAGTAATCATAATGTTTCTTGGGGAAGGTATTAGAAAGTTTAATGGGGGGACTGGAGTTGTATATGTAATAAAGTAAAATGATATTTAAGTTTATATAATTTGGTACTGCTGCTGCGGCCTTGATTCTTAAAATGGTACTGTGTAGTGCTGAAGTTTTTATGGCTTCTTTTTTTGAAGAACATATTTAAATGGTTTGCAAGACCATTAATGAATATATGTAGATTGATCCTGCACACCTTAGTGTGATTTCATCTAATTGGTATTTCCAAGCAAGATTGATAACCATGACTTCTTAAAATTAATAATGCTTATATAGCCTATGTGGTACCTAGGGATATTTTACCATACAAAGATGATTCCAACACTTGTTTAATTTCTTAGATGATAGATAAATACGGAGGGCTTTTGGCATTAAGGATGGCACATGTTGGCCTCACATTCTCTCCCCCTCCTATAATTCTAGTGGTTGATTGTTTTGATAATTATTCCTTTATTAGCCTCTTGAAATATAGTATTCTCTAAGGCTGTAATCCTTTAAAAGATCTGACCCAATCTCTTATTGAAGATATAACATTTTTTTAAAAAAAAATATAACGAGATTCCCCCTTTTGTCATTTTTGTCAAATAAATAGCTAGTATTTATTTGACTTCCAAGATGACCCACTCATTGAATCAGAATGATTTACCTTATAAGAGATGAAAGCAGAAGTCAAATCTCTCATTGAAGAATAGATGAAATATTGGTAGCAGCCATTTACCTTGAGAGCTACTGAAGGAAATCATTATTATGCATAGGTAAGATTAGGATTCCTAAATTGAGGCCTTTCCCAAGGGCTAACCTTCACACACTGGGGTGAGAGGGGGATTAAAGAATTTGAGAAGAATAAATGAATATTGTTAGCACTTTAGCCATTGCTTCAGTTCTGTTAACTCTGACTTACCAGACAAAATTTTTTATACCAGACAAATGTTTAAACAATTGCAGATGTTGCCATGCTTGTTTAGCAGGCAAAAATGTTCCAGTCTATAAAATCTATGGGTGGATTTCAAAATTTTCAGTGATGCTATATCATTGCTTAGGAAACTTGTGAATTGGGGCTTTCTAGATAGCCTTGTGACTGGGGTAGATCAAAGCAATAGAATTAAGGAAGAACCTGGTGAAATCTCTGTGATTTTAGAGGCGGATGGATGCTTGAAGAGATTGTTTTTCTTTTAGTGGCATAGCTCTTAAAGTATATTGTGTATACTTTAAGAAAACGTATGATTTGAAACTGCTGATAGAAGAGGAAATACAACAAAAGGGCAGTAATCAGAACCAAATGTTGCTACTGTACAGAAAACTTTTTTACTTCTGTTTAAAAAATAGCATCATTTCTTAAAAGGCCATCACAATATTTTTTTAACATAATTCAAGATTCTGTACACGTGCTTGTAAATTGGCATTGATGTATGATGTATCCTTTTTGAAAAAAAGCCTGTATGACTTGCTTTTTAAAAAAATAAATTACAGTTGCATATGTGACTTTTGTTTTCTTTTAACTCCAGGTAAATGGACCAGATGGCATCCTCCAGAATGGGGCAGTGGATGATAATGTGCCTAAAACCAGCCAACTTCTTGCGGAGCTGAATTTTGAAGAAGATGAAGAAGACACTTACTATACTAAGGACCTTCCTGTACATGCCTGCAGGTGAGATAGTAGAGCCTGGTGTTACAAGAACAGAGCATCAATTTAACACACTGGGGAAGCTTTCTCCCTGTGGCTAGTGAGTGATTTATTTTTTCATTTCCTGTGCCATTTTGCCATCATAACGTAGAACCAGTATCTAGTGACTCTCTCCTTAGGCTTCTGAGATATATTTATGCCTTCATGTAGAACCTGGGCAAGTATGCTGGGATTGAGAAAATAATGGAAGGCTGAGTCAACCTTGAGCCTGGTGAGATTTGAACTGCAGCTAGCAGTCAGCTGAAGTAGCATGCTAGCAATTAAAGCTATTAAAATTAAAGATCTTATATGATGGGGTATTGCTATTGCCTTTTCTTGCACCTAAATGCTCTTATTCCATGTTTTATGTAGTTTTATATCTGACCCTTGTAAGGTGCCTTAGTGCATCAGATCATTTTCTAAAACATTGCTTCTGGCTCTAAGAATATTGCATTTATGCTTTACTGCCTCCAGAAGTTGTGGGTGCTCTAACACTGGAGTTTTTAAAGAAGAGATTGGACAACCATTTGTCTGAAATGGTATAGAGTTTTCTGCCTGAGCAGAAGGTTGGACTAGAAGACCTTCAAGGTCCCTTCCCACTCTGTTATTCTGTTTTTCTGAAGCTTGGAAGATTAAATTGGTTTGGTTATGCCATACTCTGCAGTGTTTAGCTGAATAAGTGGTATTCTCTAACAATGCATTTTGAATGTCTGAACATACTTTTCAAGGTGCAGTCCTTATGCTGATTGTATTACTATTATTCTTCTCATCCTTCCTATTACCTATCTCCACCTACTTATGATTATAACCCTGTTGCTTGTATCTTTAGGATTTATATTTTATTTAGTTTCCTAGTATTTAGTGTCCTATGACTATCACTAAGTGTTGTATCTTATGATTCTTGATGAATTTTTATATACACTGAGAGCTTATGTACCGAAGACAAATTCCTTGTGTGTCCAATCACACTTGGCCAATAAAAAAATTCTGTTCCATTCCATTCCATTCCATTCCATTCCATTCCATTCCATTCCATTCCATTCCATTCCATTCCATTCCATTCCATTCCATTCTATTCTATTCTATTCTATTCTATTCTATTCTATTCTATTCTATTCTATTCAACATTGATCACAAGGGGCTATATTGCCACAGAGGGCATGTTGTGATAGTATAAAATCCAGAAGGTTAGTAATGTTTCTGCCAGCTTTCAGAAGCAGTAACATAGTAGTCTTTGTAATTCCTTAATCAGTTTGTATGGGTGGGTGTCATTGATTTCCTCTCCTTGAAATAGAATTGATTTACAGCTATGTTCCCTCTATGTTTTCCTTAGCTATTGTGGCATCCATGACCCAGCTTGCGTGGTCTATTGTAACACCAGCAAGAAGTGGTTCTGCAATGGACGTGGGAATACCTCTGGCAGGTAAATATGCACATTCACAAAGTGAATGTAATTCACTTCTGTTAAATGTATGAACATAGAAATTTTCACGTGCTAATTCAAATAATTGGTCCACTTTCGCTGTTAGCAACTATCCAAAATCTTGAGGGAGAACTTGCGCCAATTGAGCTTAGGTCCCTATTGAATATAAGTACTTGTACTCTATTGTTGAATTATGGGACTTCTCAGTTTCTGCAAAAATTCAGTCTCGCTTGAAAATGCTTCTACAATGTGGCTTAACCTTACTAACATTTTAGTAGGGCACACTTGTTAGAGCTAAGTCCCCATAAGGTGTTTTCTATTATGTACACAAAAGTCTTTTAGTATTTCATAAAATACAATCCCTGAATGTATCATGAATCCAATATAGGGAAATAACAGCATTAAGAATCAGTAATGAATACTACACTGCTCAAAAAAATAAAGGGAACACAAGCAGAAGACATCCGAGATCTGAATGAATGAAATAACCTTATTAAATACTTTGTTCGTTACATACAGTAGTTTTGTGTTCCCTTTAGTTGTTTGAGCAGTGTATAAATTACTGTATGTAAAGAACAAAGTATTTAATAAGGCTATTTCATTCATTCAGATCTCGGATGTCTTCTGCTTGTGTTCCCTTTATTTTTTTGTGCAGTATATTTGACTTAAGTACAGGTAGTCCTTGACCTATGACCATTTAGCAACTGAAGTTAACAGTGGCATTGAAAAAAATGATGTGACTGCTCATTGCCCTTATAACTATTGCGGTGTCCCCATGGTCACTTAATCAAAATTTGAACACTTGGCAACTGGCATATATTTATGACAGTTGCAGCATGTCGGGTCAGGTTGCCATTTGTGACCTTTCCAGCTGGCTTCTGACAAGCAAATCTATGGGGGAAGCTGGATTGACTTAATAACTGTGATTCACTTAATGACCATAGCAAAATGGTGGTAAAATTGGGCATGACTCACTTAATTGCCTCATTTATTAATGGAAATTGCAGACCCAATTGTGATCAAGGCTACCTGTGTTATGAAACAAGTTAAAATTAGCAACTTAGCAGGCAATATGTATCATGTAGTAGTCAAGAAACAACGCAAAGCAAATAGGTTTTTGCTGCTGTTGAAAGTTTGCAGAGATGGGGGACATACCAATTTGTACTAGAGCATGGGAATTGTATTGAAAAGCCCCTTTCTTCAATACTATCAAATTGCTGGCACTAGCACTCTTCACTAGTAGGACCTGAAGGTTCTTAAGAGCAAGACTCTTGATACAGATGTAGATGGCCTGAGTAAGCTGGGTCCAGGCAGTTATGGTTCTAAAGATCAAAAACTGCACTTTGAATTGGGTCTGAAGATACATCAACAACCAATGCAATTGATACTGTATTAGTGTCACACGGTTTAGCTGCTAGTTTTCCATGAACAGCTGAGCTAATTGCATTATGCACTATGGTAGCTCATACTTCCAAAGGCATTTGCAAGTAAATTCTGTTAAATAATCTAACTTGACTGGTGCTAGTGCATAAGCACTTGAGGAAAAAAAATATCTCTGGAGGGTTTCACCTGCCACATTTTATTTGTTTATATTCCCTCATTATTTTTATAAATAACTCAAGGTGTTGAACATCCACTATACTCCTTCCTCCTCCTATTTTCCCACAGTAGAAACCTTGTGAAGTGGGTTGGTCTGAGAGAGAGTTACTGGCCCAAAGTCACTCAGCTGGCTTTCATGGGTAAGACAGGATTAGAACACGGAGTATCAGCTGGCTGATATAACTTGCTAATCATGATTGATCTTCCCAGGAAGTTCAGTAAGACCTTCACATTGTTCCTTGTGTTACCCAGAATGCGTGGTTTACCTAACTCCACTATTTATTTGCTGCCTTGAGTTAATTTGTAAAAATAACAAAGATGGGATATAAAATAAATATCCTCTTTACTTGAATTCTAGTGAAAAGAAGGACTAGGGGTGCCATGATAGCAATCTTCCAATATTTGAGAGGCTGCCACAAAGAAGAGGGGGGGTCAACCTATTTCCCAAAGTACCAGAAGACAAGACAGGAAACAATGGATACTAATCAAGGAGACAAGCAACCTAGAACTAAGGAGAAATTTCCTAACAGCACAATTAAATCAGTGGAACGGCTTGCCTTCAAAAGTTGAGGGTGCTCCATCACTGAAGGCTTTTAAGAAGAGACTGGGCAGCCGTTTGTCTGAAATGGCATAGAGTCTCCTGCTTGAGCAGGAGGTAGGTCTAGAAGACCTCCAAGGTCCCTTCCAATTCTTTTATTTTGAATTGCACTTCATTTTGTTTTTCCAATATAAATAAGGAATTTTCTGTTTACATTTCAAAAAAAACTTTTGTTGTGCAATCATTGTTTTGTAATGTTTCTGTCTTTTGTCAGTCACATTGTGAACCATCTTGTGAGAGCCAAGTGCAAAGAAGTGACTCTTCATAAGGACGGTCCTCTGGGCGAGACCGTCTTGGAATGCTACAATTGTGGCTGTCGTAATGTGTTTCTTCTTGGCTTCATCCCGGCCAAAGCTGACTCTGTGGTCGTTTTGTTATGCAGGTAAGAGAATGTTTGCTTTTTAGAAATAAATTATTTGAAACGATGATCACAAGAAACTACTAAGTATATATTTTAATGTAGTTTTTAATTGAGTCATACTTTTTGTGCTTGTCTAATATATTTCTCTCATATCCTGATTGTGCAGGCAGCCTTGTGCCAGCCAGAGCAGCTTAAAGGACATCAATTGGGACAGCTCACAGTGGCAGCCTTTGATTCAGGATCGCTGCTTCCTTTCCTGGCTAGTCAAAATTCCTTCAGAACAGGAACAACTGAGGGCCCGGCAGATCACAGCTCAGCAAATTAACAAACTCGAAGAACTGTGGAAGGTGTGTTTGAGTGTTTCAGGCTGTCCATGGAGAGAAAACAGGAGCTAGAAGATGTCATCTAAGACATAAGCAGATATATTTGGGACAGACAGACAGATAATACTGGGTTCAAAATTCAAGCTTCCTGAGTATCCTTGGTTTCTTTCTAAATCAAGTTTTTGGACTATGAAGATGCTCTTAAAGTTTTGAATACTAAAACGGGCAAGGTGGTTGAATAAAAGACCAGTTGTTGGGGGTTTGAAGCTTTTTCTAGATTCATGCCTTCATCCTAATGAGCAAAAGATGAATTCTGCAAATTGAGCGGAATTTGCACAATCTGTACAACAGTATTCTTTCCTATAGTATATAATTAGTATTTCTGGGTGATTTTGATCAAAGGCGGATACGGCCTGTTATTATCTGCAATATCCTTACATTTAGTAATTTAAATGGGCATGCTTTGTGACTTAAAGTATGTGATAAGATATTCCTAGTGTTTAGTTCCCTCATCTTGGAAGGATTCCCATAAACCAGCTGGAGAAGTTAGGTTTAGCATCCTGTTGTCTGTGATTGCAGGAGAACCCATCTGCCACTTTGGAGGACTTGGAAAAGCCTGGGGTTGATGAAGAGCCACAGCACGTCCTCCTTAGATATGAAGATGCTTATCAATACCAGAACATCTTTGGTCCTCTTGTCAAGCTTGAAGCAGACTATGACAAGAAATTGAAGGAATCTCAGGTAAAATGGATAAAAGGAAGCAGCCCCTTGAAATAGTTTGGATTGGTGACACTGAACAGTATGGGCGGGTGGCGGGGGGGGGTTGTGAGAGTAAGCTTCTGAAAGACTGTATAATAAGTTTGGAAGGCATTTGAAATATAGTTGATATAAATATTTTGAAGTATTTGAACCGTATCCATAGTTCCATTAGTCATTGGAGTTGGTGTTGGGTACTTACTACTATGTTTCTCTGATATAATTTTTAAGCAGAAGACTTGTTCAGTTGCAAAGTTATGTCCGACTCTTCATGACCCATGGATCATAGAATGCCAGTCTCCCCTGTCCTCTCTTCCAGAGTTGGCCCAAATTCATATTCATTGCATCGATGATAATATCTAACCATTTCCTCCTCTGTCATCCCCTTCTCCTTTTGCCTTCCATCTTTCCCAACATCAGGGTCTTCTCCAATGAATCCTCTCTTCTCATTTAGTGGCCAGAGCATCTGAGCTTCAGCTTCAGTATCTTTTTCATTTTTTCATTTTATTAAATTTGTATACCGCCCTACTCCCGAAGGACTCAGGGCGGTGAACAGGCACAAAATAAAACACATAAATACGAAAGTTAAAACATGATTAAAACCTAATTAAATAATTTTTGCCCGAGACAATTTAAAACTCCCAATAATTTAAAACAAATTAAAATTTGAGTTTAAAAATTTAAAAGAAGGGGAAAAATTAGGCCAGGCCGGCCTGCTGGAATAGGAGTGTCTTCAAAGCACGGCGGAAAGTGCGCAGATCCGGGATCCTCCGGTATCTCCGGGGGGAGCTCGTTCCAGATAGTAGGTGCCCCCACAGAGAAGGCCCTCCCCCTAGGGGCCGCCAGTCGACATTGTTTGGCTGACGGCACCTGGAGGAGCCCCTCTCTATGAGAGCGTACCGGCCGGTGGGAGGCTGTTTGTGGTAGTAGGCGGTCCCCTAAGTATCTGTCCTTCCAAAGGACGGTGAGGGTTGGTTTCCTTTTAGGATTGACTGATTTGATCTCCTTGCAGCCCAAGGGATTCTCAAGAGTCTTCTCCAGTACCACAGTTCAAAAGCATCAGTTCTTTGGTGCTCAGCCTTTCTTATGGTCCAACTCTCACAGCCATACATTACTTCTGAGAAAACCATAGCTTTGACTGTAAGACAAGTAGGTTAAGCTTGTATCTTGATAGATGGAAATGTCAACTTCTGTAATGCAACCTTATCTGTTTGCACTGGGCATTGTAAATGGTTACATGTTCATTTCAGCATCATGAATACATGGGCCTCTATTGGTAGCTTCAGTGTTATATTTTCTACAGATTTTTTTTGTTATAGTTGAGCTGCTTTTGATAAGTGCTTTGTTGGGAGAGTTGTTCTGTATTCCTTGAAGAAGAAATTTTTCTGAATTATTTAATCTGTATTCTGTTCTGTTTTAAAGTCTCTTGAGTACAGACAGAGTGATCTGCTATATGCATGTATTGTTCTTCAGTAGAAAGCAACAGGCATTGCAGTAAATATAATCTGCCAAAAAAGGTGGGCTATTAATAGATTAGAGGTGGGCAGTCTGATAGTTCTAAAGCTGCATGTGGATTCTGTGCATTTGCAAATAATCAAGTGAGAAGACAACTAGACGGTGAATAGGAAAAGAACAGTTGTCTATGAATGAGAAGCAGCGCTACTGAATTAATCAGATTAATCAGTCGCCTTAATATTGTTGTTATTGATGCATTTGAAATCTTCCAGCAAGCATTGAATCAAGCATGTTTCTAAAAAAAAGTCAGCAAAGAAGATCACAAATCTGTTTACATAAATGATCCATCCACTGGAACAAAATAGGAGATAAAAGGCCAGATCAGCTTTGATTCTAGTTAAAGAATCAAAAAACAAAGAATTATCTTTCTTTATTTTAGACTCAGGACAACATTACTGTGAGATGGGATCTTGGTTTGAACAAGAAAAGGATTGCCTACTTCACCCTGCCAAAGACTGATTCAGGTCAGACTGGAATTAGCAATATCAATAAGTTTAAAAAAGTGGATTGGGTTAATAAAAATCAGTGGGCAGGTGATATCATATACAGTGCTATCTTCAAAAAATATTCAAAGTTATTTACTGTCTCCTCAGATATGCGTTTGATGCAAGGGGATGAGATCTGCCTGAGATACAAAGGGGACTTGGCCCCACTGTGGAAAGGAATTGGCCATGTGATTAAAGTTCCTGATAGTATCCTTTTTAATTTCACAAGATGGAGGAAGATGCAGAATGAGAATGTACTAGCTGGCAAATGGATTTATTGCCAGATTTTTGTAGTAGAATTATGAATGACAAGTATCTTTTTTCCTGCACTGTGGTGGTCATACAGAAAATTAAAAGATGCTTAACTTTTTGGTTTTGCCTCCGTTAACATTCAACTTACCTATAATTCTCTGCTTGGTTATCTTTCCAGGCCATTAATAGTGGTAGTAGATTCTAGTATACTATGAGCCTTCATGTATATAAGCAAATTAAATAAATAAAATACGATTCTGTAAAGTTATGCATCAGTCTATGTGCAGCAATGAGAAGGCACACAGTGCCTTATATTTTTCTGAAATTACTGCTTAACAAGCTTTTGTAGATTACGGTGATGAAATTGCAATTGAGTTGAGAAGTAGTGTCGGTGCCCCGGTGGAAGTGATTCACAATTTCCAAGTGGATTTTGTATGGAAATCGACATCCTTTGATAGGTTGGTGCAGTTTTATTTAGGGGACAGCTCTTGATTTTGCTTTTGGGGGGAAGGTGAGACAGTGCCAAAGTGCACACTTGTGCCTCTCTTTTTCAGAATGCAGAGTGCCCTAAAAACATTTGCTGTGGATGAAACATCAGTTTCTGGCTACATCTATCACAAACTTCTGGGTCATGAGGTGGAAGATGTTATAATTAAATGTCAGTTGCCAAAGCGCTTCACAGCACAAGGACTTCCGGATCTCAACCATTCTCAGGTTTGTCCTGTTCCACAGCAAACCCAGGAATTGGAATTAAGAGTTTCAGGTGTTGGGTTTATAACCTGTTTGACTTCACAGTCTTCCTTACTTTTATTGTCAGGTGTATGCAGTGAAGACTGTTCTGCAGCGCCCCTTGAGTCTTATCCAGGGGCCCCCTGGCACAGGCAAGACTGTGACATCAGCCACAATTGTGTATCACCTGGCAAGACAAGGAAATGGGTAAGAGAGAAAGGACACACTAGCTCACAACCAGAGGGCAGAATAGATTTACTGTAATCTATGATTAAAGGACTGTGCTTTGGAATGTGGATGTGACACTTGTAAAAGGATATGGGACTTTGACCATGCAGCTGCCATCTCTGACACCCTATCAAAACTTTCAAAAAGTCTAAATGCTGCTGTTCAGATGCTAGCAACTGTTAAGAGGTCAGAGATGGGCTAAGATTGTAGTTCCTTTTTTCACTCAACCATAAATCTGTTAATCTTCATTGTGGACGATTGTGCTGTCCTTAATAAGGGCCACTCTTGTGTAGTGGTTAAGGGGCTGGCCTGCAAATCAGGGAATTGTGAGTTCTGGTCCCATTTTAGGCATGAATGTTGACTGGGTGACTTTGGGCCAGTTTCTCTCGTCAGCCCACCTCACAGGGGAATGGTTGTGAGGAAAATAGGAGGAGGAGGAAGTATTATGTATTATTGCTGCCTTGAATTATTTATAAAGTAATAAAGGCAGGATAATCTAATATTGGCAGATCTGTTTTTGTAATCTCTGTTAGCCTTTTGTTTGTATTATAATTATAGTTTTGCAAGCGCTATCCCAAATGTAATAAATAGAGGTTTTGGTTGGGTGGAATTGTTTGCTCTGTTTTTCACCTAATCAGAGTTTCACGCTGTTTTCAAAGGCCTGTGCTGGTTTGTGCCCCAAGTAACATTGCTGTGGATCAGCTGACTGAAAAAATACATCAGACGGGGCTGAAGGTGGTGCGCCTGTGTGCAAAGAGCCGTGAGGCCATTGATTCACCTGTCTCTTTCTTAGCATTACATAATCAGATCAGGAATATGGATAGGTAAGATGTTACTGGAAATGGTCTTGTCAGTATTTTTTATTCTTGCATTCATTCTGATGCTCATAGTTTCATATTTTCCACAGCTCTTAGGTTTAGCTCATTATGCTAAGAATTCTTTGCTCTAGGGTTGAGTTTATTAAAAAGAATGAAGTTCTTTGTGTCTTTAAATTAACTTTGAGACAGAAGTTTACATTTATTTTTTGTCTAATGCTGCCTTTTTTCCCTGTTGTGGCTAATGCCTCAGTGTTCATTCTTGTTGCCTTTGTGATACCTTAAAAGCAGGATGCAACTTAATGAAACAAGGATAGTTGTAACATTTCCTGTACTTACAGCATCCTAAGTAGTGGGTATTTTGTTTCTCAGCATGCCGGAGCTCCAGAAACTGCAGCAACTGAAAGATGAGACTGGGGAACTGTCATCCGCTGATGAGAAGCGCTACCGAGCACTTAAACGAACAGCTGAGCGGGAATTGCTAATGGTAATCATTTCCTTGTACTTAGCTGCTGTCCTGGTTCCTCACAGGACTTGATACTGTGTGCTCAAGATTGCTCTGATGCAGGTAGGTGAGCTGTTCCTTATTTATCTTCAGAGCAGTAAAAACAAAGAGTGATCATATCTCCAAACACTCTTCAGCAATGAAATCCTGGTGGGTACAGCACGCAATGCAAGGAAGCCGTATCATAGCTTAGTATAGAGAGCCAGGGGAGCACTTGGTAGTAGCAGTGCCATATGTTCAACAATCCTGAAACTTTGTGGTTTTATCCCCCTTAGAATGCAGATGTCATTTGTTGCACATGTGTCGGAGCCGGCGACCCAAGACTTGCTAAAATGCAGTTTCGTTCCATTTTGATCGATGAAAGCACACAGGCCACTGAACCAGAGTGCATGGTGCCTGTTGTTCTTGGGGCAAAACAGGTAAGCTGGGTCTGCTTTAAAAAACTACATTTAAAAATTTTTAAATCTTAAATTATTCAGTTTTTAAAGTTTTATTACATTGAATAAATTGTATGTCGCCCAGAGCCTATCTATGAGGGAGATAGGCAGTTAAGAACTTTGATATAGGAATAAGTAAATAAACATTTGGAAATTCCATTTTTTATTTAAGTATTTTTTTTTCTTTTTGAGTTTTGTTTGTACTGAGCAGGTTGGTTATGTGTGTGGTTTTTTTAAAAAATGGGCCTGCATGAACCTTCAGGAAGAGAATTCAGATTGTTTGAAATTTTAGATACGGAGTCACACTGCACAATTGCCCACCTGCAAATACTAAATTGTTGTGTTTTAAAATTTCTGTCTAAATTTATATTTGGTGTGCTGCTTGAGAAGGTTTGAAAGGGGAATCCAGAATGAGGTAATTGATGAAGTCTGGAAAAAAATATGAAGCTGGATGGAGAGGGGAGAAAAAACCCCAAAGGCTATGGTAGAACTCAGATGGTTGTGGAGAAGAAGAATAAGTAGCTTTATTTTTTAAATTATTTATTAAATTTATATGCTCCCCATCTGCAATAAGGTGACTCTGGATCTCTATGTCAAGAGATTAAACAGGCATAAGTGAATGCCACCCATTCAATGGCTGAGACAGAATTACAAATAATCCTCGATTTACAACCATTCATTTAGTTGACTGTTCAGAATTACAACAGCATGGGGAAAAGGTGACATTTCTGGACCTCACACAAGTGTTGCAGTCACCCCCACTATCATATGATCAAAATTTGGCAATCGACAGTTCCACTGTCCCATTGTCATGTGACCCCATTTGCAACCTTCCCAGTTGCCTTCCAACAAGCAAAGTCGATGGGGGGAAGCCAGATTTTTGCTGAAACACCTGAATGATTCACTTAACACCTTCAGTGATTTGCTTAATACTGTAACAGAAAAGTCATAAAATCGTCTGTGACTCACTTAACAGCGGAAATTCTGGTCTCAGTTGTGGACGTAAGTCAAGGACCACCTGTAAATCAAAAGCGGATGAAAAGAAACTCTCCTCCCTTTCCTAGTTACCACTTGGAAACATGGACCATTCAAAGCTGCTTTCAGTCCTTGCCTTTCGATGGACACCTGATATTCAGTAGCTAGGACTTTCTGCAGATGGCAGGTGTGTGCGTGCATTGACCGGATCTCGTGTTTTTTCTTAGTTGATCCTGGTGGGCGATCATTGCCAGCTCGGCCCTGTCGTAATGTGCAAGAAGGCAGCTAAAGCAGGTCTGTCGCAGTCCCTCTTTGAGCGACTGGTGGTGTTGGGCATTCGGCCCATTCGCCTGCAAGTCCAGTACCGCATGCACCCAGCCCTGAGTGCTTTTCCTTCCAACATCTTTTATGAAGGGTCACTCCAGAATGGTGTCACTGCAGGTAAATGGTTTTTTTTTTTTTATGTGTGTGCAGAGGGGATTTAGATTCCAGGGAATTTAGGTGTATCGGAGGGGCAGGCTTTAGTATCCAAGAAGCATCTCTGTCAATTGTATTTACCTGCGTTTCTGAACCGTGGGAACTTTTAAAAGGGATGGACTTCAGTTCCCAGCATTCCCCAGACAGCTATGCTGGCTGGGGAATGCTGGGAGTTGAAGTTCATCCCTCTTAAAGTTCCCACGGTTGAGCAACGCTGGTATAGACCTTGGGATACAGTTGATTATTGGGAGGGGGGAGGGGGTTGATGCTGCCGAGGTGCTTCTTTGAGATTGAAAAATCTCCATTTTAATCAAATGAAATAGGATTCACTGAAGACCTTTATACTGACGAATGAGTCCCATCTTTCCTGCAGCAGACCGTGTGAAGAAGGGGTTTGACTTCCAATGGCCTCAGCCAGACAAGCCCATGTTTTTCTACGTGACCCAAGGACAAGAAGAAATTGCAAGTTCTGGCACTTCTTATTTGAACAGGTAAAAAAGAAAGATCAATGGCAACCAATACGTTAGAAAGAAGGGAGAGGTTCGGTTGATTTCTTGGTAGGCCAAGCGAGGCATCTCTTTTTAAAGTTAATAGAGTTGCTCTATTCAGAAATAGGAGAATGTGATTTAGTCAGTAGAGAAAGATTAACATTATTAACTCTGAGAGCCAGTTTGGTCTCATGGTTAAGGTGCTAGATTAGGTTAAGGTGCTGGACTAGAGGCCTGGAGATTTTCCATGAAAGCTGGCTGGATAACCTTGGGCAGGAGAGCGTGTGTTTTAATAGCAATAGCACTTAGACTTATAAACCATTTTACAGTGCTTTACAGCCCTCTCTAAGCGGTTTACAGAGTCAGCCTATTGCCCCCAACAATCTGGGTCCTCATTTTACCGACATCGGAAAGATGGAAGGCTGAGTCAACCTTGAGCCTGGTGAGATTTGAACTGGCAAATTGCAAGCAGCTGGCAATCAGCAGCAATAGCCTGCAGCACTGCACTCTAACCACTGTGCCACCGAGGCTCATCCTATTTTAGGCATGAAAGCCAATGACTTTGGACCTATTCCTCTCTCTTATCCCATCTTACCTCTCAGGGTTGTTCTGGGGAAAATAGAAGGAAATTATGTTAGCTATGTCCACTGTAAGGCTTTATTACAAAGTAATAAAAGTGAGGGGAAATATAATAAATAAAATCTTGTCCCTTCCTCATTTTAATATTTAGGAAAATGCTTTGCATATTTGAATAAACATACAAACTTTATATATAAGAAATTGAGTTCACTTTTCTTTCCTCTCTTCCCTTATCTTACAGAACAGAGGCAGCCAATGTGGAGAAAATAACCACGAAGCTACTGAAGGCTGGTGCAAAGCCAGATCAGATTGGTATCATCACACCCTATGAGGGCCAGCGTTCATATTTGGTGCAGTACATGCAGTTTAGTGGGTCTTTGCATACCAAGCTTTATCAGGTAGTCAGTTATGCTTTTCTTTCTTGATTCTTTGTATTCCCAGGTTTGCAGAAACCCAGTTGGTCTTTGCATTTGTTTCAAAGCGTATGTACTATATTTACAAATATTTTACTTGAAGTGGCGTAGTTAGGAACTTCAAAAAAAGAAACATACGTAGTTTAACTTCCACCTAGAGAAGACACCTATTGAAGTCTGTAATTCTTATTTGCTTTGGAGAGAGGGTTGTGACAATGGCTTGTATTTCATCCAGTGAGTATTCCCCTCCATTTCCATTTATTGAAATAAAAAATTTTGTAATGTGCGAGTGCACTCACTTCCCCCACACGCAAAGATGAAACAAGATTATTTCTGAGATTCTACTGTTTTGAAATACTGAATCTCAGAGTTAGAATCCTGAAGAGATGTTCCATATTCATGCAATATATGATACCAGTATTATATAGCGTTACTGAAATGTGGGAAAATGAGAAATTTGCTTTGAGAAGTCTTTCTCTCTTCTGTCCCCCCCCCCTTTTTACAGGAAGTTGAAATCGCTAGTGTTGATGCTTTCCAAGGGCGAGAGAAGGACTTCATTATCCTCTCCTGTGTTAGAGCCAACGAGCATCAAGGCATTGGCTTCCTGAATGACCCCCGGCGTCTCAATGTGGCTCTCACAAGAGCAAGGTTTGGACTTTCCAGAATCATCCAATTCCGAAATCATCTCTGCTTTCAGAAACCCTTAATTACCCATATTGGATGGAACCAGATTGGGGGAAAAAAAACCATTTTTCAATCTGAAAAGATATTTTTCAAGTTGAAAAAAAAGGTTCACTGGCTCAGGCAGCTATTAATTGTACTTGTACGGCTGTTAAAAAGCTCTGCCAATTTTTTTTAAACTTCAAATGTATTATTTCATTTCATATTCATTTTAAATACATTATTTAGCTAAGAAATCTTGAGAGTTATTTGCAAAATCAAAGATAAAAAGGCAATGATGTGTGTGACATTTCTTTGGTTTTCTCAAGTGTTTATGGGTAAATGTAGAAGACATGTTTGTGATTTTTACTTATAGATTTGTTTGCTGCCCATCTCATAATTCAAGGCAACTCTTGAGTGGCTTATAACAAGATAAAACACACAAACATTTGACAATTACAGATGTAAAAACTGGTTAAAATTACAAAAATTATGACGGCAGTTGAACCCCAAATTTATGTTGCTAAGCAAGTTAGTTGTTAAGTGAGTTTTGCTCCATTTTACGACCTTTCTTGCCACAGTTGTTAAGTAAAAACACTGTTGTTGTTGTCACATGGTTATTAAGTGAATTTGGCTTCCCCATTGGCTTTGCTTGTCAGAAGATTGCATACGGGGATTGCATGACCCTGCAACACTGCAGCCGTCATGAATATGAGCCAGTTGTCAAGCATTCAGATTTTGATCATGTGACTTTGGGGATGCTGCAAGTTTGTAAGTATGAAAAACAGTCATAAGTCACTTTTTTTAGTGCCATTGTAACTTTGAATGGTCATTAAAGGAATGGTTGCAAGTCAGGGACAAGTTGTAGTATTAAAGCTACAGTATTGAATAAATTAAATTGAATACCAAAGAAAATAGTATGATAGGCCTATACAAATAACAAAATCAATGTACATACTAAAACTAGGAGAAACAATACTACCATTAGATTAAAATCAGTTTAGGTGATATCTCTGGAAGGCCCAGGCAACGACGGTCCTGAAAGGACACTGACTAGGAAGGCATTTTCCATATATGATATTTCCGTATCTCAGTAGTTATAAGCTGCCTGATTTAAAGGAAATACAATGGGCAATATTCAAGAGTGGGTCATCCTTGCAATATTAATAACAAGTAACTTGAAGTGTGAATGAGTTGGTAAGCAAGTAACCCTTCATAGTCTCTTAACTGTTGTCTTTTTAGATATGGGGTCATTATTGTTGGGAATCCAAAGGCACTCTCCAAACAACCTCTTTGGAATCACCTTCTGAACTACTACAAAGAGCAAAAGGTCTTGGTGGAGGGACCATTGAACAATCTCCGTGAAAGTCTCATGCAGTTTAGCAAGCCTCGAAAACTGGTCAACACTATCAATCCAGTAAGTTCCATGCAGAGCAGTCTTCTTTTTGAGCTTACTGCAAAAAAAAAAAAAAAAAAAAAATCTCATTCAGCAACAGAAATTTGGGGCTCAATTGTGTTTGTAAGTCGAGGACTACCTGTTTTATTCTAGAGGCCCCTTACAATAAAGAAGAAACTGCTTTAAGAACTGACTGGAGAAAGCGATTAAGACAATACTATCTTTGTGTTTATTTTTCCTGTGTAGGGCATTTATTATAAGAAAGATAGGGTTGAAAATAATGATAACTAGAATCAAAGTAGGAATTCATACACAGCTGTTGTATGGATAATACCATTTCACTGAAAGTGAGGAACTCATATGAGTTCATGAAAGTAAAAACTGGAAGGTGAACATCTGGAATAATGTTAAATGTTAACACAAAAAAAATAATTTCAACCTATAGTTTTTCTGATTGTAAAAATGAGAGCAAACAAAAGTGACAAGTTTCTTTTTTTTAGGTTTAAGAATATAGGTAGTCCTCATTTATTGGCCACAATTGAGACTGACAATACTGTCACTAAGTGACTCATCATAAAATGAAAAGTCATGTCACCATGCCTGACATATGACAGCAGTTCTGGCTGTGGTCATTAGAGAATCACCTGTGATCATTAAGTACAATGTCACTGACCATCAATTGTGACTTCCTGTTGGCTTCACCTTTGACTTTGGTTGTTGGAGGCAAGCTGTGAAGGTTGCAAATGGCAATCATGTGACTGTGGGATGCTGCAGCTGTTGTAAATATGTTCTACTTGCCAAGCTACTGAATCCCAATCTTGTAACCGCAGAAAGTTGTGATGGCCACAATTTAGAGGACTGGTCATACGTCTTTTTTCAGTGCTGTTGTGATTTTGAACAGTCATTGAATGAGTGGTTGGAAAGTGAGGGCTACCTGTTTTTAGAAGTTGGATAGTATGCTGGAGAAATAGAGGCAATAAAGGGAAAGGTGGTAATAAAGTTAAATAAGATTATTAAGAGTGATAATATTTTACTGACAAAATAGAATAAGCAGTCCTCATTCCAATAATAGCATATAGTTGTGAAAAGTGGTGTGTGGAATTATTGTTTTTATTCTATATTAGGTTTTTATTTTTCATAAGCCGCCCGGAGCCACTGAGAGTGAGTGTGAAGCCATACAAATTTTCTAAATCAACAAATACAATAAAACCCTGGAAAAAAAAAACAAGAGAAGAAAGAGAGATTTCAAGAAGCCTGAAAGGATGCAATCACCAGAGTTTAGGCTCACCACGAGGGAATCTTTTACCTTTGCTAACAGTACCATGGACTGCAAGTCACTGAGCCCCAGATCAAATGTGAAAGATGATACCTAATTTGTGGTGCAGTCCTTAGGCCATGCAGTTAAAAAATAAAACTCGCGCATATTCCTTAGTATCAGGTGACAAGAGAGCAGTCAAACAAAAATTCAGCAAAAATCCCTCCAAAGCAACATGCAAATTTGTGTATTTTGAAATGCAACCTCTTGTTTCTATAAGATATAAGTAGTCCTTGACTTATGACCATAATTGAGTCCAGAATTTATATTGCTAAGTGAGAAGTTGGTTAAGTGAGTTTTGCCCCATTTTACGACTTTTCTTGCCACATTTGTTAAGTGAATCACTGCAGTTATTAAATTAGTAACATGATTGTTAAGTGAATCTGGCTTCCCCATTGATTTGCTTGTCAGAAGATCAGATAAAAGATTATTACCTGATCCCGGAACACTGCAACCGTCATAAATATGAACCTGTTGCCAAGCATCCGAATGTAAATCATGTTACTAGGAGCATGCTGCAATGGTCGCAAGTGTGAAAAATGGTCATGTCACTTTTTTCAGTGATGTCACTAAATGAACTGTTGTAAGTCAAGGACCACCTGTGACATGGGCATACAGAAGAGGGTACAGACAACCTAAAGCTCACCAATAATACTGCACTGATGGTATTTGCTTTTATATCACCTCACCAGCGCTAGAAATAAGCATAGGCATGTTTCATAATCTTCTGTGTGCCAAAAGCAGAATCCAGGCATGTGACATGGCAACCTCCAAAGCTTATCAAGTCTGCTGACTGTTATCCCTTTCTTTTAATCCATGTGAGACACGCAGTGCTGCAAAGAAAAACTGCTAGAAGATGGACGTTCAAGAACCTGGAAGAATGGGTTGCCACCTCCTCTTAGCTTCCCAGCCCCTGGAAGAGAACCAGGAAGGGAATATTTGCACATGAGTGACTAGCTAGGCAGCTGAAAAAGAGGGTTTCCCAGTGTTGGCAACTTTAAGACGCATGGACTTCAATTTCCAGAATTCCCCAGTCTTACAGTTGTCAAGTTTGGGAAACCCTGTAGTAGAAGTTGGGTTACATCACACAAATCAAAACTGATCAGCTTGAAGCACAGTGAATTTGATTGAGAAGATTTTAAACTCACTGGTGTGGCTTGAAGGTGAAAGTCTTGAAATAAGGAACTCAGATAAAACTTGCAAATGTTAGAAAGACTAACTATTTTAATGAGGCTTACCAAAATGCTCAGTGAAAAATAGGGATTGCTTATTAGAGAGTTAGTAGATTGAATTCTCCAAGTGGAATATGGTAGTTAAGAATGCAGTTTACTGAAGTAGAAAGACAGAATTGGAATGTATGTTAAAGTAACCAGTCTTGCTCAGAAATCCAAGTAAATAGGGATATAGGGAATATCTGGGCTACAACAAGAAGCAAATATATGCCAGTCTGCTATTAATATTGATTTACACACACCATACTAAGAAGATCGAGGTAGTGTTCTCCAATATTTTTTTTTTAAGTACAGATGTTTCAAACAAACATGAAAAGCAGTGAGGAGACATTAAGTGGGTAAACTAATCTGGACCTGATTCTAACTTAATTAGAAGACTTGGCTGAAATGAAAGTAATAGGAAGAGTGGGAAAAAAATAACCAATGTATTTTAAGGATTTTTAAAGCTGCCCATAATCAGTCGCAGAATTTCATGACAGATGAAGCAAGTGGGAAAAGACTCAGCTTGGTATGGAGACTCTTATTATAAAGGAATATAATTACACAATGACAATGATAATGATAATTCCAATGAGGGGGAAAAAGGGAGGACAACTGAAAGTGCAAATGTGGCTATGCAAAAAGCTTTGTGAAGATCTCTCAAGAAAAAAGGCTGCTCATGTACAAAGAATAATAGAAGGACAAGTTACCAGCAAGAGTGGTTGTTAAGTTACCTGGAAGAGTCATTTTACAAGAAATGGAATATATGTAGCTCAGGATTAAATTTTTGAGGGTTGAGGAGGTGTAATTTTCTCCTTAGTAGTTCCTTGATTAGGGTTCTATTTTCTTGTTAATCACTCAGCCCAGTACAGCATAACTAACACAAAGTATGAAAAGGAGATAACATGATAATATATCAAAAACATCTCGGAAATAACCAACAGACTGTTACAAACAGATGGCATCACCATAGCATGCAAACCAACAAAAGCCATTGAAAACATCTTCAGTAAATCAAAAGACACAGTAGCCCAGGAAAAAGATCATCTACAACAGCGGTCACTAACTGGTGGTCCGTGAGAAAATTTTGGTGGTCCGCAGAAAAATTGTTTGCATTTTTAATATTGCACTAAATCATGGTTACGGCCCCTGGGATGGATACCTGCAATGAACATTTGTGTTGCTGCAGAGAGTCTCCCCCTTCTGGGTCTTCTTGTGTGGGTCAGAGGAGGGCAGAAATTCCAACTTCGGGTCTGCTTTGGCCTCCTGGTGCGGGGCTTTGGGCGAATCCTGGAGGGAAGCACTGCTGGTGGTGAAGAGCTGGAGGGCCTTGATCCAGTGGGACTGCATCATGGCCTGGAACTGGCTGACCATCTCAGCCCGCTGAGCCTCAGGCGCATGTATCTGGCCTTGCACTCCTGCAGGTCTTCACTCTGCTTGGAAAGCCTATGCCCCTAGTCCTCAGTGAGGTGCTTCTGCTGAGCCGCCGCCTCGGTCAGATCCAATTTGAACTGAGCTGTTTTGCCAACTCTTTCTCGTGGTGGCTGCTTAGCTCCAACTGCTTCCTGTTGGGGCCCTAAGGAGCCTGGGTGAGGAGCAAGGAGTTGGGCACACCCACCCAGACGGTCATTAGGCAGATCATATTAGTGGTCCACAGAATTTAAAATTATGAATTTAGTGGTCCCTGAGGTCCAAAAGGTTGGTGACCCCTGATCTACAGTGTAAGGACTGTCACAACTGCTATGTAGGGCAGACAGGCAGAAGACCAGCAGAGCACTGTCAGAAGATAGGATGAAAATTCCACATGGACAGATTCAACCATAGTTTCAGCTGGGAAACTATAAGCATCCTAGACTAAGCTAAATGCAAAATGCTAGGGAATTCAGGAAGTTTGGCATTCGGACAAATCAATAGACACATAGAGATAAGTCACATTTACATATCATTCAAAAGAGACAATAAAAACACTAAGAATGGAACAAAAACACCAGAGTACATCCTGTCCATCAGCAAATACCCAGATAATTGGGGATTAACACCAGGAAAACAATCAAGCAAAAAATTCTACCTTAATGAAGGAACTACCAGGGAGAAAACCCCAACATTGGTAGGACAAGCGCATATAAACGGAGTAAACCCACACCGCCACTTACTAGCACTGATTATGTTATCTAGTTGGGCAATGAAACGTCTGCAAACAACCAAGCTCAGAGAGCACTAAGGACTCCACATATTCACACAGATAAATTTGGACTCAGTGGCTTGGAGAACGCCTTCAATTTCTGTTATATGATAAGTTAGTCACTCCACCCATATAATCAGTAAATTAAGTAAACATCTGTTTTAAACTGATTCAGATCATGAGTCATCTTGCATAAGGCGGCAGAAGCAGCAGCTTTGGGGGCATCTCCCATGTATCTTTTCTAGCAAAACTCGAGCCCTTCACAGAGCTGGCAGTAAAGCTGTATAGCAGTACATTGTAAACGTGTTCAACAGTCCTATAAGGAAAGTTTATTTGATAGACTTGTATGCCGCCCATCTCGCCTAGAGGCAAGAAGTTAGTCTTCTCTCTGTAACTATTCCAGATGTTTGTGACAACAAAAATAGTTTTTGTTTCCTCTTCATACATTTTAATTTGCATTCTGTTTTAGGGAGCCCGGTTTATGACAACTGCTATGTATGATGCCCGTGAAGCTATTATCCCTGGATCAGTTTATGATCGCAGCAGCCAAGGTAAGAGATCTTAGCGCTTTCTGTAATCCAGATAAGTGATACATTGGCTCCTAGGCACAAAATACCATATTTTTCAGAGTATAAGACTCCTAAAAGGGGGTGAAAATTTAGGTGCGTCTTACGCACCGAATGTAGCCCTGCCTACTCACTGGCCCCCACCTTTTGGCCTCTGCCTCGCAGCAGTTTACCTCCTTGCAAGCAAACAGCAAGAAAAAACAGCTCCTTTCAGCTTCAGCACAGCCTAATTAGCACAAGTTGATTGGATGGGCCTCCTGACTCTCAGCTGATTTGCTCTTAGCTGTTTTGCTCAGGGCTCTGCTGCTTGCTGCAAAGAAGTAAATTGCTGGGAGCAGATTTTTTTTTTCCCCTTGTGCTAATCAAGCTATGCTGAAAACGAAAATGAAACTTGCTCAGGCAGAGGGAGATTTCTTTTTCTTCTTTTCCTCACCAAAAAAGGTAGGTGCGTCTTACACTCCGAAAAATACGGCAGCTAAATTCCTAAACTAGTTACAGCCTGCCTTTTGCCTTCTGCGGTTGTTAATTGTTCTGATTTGTTAGTTTGTTCAGTGGGGTTGCTTGCCAAGAGCAACTCACCTTTGCCCAGTAGATTTGGTGGGATACATGCTATGGATTTTCCATGTGCCATTCCATGTGCCAAATAAAAAGTTATCCCATTTTGTACAAGGAGAGAAAAAAAAATCCGGGTACAAGAAATACATTACAGCAGCTATCTTATCTTAAAACTACTCACCATCTTTCTCCCCCCATTCTCAGGCCGGCCGTCCAACATGTATTTCCAAACCCATGATCAGATTGGGATGATCAGTGCTGGGCCCAGTCACGTCACTACCATGAACATTCCTATCCCATTCAACTTGGTGATGCCTCCCATGCCACCACCAGGGTACTTTGGACAGGCCAACGGACCAGCTGCAGGTGGGATGTTTGCAGGTGCAAATTATTTTGTTATGCACGGGGGGTGGGGGGGGTGGCAGAGGGAGAGAGAAAGGATTGTAATTTGCAACCTCTGGCAGATGTCATTAAATGACATGTCTCTAGATTGACATTTAGAAGATTTCATCTTCTTCAGTACACATGTATGTATTGATCAATTGACTGGCTTTTTTTTTTAACCACAATTTCTGAATTCTCAGCACTATCCAAATACAAAAAAAAGTACAAACAAAAATATAAGAAAAGACAACGACCATAAAGTGAGGTGTCCAGCCTTGTCAGCTTTAAGATTGGTGGACTTCAACTCCCAGAATTCCCCAGCCAGGCTAGGGAATTCTCGGAGTTGAAGGCCACCAGTCTTAAAGTTGCCAACATTGGGTACCCTGCTATAAATCATTGAAGGGCATCACAACTCCAATGCCCTCCATAAATAGTAGAGCAGTGTGATATATATGAAATAAAATATATTGTCAGTGAAAGAGGTTTACTCCCAAGATTGCATTGTGCTCCATCAGCAGGCCCTTGTAAATGAAGCCGACTATTAAATTTCTGTGCATCTGACTTGTTCTGATCTTGCTTACTTCAGAACCAGAAAGCAACTCCTCCTTTTACATATTTTTGTCAGAGAATAAAATTATCGCTGACAATTAGCCTTGAAATTGCTGTGTGTGTGAGGGAAGTTAACACTCAGCAACATATTCTGCTTAAGAGCTTTGTATATAACTTTTTAACTGGAAAGGCAGGTTTTTAGTTGGGAATTTCTAGCACGGGTGGGCAGTTAATTTTCCCAAACTGGGACTGTTGTGGAGGGCTAAGCTAATAGGCCTAGGAAGGTGCAAAGGCATGCACACACGCATATATGTATTTTTTTTAAAAAAGTTGCCTATTGCGGGATGGGCAGGGACAGTCAAAGAGCCAGATGTGCCCAGGTCTGTTGTAGCATATTTAAGATTTCCTTCACATTATATGTTTAGTACTTTCATGCACATAGAATGTGATCTATCCCAGATGTAGATACCACCTACCCAGTTGGAGTCCAGTCTTGCCAAACAAAGTTTTATGTCTGTGTACAAGTAGTCCTTTACTTACGGCAGTTCATTTAGTGAAAATTTGAAGTTACAACGGCAGTGAAAAAAGTGGCTTACGACCGTTTTTCACACTAATGACCATTGCAGCATCCCCATGGTCGCCTGATCAAAAGCCTGACGGTTGCAGTGTCCCGGAGTCATGGGATCACTTTTTGCAAACCTAACTTATCAACTGCAGTGATTCACTTTAACATCTGTGGCAAGAAAGGTTGCAAAATGGGGCAAAATATCACTTAGCAAATATCTCACTTAAAACAACAGAAATGTTGGGCTTAACTGTGGTCGTAAGTCGAGGACTACCTGTATTGAAATTTGGTTGTCCTTGCAGGACGTGGAAACCTGAAAGGCAAAACTGGCCGTGGTGGGCGACAAAAGAATCGTTTTGGGATTCCAGGACCCAGCCAGTCGAACCTCCCCAACAGCCAGGCCAGCCAAGATGTGGTCTCCCAGCCTTTCTCTCAGGGCCCCTTGACTCAGGGTTACATCTCCATGAGCCAACCCTCGCAGATGAGCCAGCCTGGCCTCTCCCAGCCAGAATTGTCACAGGTAACAACATTTGCTTCTCAGGTGCTACTTGGGGAAGTTATTCTGAGTTAAGTTCTACAGAGATGTTAAGTGGTGGCACAATCTTGATTTAAGATCCAAGAGAGGTTTCCTCTAAAGGCCAAACTTCTTTTGCTACCTGTTGTATGCAAAATGTGTTAAGACTATTTACCCCCATTAATGCTAGATGTTGCAACCTGACATCTGAAGAGTACAGGATTGGGAAGACTGCCTCAAATTGTCTTGTGTCTAGTGTTTAAGAATCTCCTCTGATCAATCTTTCATTTGAGAAATTTACTTACTATCCTGCACAAGTGGGCTAAGTATCATAAACCATTGTGATAAGTGGTGAAATCCAAATTTTTTTACTACCAGTTCTGTGGGCGTGGCTTGGTGGGCGTGGTGTGGTGTGGTGTGGTGTGGCATGGTGGGACTGGCAGGGGAAAGATACTGCAAAATCTCCATTCCCTTCCCTCTCCTGCGGGAAAGATATTGCAAAATCTCCATTCCCACCCCAATCTGGGACCAGCCAGAGGTGGCATTTGCTGGTTCTCCGAACTACTCAAAATTTCCACTACTGGTTCCCCGAACTACTCAAAATTTCTGCTACCGGTTCTCCAGAACCTGTCAGAACCTGCTGGATTTCACCCCTAATTGTGATGATGACAAAATAGGGGAACATCCTTCCAGATATCTGCTAAATTGGTTCTTAAACAGTTTTGAATCATCTATCAACGGTTTTAATCTTGAATTATTCTGCTGCTCTTCAGAAGTCCTGAGTTGCTTGTTTCCTCATTGTTTCTGTAAAACGGTCGCTTGTACCAGACTTAGGAAAAGAAAACTAAGTATATCTTAGTTTTATCAGTATCTCTCACCTCATGGCTCAGTAGATCTTTCTGGATGAAAAAAAAATATGGTCATTTAAAATTTTGTGTATTTTTTCTCTCTTCAGGATAGTTACCTTGGTGATGAGTTTAAATCTCAGATTGACGTGGCCCTGTCGCAGGATTCAACTTACCAGGGGGAACGCGCATATCAACATGGAGTGACGGGGCTGTCACAGTATTAGAGTGTAAGGTGGTTTAAGGGGTAAAAAATAACTTGATAGTCTCATCAGTATCTCTTGCCTTCTCAGCTGCTCTGAATAGTCAAGCCTCCCATACATGAGAGGAGTCTGTAAATAGATGTTCTTGGATTGTTTTGCTTCTTTTTGCTTATTTAAGATTGCTAACTTAATTTGTGGCTATGAAGATGCTAATAATATTCAACTAGAGACAACAGAAAGAGGCAAAGGAGAATAATAGAATAACAGAGTTGGAAGGGACCTTGGAGGTCTTCTAGTCCAACCCAGTTCAGGCAGGAAACCCTATACCATTTTAGACAAATGGTTGTCCAAACTCGGTGATGGAGCACCCACAACTTCTGGAGGGAATCTGTTCCATTTAATTATTCTAACTGCCAGGAAATTTTTCCTTAATTCTAGGCTGATTCTCTCCTTGATTAGTTTCCAATTTGCGTTTTAGTCCCCAACTCAGGAAAAAGTTCCAAGATCACAAAATTACACTCCCCTTTTTTTCCTTCAAATCCAATGCAACCTCAATATTAGGTTCTGCTGAGAAAAACACCTTGCTTTTATAATATTTTTGAGATTTGAAAAAACAAAAAAAATGTTTTTCTCTGTCTCCTAAGTCTCCGTTTGGGAATCCCCTGTGAAATTGAATGGGTAAATTTTGGTTTAATCAAATGAAGCATTTCATACGAGGCATCATTCTGTGGTGAAACTTCCTACCACAACTTATATTCCATTAGAGTTGGACAGCTAATAAATTGACATGAATCAATAAACAGACCATCTTTGAAACATTAAAAACCTTAATAGATGGGCAATTACCAATGGCTGTTGATCAGGCTATCTGAATGGAATTGTCACGGAGAGAGGCAGTTTTTTTCTCCATATTAAATGCAAGTCCCAGATATCAATTGTTTCTATCATTTGGGTTTTTTTTATTATGTAAAGGGCCCAGTTCTTTACAATTGTGAATACAAACATTCTACTAACAGCATATTTTATGATTCACTTCTGGGCATATTTGAGCCTCTTGAAGAAATATGAATGCCAACATATGAGAAAGTGCTACTTTGGAAGTGGTGTCAGTGTCGTCTTGGTTTAAGATTTAACTGTAGTTTTACTATTGTAATTAATTTATAACATTTATAGGCTGTTCCAGCCTGTTATGGCACTGATAATACATTATTATTAATGAATGAGCTATGCCCATTCGTTGAACTGTTTTTGATGAGGAAAGTTTTCAGAAATTTAACCAGAGCTTGTGATGTTGATGACATCTTTCTCTTTCCTTTAGGTTGAAGGAGAAGAGCTAAGCTTATGTGGAGCTTAGTTCAACAGCAATTTATTCAGGGTAATAAAAATAAAATAAAATGGATACCTGTTTTCCACTGCTAAAACTGAAGCGACTCTGTGAGAGCAACAGGAGAGAGGGATAAAAAGAGAGAAACCAACGGAGAGGAGAAAGACGAGCGAGAGAGCGAAAGAGAAAGAAGAGAGCCCACTGCTAGCTCACTGAGGCAAGGAGACTGACCGGAGATGGGAAGAGAAGCACCGGAGGACCAACTGGCACCTCACTGGGAGGGAGAACTAACTCGCCCTGGAAGAACTGAGTGGTCAGCGAAGTTCCCTGTTCCCTCCCCTGCCACCAACACACCCACTGAGAAAGAGAGGAAGGGTCTTAGAAGAATCATTTCATTCCGTTCGTATTGCAAGCAGGGTTTCACAGTTAGAACAGGTGGGGAGAGGAAAACACCCATCTCAGAGTTGTTCATGTACCAATCTCTCCGTTTTTTGTTTTCAAGAGAAGGAAAGAAAGAAGGAAGGAAGGAAGGAAGGAAGGAAGACCTTGTTGGCCTTTTTAGGAACAAGCACACCATCCAAGAGAAAACGTCCTGAAGCTTGTGGGGAAGCCAGCTGTGACTGGTACTCGACTCTGAGATGTGGGGGTTTTGCTGTCCAAGTTCTGGCTTTGAGCCTCGTGCGGCTTCACCCACAGTCCGAATGGCAAAGATGGGGTGGTTCTTTTTTTCTTTTTTTTTTAAAAAAAGAAATTCTTTCAAAGAAGCACTGGATATTTTTTTAGAAGTTTGTCTCTGAAATTTAGTAGTGGACCTGGAGGAAAATCCTTGTTTTGAGATGCTTAAAAAAAACAAACCAACCATAAAAGATACATATATATATCTATATCTGTACGTTTAACGCAAGTTAGAATACCAATCTCTTCTGTGTGATTTCAGTCAATCAAACTCTTCTTCTTGGGGTATCTTGCAAGGAAGCCGATTGCATCCTGCCAGTGCAGTGGAGAAATCAGAACGGTGTTGTCAGTTTTCATTGGTTCCTGCCTGGGCTCTTCTCTGGGCTGTTGGTTTAAGGTATCTGCTTTACAAAAGGGAGAGGAGTATCTTGTGCCCTTTGGCCCCTGAGAAAGAAGAACGCTGGGATTGACCTGCTTTTTTTATTAGTTGCTGCCGACATTGGGAAAACTGTAGTGGAAACAGGGGATTATATTGGTTTTGAAGTAAAGCTTCTCTGATGATATATTGAGATAGTTTGGGGAGGAAGAGCAGGCAGATATTTTAAGGGTGGCCACTCGGGGGCAAAAAAATCTATCTTTGGCATGGAGGGTATATTTTTCTTGACGTTCAGCTGTGGAATGAGCATCAGAAGTTTAAACGAAGCTGGAGACCACGTGAAGGTGCAGGACCCTCAGTCAGGCTCCTTTGATTTATCATTTCAAATCCCAACTGGAAAAGGGCCAATTTATGAAAGAAAAAAGGGGGAAAACATGAAAAAAGTCACCTTGGCTCACAGCAGAAAGCATGCATATCTGCAATAAAAATATTGAGAATGCTGGCCTGTTAGCCTATGATTGGTTTGATTTTTCTTGCCACCAAAGGTGGAGTTCCTTTATCAGAGACAGTTTGACCAACTGCCCAGTTGTGGGATTTTTAAAAACCCAAACAAAATGAATTTAGGTTTCTTTTCCAATCAAAGGGCTCTAAGCGTCCATTTTAACTTTTTGTATATGTTGAGGAATCCCCCTAGCTTTACATGAATGAACTTTAGAACCTCCTCTTTATTTTAAAAATTTGGACATTTGTGTAATGTTCGTTCCCACTTTTGCCCTAATGCCCTGCCCTCCAAAAAAAACAACAAACCCTTGACACCATTATGCAAGAAAGCCTATCTGGCTTCTTTTGCCCATTTAGCATTCACCGGGCCTTGCTTTATATTGCAGGTTTTGGAAGAGGGGAACACATGAATTGAAAATCTGCAATTGTTCTTATTAATTGAAAACGTCTCCAGAGTTTAGACTTCTACCATGTGTATGGGAAAGGGAGACAGGCCACCTTCCTGCCTGAAACGTGGAATCTTTATTCCGACTGTTGGAGAACTGCTTGTTAATTTCTTTTCTTCTACCATCCCCTTCGCTGTGTGGCTGTGTAGATTTTTGAGCTAGACTAAATGCTAAACCTCTTTGTGCAATGCAATCCACTCGTCCTTTCACTGTCTTCCTAACCTCCTTCCCCTTCCCTCCTCACATTTCACTTAGGTAGCAATGCTTGCCTCTTCGTGTTGATTTCCCCCCCTCCCCTTTTGTAGAGGTTATAAAATGCTGAGTTTCAGTGCAAAACCCCACCAGAACATCAGTGCTAGCGCGGTGCTGATTTTTTTTTTCTGTCTCAGTTTGTTTTAAAATCTGTTTCTCATCAAATTAATAAAAAACGCTTGCATTCTGTGCCTGTGGACTCAAAATTCTGATGTTTATAGTTGTTAAGATGTGTAGTAATAAACCTACAAGGAGCCTTTCAGTCAGAACAGTTCAATATTACAGAGAGAGATTCCAAATTTGATGGAATTTGGTTTGAAGGCTTAGGGCCTGGTTATTTACGGGACCGCCTACTACCACCAATAGCCTCCCACCGGCCAGTACGCTCTCATAGAGAGGGACTCCTCCGGGTGCCGTCAGCCAAACAGTGTCGACTGGCGGCCCCTAGGGGGAGAGCCTTCTCTGTGGGGGCACCTACCATCTGGAATGAGCTCCCCCCGGAGATACGGAGGATCCCGGATCTGCGCTCCTTCCACCGTGCTGTGAAAACCTTTTTATTCCATCAAGCGGGCTTGGCCTGATCTCTTCCCTTTTTAAATACGTAAATTTTAATCTGTTTTTAAATTATTGGGGCATTTTAATTTGTCTGGGCCAAATTTAATTTGATTTTATCGGGTTTTTAAATTTTGTGTATTTATGTATTTTATTGTTGGCTGTTCACCGCCCTGAGTCCTTCGGGAGTAGGGCGGTATACAAATCAAATAAACCTAAACCTAAATCTAAACCTGAAGGAAGATCGTGAACAAATAACACAAGCTTCACAATGAGTTTTTCTTTATTTAATAACCAAGATAAAGGAATTTTAAAATCAAATCATACAGCAATTTAAAATATATTACTTTTGTAAAACTAATTCTGGTTGTTTTGGTTTTGGGAATAATTAACAAATTACTTAGCTCATATTTAAAAATAGATTAATGGTGATGTAAGACATAGCTTTCCCATAAATTGTACACAACTCTAGCAATTTTGCATCCCACTTTAAGATCCCATAACTACATGGATCCTCTATCCACTCAACCAGGTGATCGTAACTGAACATCTGGTGGCTCAACTAAAGATACAGCAGGAAGAGGCTGATGAAACAGCAACTGACCAAGGAGAATCTGGTGAATCATCTCACCGACAGCCACATTCATCCACCACCATATCCTCATAATGTCTCAACACGACGTTATCATTGTTGTCATAGTACAGGACGGAGATTGGTGAAAGGCGGACGGGGACGCAGCAAGGCTGAGGGGTCCCGGCGGGATCAAGAGAATGTACAATGGTTTGCAAGATGGCATGGTTGGTACTATTGAGTTCCTCGGTCAGGGGAAAAGGGCATTCGCCGAGGCAGTAGTTGGCTAGGTAACCTTGTGGAGCAATGATCCAATTCTCCCAACCGACTTCGGTGAAGCTGATGTACAACCGGCGGGGTTTGCAAATGTTGCTGGCAGAGACTGGCATGTAGTAAGTGCTGCGTCTTTTCCTGGGGCTTTTGCACTGCCCAGGAGTGAGGGAAACCACCAACAGGGAGGTGCTGAGTATGGAATTGAGCTTGGAACATAAGCTGCTCTCGGGTGATGCCGGGAGGCTAATTTCGAGGAACAAGCCCAAGTTCTTGGATGGAGTCTGCCATTCCTTCGCCACCTCGGTCAAGTTGAAGGCAAAGGACTTGCGTAGGTGGACGAAGGATTGCTCCACCAGGAGCTGGCGGCTGTAAGTATGGGTGGGCATGCCACGCAAGGTCACCTGGGGAGCCCGATACAGGCTTAACTCAAAGGGATGAACCGAGCTGGAACCCTGGTACTGGTTGTGGCTGAACTGAATCTCCAGCTGGGCCAAGGTCAACTGTTCCCCTTCCTCCAGTGCAGAGAAATTAAAATATAGCCGTTTTTGTAGACATATCCAACTCTCGGGTTCTTCTCGGTGGATCAAGTGTCCTAGAATGGGTGTAGAAATCAAAAGCACTTTAGGGCCATCAGAATGTAACCAGACAGAAAACATCTCGGGTAAGGGGAGAAGGGAACAACCATCAGACAAACTGCCACTCACTAAACATTTAGGACTAAAAGAAATTGATTTGTTTTTTAGTGCCTTAATATTTTTAATCAGTCTTTCTATCCCAGCCTACCACAGAGAGGAAAAGTCATTCCTGAAAAACAAAGGAGGAAGAGCTCCACTAAATGTACAGATAATCCTTGTTTAGTGACTGCCTCGTTTATTTTATTTATAAAATTTATAGGCCACCCATCTTTTTACTATTAACATTACTATTCCAACAAGCAGGGCTGGCCTAAATAATATTTTACTAATTTAATGGGTTGTTTTCGGCCAATTTATTTTAATTGTTTTAAATTGCTTTTAATTCTTATATTGTCATGGTTTTATTTCTGGCTGTACACCACCCTGAGTCCTTCAGGAGAAGGGCGGTATAGAAATTTAATAAAATAAATAAAATAAATAAATCTTCCCTCAAGGTAACTTGATGGGTTAGCGACCATTTGCAGCTACAATCGCGATGAAAAAAGCAACAGGAAAGTCAGAAAGTGCCGTCGTAACTTTGGTCACTAAGTGAGTTGTCCTAGTTCCACCGTTATGACATAATCTGTATGGCCACCAAGGTCATTCAGCCAAACAAACCTATATGGATTTGGATTGGTTTGGTTGGATCTTTCCTTGGATAAAGTTGGGTGCACATTTCACAATGCTGGAAACTGATGAAATGAGGCCATGAGGCCACCTGCTTTGCTTCCACTTTGAATCTAATTGGCCAGATGCAAGAAAAAGGGGAAAAAAAATAAAGGAAACCCAGCCAACTTGGAAAAAATACCAACTGAACATTTGGTATCAGGCTGAGCATTTTTCTTTTAATCCATTAATTAATTGGATTAATTAGGGCTGCCCTAATACAGATTTCAGGGGTTGTGTCTAGCAGCAATTAGAAATGTACCTTCTAAAGCTACAACTATCCTTCAAAAATAAGATTTTATTCCTTCGTTACATTTTTATTTATGTATTTATTAAATGTATATGCCACCCCAATCTCGCCTAGAGGTGACTCTAGGGACTTACCACCAAATAAAAACAACACGGTAAAACATTAAATTATAAACATTAACGTTAAAATTTACTTTTAAAAAGATGGCAAGGAAGGGGGCAAGACGCACGCAGGGAGGAGGTGATCGTGTAGCCTTTTTACCCTTTGGGATCTCAAAATAATGTTGAAGGGGGGAATAGAGAAATATTGCATCTTCCAAGTATGCAGCATTTGTCTCTACATTTAAAAAAACTATCTTATTGGTAGGAATCCTCATTTATTTTGTATGTCCTGTTTTTTACTTTGGCTGTTCACCGCCCTGAGTCCTAATTGGAGAAGGGCGGTATAGAAATTGAAACAAATAAAATAAAAATAAATAAATTTAGAAAGCTCTTTTGAAATGTGGATCAATTTAATTTAATTTTCCATTTTCTCCTTATTAAAACGGCTCAAATATTAGCAGTTCAATTGTCGTACAGAAATATAGTGTGGGTTTTCCTTTGTCCACTCCCCCCTCCCCGGCCTTGTTTTTCTCCGTGTTAACTCGTTCTAACGATCGCCCCGTTTTTGTTCAACGCCACGGCCGCTTCATTCAGCTTCCCCGCACAAGTCGCAAAATCAAGTACGCACATTCAAAGGGAAAACTTCTCCAAATCCAATCGTTTCTCCACACCCGCTAAACTTGATTTGCTCCAACTCAACTTCTGAAGGAACAGGATTAGCCGATGCATAGCCATGCCGCTTGATAAGGGCAATTGATCCTTATCAATATTTTGCTGGGCATTTCATTGATTTTGGGGGTGGGGGGGTGGGGTGTAACTGGAAGGCCGAGCTAACGAAGCGCATTCCCCGGAAAGAAAAGGAGGAAGTAGGCGTCCGGAGTCCAGAAAGGGGGAGGGGGGGAAAAACCGGGCGGCATGTAAATTTAATAAATAAAGAGCTCTCTTTCTGCAAACTCGCCTGGCCTCCCTCTAGAACAGTGGTTCTCAACCTTCCTAATGCTGCGACCCTTTAATACAGTTCCTCATGTTGTGGTGACCCCCAACCGTAAAATTATTCCTAAAACCATTGAAAAAATGTGTTTTCCGATGGTCTTAGGCGACCCCTGTGAAAGGGTCGTTCGACCCCCAAAGGGGTCCCGACCCACAGGCTGAGAACCACTGCTCTAAAATAAAACCTGAGAAAAGAAAAACCAAACGGTTGCAAGTTGCAATATGAGAGAAAAAACCGGGCGGCGCGTAAATTTCATCAATGAGGCGCGCTCTCTTTCTCCAAACGCGCCTGGGCTCCCTCTTAAAACCTCAGGGCAGGAAAAGATTTCAGCGGTTGCAAGTCGCAGCGCTCATACTCGGGGTGAACCCTGGGTCAAATCTCTGGGCGATCCGTTCACGGATTCGGGGGTTCAATGAGATCCCAAAAAAAATAAAACCAGATTCACACGCTCCGGGTTAGCAACGAAGCGCATTACGCGCGCGCGCCCCGAAACGCTTCGGCCGCCTTTGCGCTCCTCCTTGGATTTAAAACAAAAAATAAGGCCGGCTTGCGAGTGAGGCTTTAAGGCGGGCTCGCACGTTTTTACAATCGTCTCCCATCCCGGTTTTTTTTTCCCCGCACCCCGCCCGCCCCTTAGCCTACCTTGGTCGGGGAATATCCGGATGACGTTTCCAGGGACTTGAAATTCCTCCACCCAACACGGGTCGCGGGATTCCTTGGGCGCCTCGTTTCTTTTCTGGAACATCTTCCACAGCCAGGGCGGCACCGGAGCGGGCGATCTGGGGCTGGGCCTGGTTTTCAGGCCCAGGGATCTCAGGAGCACCGTTTCCTGAGGGTGCAAAGCCGCCCCTACCCCCGGGAAGATCCAGAGCAGCACCCCGAGCCCCACCAGGACTCCCAGGCATAGAGTTCCCATGGGGGAAGCGAGGGCAGATGCCTCTTTCTTGGCTGGAGAGGAAAAAGGCCTCCTGGTTGGGCAAGGAAGGACCTTCCTGGGGAGTTGGGAAGGAAGCTGGCCTGAGAAAGGGAAGTGGGTGGGGGGAGATCCAGCCTTTTAAGCATTGGAGGTGGACCCCCCTCCTTCCCCCCCCCCATGGGCCAAAGGATCTCTGGGGAGGGGCAGACTAGGCCCTGAGGCAATGATGGGCAGGCCTCCCTCCTCAGCAGAGATGGCTTTCAGGTAAGAGGTGGGGGAAGGGAAAATGGGGCTGACTTTCTCTTGAAGCCCTCAGGCTACACAAGCCACCAACAGATACCTTTTAGTTACCAATGTTGTTTTTTTTTAAAAAAAAAAAAGCCTTAATCTGTGAAGAATAAGATTTGGAAGGGACCTTGGAGGTCTTCTAGTCCACCTCCCCCCCCAAACAGGAAAACCCTACCTCTTCAAACAAAGCTCTGCACCTACATGTTCTAGTCAACTAGTGGAAAGCCATTTCATTGATTGATTGTTCTGTTGGGAAATTTCTCCTTAAGTTTTAGGTTGATTCTCTCCTTGATTAGGTTCCACCCATGGTAGTCTTGTTCTGCCTTCAGAACAAGAAGCAATGGTCTCAAGGGTCAAGGGTCTCCAACCTTGGCAACTTTAAGCCTGGAGGACTTCCAATTTCCAGAATTCCACAGCCAGCTTTGCTGGCTGTGGAATTCTAGAAGTTGGAAGTCCTCCAGGCTTAAAGTTGCCAAGGTTGGAAACCCTTGCAATGGATGGAACCTAATCAAGGAAAAAAACCCAACCTAGATTAATCCACCATTAACCCATCAATCATAGTACCTATTTAAAAAAATACTTTCCACAGAGCTTGGCCCTTGGCAATGTGCTGACACCACATAAATCAGATTAACAGAGTTGGAAGGGGCCTTGTAGGACCATGGGTCCTTTCCTTAGCAAAGACAATGTTGGCTGGGACTCTGGTGGTCTCCCATCCGGTTACGAAAGCATGTGACCAGGATGCAAGGCTTGAAATTAACCTTGGTATATTATGTCTTTTAATTTGGGTTTTAATTTGAATTGTTTTAAATCTGGGCCAAAGTATGTAATTCTTTTAATAATTTTAAATTTTGTATTGGTATGTGTTTTAGTTTTGGCTGTGCATCGCCCTGAGTCCACTAGGAGAAGGGTGGTATACAAATTGAATAAAATAAATAATAAATAAAAAATAATGTCTATGTGGATTCTCAACCATCTAGGTCACGGGTGTCAAAACTCGTGGCACGCAGGCCAGATGCGTCATGCACTGGCCACAACCACACCCAATTTAGTGAAGTGGGGAAAAGTCATACGTCACGTAACGACGCGAGTTTGACACCCCTGATTTGGTCATGGTTGTTCCAAAAGTGTTTTTTCCAAATGGAAACTGGACTGCCTTGGTTTTTTTTTTTTTTTAAATGTTTCACTTCTCATCCAAGAAGCTTCTTCAGTTCAGACGAGAAGCAAAACATTTTCAAAGAAAAAACAAAACAAAAGTCCAGATGATTGAGAATCTCCATAGACATAATACACCATGGTTAAAACCAAGCCTTGATCCAGCTCGTATGCTTTCCTAACCAAGAAAGCCCAATACACCTTTGGGACTTATAAGTGTGTAGGAAGTTAGCACCCACCCCTTTCCTAGAGGAATGAAATATTTTGGGAAATAATAAAAAGGCAGAATATTATGTTTCCCTGGATGAGAAATGAAAACACATGTTTTAAAGACGAAGCAGCCCCCACCTTCCTGCCCCCACCCTTTGTCAATGGGCCAGAGGCAGAAACTCAATCTTTGTCAATGGACCATCATCTGCAACACAATAGGACCCATCTAGCAACAGAAACTCACACATGGCACTTGGAAAGTACATCAGCCAGCAAGGCTAGCTAAGACCCCCACCCCCTGGGAGTCTGACAATCAATCAGGATACTCTTTCTGGGCCCCAGGAAGTTCAAAGCCAGAGAGGGCATAAAACCTGGGGACTCACTGTGTCTCGGCCCCCTTTTCTGTTCAGGAACTCAAACCATGTGATCCTGTCCACCATTAAACCATCTTTCCAAGCAGTCTCCATGTTTCCAGTGTCCTTTTCCCCACTTGGAACTGAACCCAGAAGGATATTTCTTCTAACAAGTGTATTAATTTTTTTAATAGCTTGGCCAGTTTGTGGCCAGTGCATCCTGTGAAGAGTTTTGTCTAGTGGTTAAAGCACCAGACTTGAAACTGGGAAGCTGTTAGCCCCACCTTGGGCCTAAAAGCCAGCTGGGTGACTTTAAACCAGTCACTTTATCAGCCCAAACAACCTCCCAAGGTTATGGAGAAAATAGGAGGAGGAAGGAGTACTAGATATGTTTGCCACCTTGGGTTACCTATAAAAATAATGAGGGAGAAAAAATAAATAAATTTGGCCCGGTGTCTTCTGTGAAAATAAAGCCCTTCAAATCCTGGTGGAACTTTCTGAAGAACTTTGAAACACTTTGTAGAACTGCAGAGTGTGTTTAAGGCTGTTTTAATTTGCAGCTTTTGCTGGCTTCCCACTTTTATCTTTCCTTCAGATTGTTGGAAGAAACATCCTTCTAGGTTCTGCTCCAAGTGGGGAAAACAGACACTGGAAACATGGAGACTGCTTGGAAAGATGGTTTAATGGTGGACAGGATCACATGGCTTGAGTTCCTGAACAGAAAAGGGGCAAATACAGTAAATCCTCGGGTTTTTATGCTCTCTCTGGCTCTGCATTTCTTGGGGCCACGAAAGAGTATCCTGATTGGTTGTCAGACTCCCAGGGGGTGGGGGTCTTGCTGGCTGATGCAATCTTCCCAGGTGCCATGTGGTGAGCCTCGTCTAGATGGGTCCCATTGTGTTAGTTTCTGTTGCTATTGTGTAGAGGGCTAATCCTATCTTTCGCAATTCCTACTATGGCTCTGCCTGAAGGAGGTAGATCTTTGTTATGTAGAGTAGACTGGCCCAGGCCTTAATGGCCCATTGACAAAGGGTGGGGGGCAGGAAGGTGGGAGCTGCTTCAAAACATGCTTATCCCAGGGAAATATAATATTCTGCCTTTTTCATATTTCCTAAAATATTTCACTCTTCCAGGAGAGGGGTGGGTGCTAACTTCCTACAATCCCTACTCTTTTTTTTTTCAAAACGTGAGTTTTGAAACAAGTTCTTGGCAAAAGATTAAAATTGATCAGATCAGGGAGCCTTAATGGGTGCTTTTAATTTTCTAATGCAAAGGGGAGGCATTGATAGAGGCAACAGAAATGGATTCCTTCAGTGGCTTCCAAAAGCTTTCAACCATGAAGGTCTAGCAGCCAGGAAAAAATTTCTGGTAAGAATTTTACAGTATCCAATTTTCCATGCCAATTAATTTCAGACTTCAGATATTACTTTCTGTGAGCTTCCAGTCAGGTTTCAAGCAAGCACATGTCCCAAAATTTTTCACAGCCATGATTTTCCTTTAAATTACAGGCTGCCCATTTCCAAGGGTTGGTTACTGAACCTGTCCTAGCTCTTAGTTTAGTGCATCCAGGATTTGTGAGTCCAAATTGAGGTTAGCCAGTGTACAATATCCATTTTTTTTTTCTTTTTTTTGGTGTTACATATAATGAGCCCTGGGATTTCTACTCATGAGACCACCAGTGCAATATATCTTCCTTTACTGGGCAACTGGGCAGCATCATTTGTGAGTCACAGTCAGGGCTTGGGTTTTGGAGATCACTTTTCTGCTATCTCTTCAAGTGAGGGAATTGCCTGAGGGGGGATTGCCCCCTCCCCCATCGAATTAGCAGGGAGATAAGACTCCTTGGGCTTTTAGTGCCACAGAGCAAAAATCAATCTAGGAGAAGCTTTGTGTGGAGGTAAGTGAAGGAAATAGTTTCAGTCTAATTCTGAATGGTGTGTCTCTGTGTGTGCATGTGCATGCAGCTACTTTTACAATATAGGCAATACAAACATTTTGGACATATTTCTCCTCTCCACCAGACAGAAATCTAGAGTGTACATAACTTGCTGTGGCAATCACTCTCAAATACAATTCTTACAATAAACTGATTACAATATAAATGAGACAAGAAAGAAAACCTTACAATGAATTTCCACCCTCCCCCCATAGTCTTTCCAGCTGTCTTCTGGGAATTGAAAAGAGTCTTTTGGTCTTTACTTGTACATCTCAGGGTCTTTTCTTTCATGTCTGCTGGGTAGCATGCTTGGTGGTAGGGCTGGTCAGTCAGGCTTGGGAAGGTCTGCTCCACTCTGGTTGCTGTGCTGACTTTCAGTGGAGGCTGGATTCAAACCCAATTCCTGGTTCAAACAGATGGAGGGTCTCCTTTGGAGGCAGCATCTGAATCCATGTGCTCTGCTTCCACAGGTTGCAGAGTCCTTTGTGCAGGGCTGAAAGACATGAGAACAGGGTCCCCTCCCCCCTTTTGTGGGTAATCTTCCCAGGAAAGGCAATGTAACAGGATTAGAGATGGGAGGGGGGTAGATAGCTTGCAGGCAGAGTTTGAAAAGAAACAACACAACAGTATTGCAGTTACTAAACAGATAATGCAGTTTCAACAAAATGGAGACACAACAGATAAGAAAAAACTGGATTCACATGCTTCAGGAAAGAGATGAACAGGTAAAACCCATTTAAACACATACAGTAAATGCAAGGCTGATTTTTTTTCTTGTAAACAAACTTAAAACGTTTCCTCATAAACTTGAGTTGTTACTTTAAGATACAGAGAGAGGAGGAGAAAAAAAAAAAAACCAGAAATGAAATGAAATGCTCTCTTTAATCTGTGTTTGTTGGCCAGACAAACACAGGGCAAAGGCTCTTTCTTTCTTTTTTTCTCTCTCCCCCATTTTCATTGCTTCAACCTTTTTTTTCCCTTTTCTAACAATTTAAAATTCTTGTCTCTAGAGATCAGATACATTTTACAGTTACAATTACCTCGAGGGCGCACAAAGACTTAAGACACACACACATAAAACAAGGAAGACAAAGAGAAGACAACAGAACTCTGAGATTTCACACACACTGATCATTCCCACATAAATCTCAGTTAAATTAGGGAAGGCACAAATCTTAAACATACCACGTGGTTGCATAGAAGACAGAGAGACAAACAAACAAACAAAACAAACAAACAAAACAAACAAACAAACAAAAACCCAACATTCCTATTTATATATTTCCCTTTTCTTTTAAGTACCTTTATTTAGCCAAATTTGTCTCCCGGTGTTATCTCTTAGCAAAGCCCATTTTTGACACAATTTTCCTAATTTCCTTTTATCCATGCCCCTCAATATGGGCACCCGCCTGGCGTCCCAGGCCGCGAGCACTTCATCTACTGGGGTCCCCGCCACCCGCGAACTATCGCTACCCATGACCCTTTCCTTTTCTCCGGAAGGATCACTTCGACTTAGCCGGGTGGCACGCTCTCAGTTTTCAGAGGAAAAAGCTCTGGGAAGGACTTCGATTCCCTTGCGAAGTATGGGCCCCTTCCTCTAGGGAATCACCACAACTTTTCGGATCCAAAAAGGGGATCCGCGAGGACCTGCTGACCCCTGCAGCCAGGTGTGGGCACCTCCTCTTACACAAACACACGCTCGCCCCGTGTCTGGGCTGGACAAAACCGGGTTTCCCTTTCACAATTTTATTACCCCCCCCCTTCACACGCTTCTGTTCGCTCGGCTTCCATTCCTTTTAAACACAAAGTTCCACGTTTGGCAACCCCCCCTTGCTTTCTCTATCCTACCGGTCATGGCTCGGTGGAGCTAGCAGTAGGCAGAGGTGCGGCTAGAGGTCACTCAAAGAGGTGAAATCAGACTGTTTTCCAGGTGGAATCCCACACACACACTTCCTCCTTCCCTAACAGAAGGTCCTGTGCTCTGGCAAAACCCCCATGCTCTCCAGACTGTTAGTCTTTCTGCGGCTAGGAAATGCACAGAGGAAGCAAGATCCAGCTGTACTTGGGAGAAGGGCCTTCACTCACACACATGCAGGCATACACAAATTTCCCATGCTTTTCCATACTTTAAAATTAAAATTTAGAGGTACTCACCTTCTTTCCAAGCAGCCTTTGAGCTCAAACTCAAAACCCCTTTAAAACCTAGTTCCAAATGGCCAAGGTCCAGGAAAACATACCCACAGACTCAATGGGTCTGCTGCTAGCAAGGGAGGCTTACCTGGGCCTGGTCCATTGGTTAAGTTAGCTTGGAGTCCCACCTGGGTCGCCAATTGTTGGAAGAAACATCCTTCTAGGTTCTGCTCCAAGTGGGGAAAACAGACACTGGAAACATGGAGACTGCTTGGAAAGATGGTTTAATGGTGGACAGGATCACATGGCTTGAGTTCCTGAACAGAAAAGGGGCAAATACAGTAAATCCTCGGGTTTTTATGCTCTCTCTGGCTCTGCATTTCTTGGGGCCACGAAAGAGTATCCTGATTGGTTGTCAGACTCCCAGGGGGTGGGGGTCTTGCTGGCTGATGCAATCTTCCCAGGTGCCATGTGGTGAGCCTCGTCTAGATGGGTCCCATTGTGTTAGTTTCTGTTGCTATTGTGTAGAGGGCTAATCCTATCTTTCGCAATTCCTACTATGGCTCTGCCTGAAGGAGGTAGATCTTTGTTATGTAGAGTAGACTGGCCCAGGCCTTAATGGCCCATTGACAAAGGGTGGGGGGCAGGAAGGTGGGAGCTGCTTCAAAACATGCTTATCCCAGGGAAATATAATATTCTGCCTTTTTCATATTTCCTAAAATATTTCACTCTTCCAGGAGAGGGGTGGGTGCTAACTTCCTACAAGATAATCTTAAAAAGAGATTAAATAGGAGAAGGTCACATGGAGGACCCTGGAGGGATAGGATCTTGTGGAAACTTCACACCCTAATAGTGCTGATTGGATAAGCGTTTGCAAATCACAGTCCATTTAGATAGACGGAACATCATCCTGACAAAAGAATAATTGCATATGTAGAGTTGTGGCTGAAGGAAAGGAGACCAGGGTTAAGAAAAAGATAAAGAAAGGATAATGATAAGAAAGCTGCAGGGATATTGCAGAGACTTATTCAAATCCAGCCATTCTGGGAGGATTCTGTGAACTAGAACTCTTGTGAAAAACGTGATGCCATGAACATTGATTGACTAGATATATTACTACCTTTTCTAGAGGTCTTTCTTCCTCTTTTTTGCAACAACCTTAGTTTCTTTAAAACCCTGAAGGGGAATTACGTCTATTTGCATTACAAAGGCCTCTCGGCCTTCCTTCATTTAGCTTTTGCTGAAGAAAGACCAGAGGCATTAACAACAAAAGAGGGTTTAAAACCCACAGCACTCTTAATTTTTATATTTCTCTTTTTAAAATTGTCATTCCATCCTGCTCATCATTCCATCCCCCACCCCTTTATCTTTCTAAAAGATATTAAACATCCCTCAGCCCACAAATGCTTGCCAAAACTGGCCAGTGGCTTGCAGAAACTTGGTTGATTAGATGTCACGTAGTTCCAGATTTCAAGCAAGGGAATATTGTATCTCATCCTCCATTTTTTTCCCTCACAATTATCTTAGGTTGGAGTAGGAGGGAGGCCGTGTCCTGACGTTTCTGCAGAGTCTCTATGGTTGAGGACATATTGCAGCTTGAACCTCCCATCTTCTACTCCAGCAGCTTTTCTGATCAACCTCACAGCCTCTGAAAGGAATTGCCCACCTTGATGTCTCCGGAAATGCCATTTTGAGGCCTCCCCCTTTTTTTTGGTGCAATGAATCTTCACATTTCCCTGATGCACCCCGTTCCCATGCAAAAAAATGGCCTAGTTGTGCACTTCAAAGCCCTTTGTAGTCCTAATCTTACAGATTGCAAATTTGCTGCTACTCCACCCCTTTTCATCTAATCTACCTCACCTAACCTTTGCAGACATCAAAGTCGGGATTTTTCCCCCCCATCCTGTGGAAGTCTCACCAAAGAAACATCTTCCTGTCAACCTCTGGCCTTGGGGCCCTGGTGGAGTTCTGCCCCCAAAGTGTAGTTGCAGCCAGCCGCACCAGTATTTTTGGTTGGTTGTGTAGGGATGCCAGTTCTGTGGGGTTACAGATATTCCTACTAAACCACAAAGGTATGTGATCTATTGGTGAAACTAAGAATGCTTTGAAAAATCTGTGTTCGGGCATGAAATTCTTTGGGCCGATGTGAAGATAAAGCAGAGCAGGAAAAAAAATTCTCCATGATGGTAGAAATGAGGAGATCCAGGTTGAAGTCCCCACTCCAGCCATAGAAGTTCATTGGCTGACTTTGGGACAGTCCCTCCTTCTCAGTCAATCAGATTTATTTATTTATTTATTGGTTCGATTTATATGCCGCCCTTCTCCGGAGACTCAGGGAGGCTTACAATGCGTTAAGCAATAGCCTTCATACTTTTGTATACGCCTGCTTAGTAGGGCTTTCAGCCCCCCCAAGCAGTGTTCTTTTTATACAAAGTCAGCTTATTGCCCCCACAATCCGGGTCCTCATTTTACCTACCTCGAAAGGATGGAAGGCTGAGTCAACCTTGAGCCTGGTGAGATTTGAACTTGCAGTAATTGCAGGCAGCTGGTGCTATTTAACAGCACTTTAGTCTGCTGCGCCACCAAGATGTAGTGGAAAAGATGGCAGTGGGATCATCTAGATTCAAATCCTTCTCAAGTACAGAAGGTTAAGGTCACACATTCAGCACAGTCTACCTCACAAAACTGTTGTGGGGATAAAATGGAGGAATAAAAAAACCTACCGTAAGATATAAATCATCTATGTCTACGGAGATTCTCAATCATCCAGGTCATGGTTATTCCAAATGTGCTTTTTCCCAAAAACAACTGGACATATTTGGGTTTTTTTTCCTTTGAGAATGTTTCAATTGTTCAATTATGAACTAGAATTGAAGAAATGTTTTGGATGAGAAGCAAAAAAAAAAAACCTCCAAGAAGTCTAGTTGCCTTTTGGAAAAAGCATTTGGAAACATTCCAAAATTTTACTGAATTTTTCCCAGCATAATGCTAGCATTCTACGATTTTAACCTGTTAGCAGCACTGTAATGGGGAAGAAACTAGGAGAAAGTTTGGTCACTGAAATTCCATGGCTGCGAGTAAACAAATGTTCGTGTTTAAGCACAACTCAACTCAACGCCTTAACGCTCACAGTAGCATTAAAAGAGTGTGAAAAGGGAAATTCTAAATACATATGGATTAAATCACAGCAGATGGCAGCAATTTCATTGGTTGCAAAAAAAAACAAAAAAACTATCCAGGTTAAAACGTAAACTGCATGAGGAGGAAACCCCCCCCCCAGAAAAGCAGTGGTAAACCATTTCTGTTCTGCTGCCAAAAAACTAATGCCTATATTCAGTGGAAGCAAAGTTAATTGTTGGCTTTTCTGTGCCCATGACTTTTTATCTCGATCCGCATTTTGGATTCCGTGTCCCCATTCCTACCTGGCTTTGCATTCAGATTAAATGTGGATCATAGCCCCGGTAGTCCTCAACCTATGACTGTATTGGAGCCCACCCATTACGGTTGAAAGTCGTGATGACTGTTAAGTGAAGCATCCATGTAATCACCTTACTTAGGACCCCTCTCCCTGATGCAGTCATTAAATGAATATGTGGGTTATTAAGTGGAGTATGGGGTACCTCAGAGAGGCCTAGCTCTGGCTTTCCTCTACCCCAAAGACCCCCATGCTCTGCTTCCTTTGATCCTTTCCTTTGGGGTCACCGCAGGCCTTTGGGCCTACTTCTCACTCCACTGGGCCCCACACCCAATTCAATGTGGCTGCCTCAAAAAAGGCAGTCGCTTTCAGGATCACATCATGGAGCCCAGCTGTCAGCACTTCAAGCTGCGTTTACTCTAGTGCTGACATAAGGAGAAGTGGAGGCGTCTGGAAAGGGAAGTTTGACTTTTCACCTTATTTTCTCTGGAGATAATATCCCCTAGGAGATGGATGGGAGGGGGGAAATTCCTTTGAGCTGAAGCAGTAAATTAGGGGTAGAGTGATTTGGAAGATGGCCAATGAATGAGAGGAGCGGGGAAAGGAAAAGGAGGGTCTTGGGTCAGGAAGTCAGTGTTAGCTACAATGAATTCAGGCTTGGAATGCCGTGCTCAATAAATGAGAGTTTTCATCAAAGACTTTGTTTGAAATGCAATTTATTTGAGACGACCTCGAAACCTGACACCAGCAATGGTGTGGCCTCTTCATTCTTAACCCCAACTATGGAGCTCTTTGAAAGCTAAGCAAGGAAAAGGGTGTGAGGCCCAATAGGTTGGGAAGCAGGCACAAGGCCCGTGGGGACCTGGTGTGGAGGAAAGTAGGCGGGGGGGCATAGTATAGCACCCCAATGGGCACTGTTGTAAGAGGAAACAACTGCGCGAGTGCTGCAGTGGTTGTAACTTTGTGACAAGTGTTTAAGCGTCATCACTGGAAGCTTTGAAGAAGAGACTGGATTGCCATCTGTCAGAAATGGCATAGGACACTGATGGCTAGCCTTTTTGCCCTCGCATGCCAAAAGCGGGGGTTGCGCGGGGGGGGGGGTTTGCACGCGCATGTACCCACACCCATTATTTCAATGTGCCACGCCCCCTGCGCATGCGCACGTGACCCCCTGCACTCCCCCCGCTTTTGGCATGTGATGGCACAGTAGGACTGAAAGGCCCGTTTTTTGCCCTCCCCGGGCTCCAGAGACTTTCTAGGAGCCTGGGGAGAGTGAAAACGGCCTTCCCCACCCCTCCGGAGGCCCTCTGAAGGCAGGAAACAGCCCATTTCCCAACTTCCGGTGGACCCAGAAGGCCTGAAAATCACCTGGCTGGCCCACGCATGCGTGCTGGAGCTGCGGTAGGGCAATGCTCACGTGCCCACAGATATGGCTCTGCATGCCATAGTTTCGCCATCACAGGCGTAGGGTCTCCTGCTCGGGCGGGGGGTTGGACTAGATGACCTGCAAGGTCCCTTCCAACTGTTATTCTGTTACAAGCCACGTTTGGGTATGTGTGTGCGCGTCCATTATAACTTTTGATGGTTGCTATCCAACAGATAGTAAATTAAGGATTATCTGTACGCATGTATGTAAATTACATATGTCTATTATATATAAATGGTACATGTAATTTACAAAAAAGTAAAAAAAAAAGGAATGCAAACTATCAGTCTCTGGCATATGCTTTATTTCCAAGAATTCCCTAAGAACCTTCTTGAAACATGGTAGGTGGTTGCAGTCCTGTCTGGAAATGTTCCCGGCAGGGGCACTCACAAGAGGGTGACAAAGGTCAGCGTCACTAGTTTGCCTTCAAGTAAATGGATGGGATGAGAAATGCAAACCTTGGCAACTCTTTTATGAATCGGCAAAACCATTTTGTGAGAGCAGCTACAGCATGCTCTAAACCAGGGGTCTCCAACTTGGCAACTTGTGAACTTCAGCTCCCAGAATTCTGGGAGTTGAAGTCCACAAGTTTTAAAATTCCTCTAAACCAGGGGTATCAAACTGGCAGCTCGCGGGCCGGATGTAGGCCACAGCCACCCCAGCTCCACAAATGGGAAAGTTGCAAAACCTCATGTGACCACAACGTGACGCAGCGAGTTTGACACCTGTGCTCTAAACAAGACTTCTTATCCTTGACAACTTTAAGATGAGTGGACTCCCAGAATTCCATATTGAATTAAAGTCCATACATCTTAAAAGTTGTCAAGGTTGAGAAAAACTGTTCTAAACTTTCTGGATATGGTAGCTCATTCTTTTTTTTTTTTAAGTAGATTCTAAGACTGGGATGTCCGGGAGAAAAGTGCCAAAAATTACAAGAAAATGTCCACAATCATGCAATTGAAACCCTGTCATATTATGGTTTGGGTAAAAAAAATAAAGGGAGTAGAAATTAGAATAACAAGAGTTGGAAAGGACCTTGGAGGTCTTCTACTCCAACCCCCTGCCCAGGCAGGAAACCCTACACCTCTTCAGAAAAATGGCTATCCAACATCTTCTTAAAAACTTCCAGTGTTGGAGCATTCACAACTTCTGGAGGCAACTTGTTCCACTGATTAATTGTTCTGTTAGGAAATTTCTCCTTAGTTCTAAGTTGCTTCTCTCCTTGATTAGTTTCCACCCATTGCTTCTTGTCCTGCCCTCAGGTGCTTTGGAGAATAGCTTGACTCCCTCTTCTTTGTGGCAGCCCCTGAGATATTGGAACACTGCTATCGTGTCTCCCCTAGTCCTTCTTTCCATTAAACTAGCCATGCCCAGTTCCTGCAACCATTCTTCATATGTTTTAACCTCCAGTCCCCTAGTCATCTTTGTTGCTCTTCTCAAATTCAATCACATAATTGTAGCCACCCCGAGTTTTGTCACACATACCTCCATCATCCTCACACGTTTTCCCATTTCTTTATCTTGGTAAGTTTAAAATGTGTGGACTTCAACTCCCAGAATTCCTCAGCCAGCATGGTTAAAATACAACCCAATCCAACCGTTTAAATGGCGCCAAGGAAAAAAAATCACCCAGCAGTGTGAGGTACCAGGTCCGCTTGCTTGCGGTTTCTTGTTCTCTCCTATTCCGAGTTATGTCTCAATGTTGAGAGATAGACTGCCTCTGACAGGGAGGTATCACTCTGCCTGGGAAAAAAAAACCCAGTGATCGACCGGAGTCTGGAAGTTGTGAAATGAAAACCGAATATGGATTGGTGCATCCCCCATCGTGTGACTATAAATATTGCTAGATAAACAAAGAAACAAAAAAACCCCTGTTTTCAAAGACAATTCAGAAAACATCATCTTGTGAATCCAAGCCTTATTTTATATACAACTTCTCCAATACACGCAGTTAAGAAAAAAACATTCCCGCCACCTTTTTCCTCTCCCAACTAGAACAAAGGGCAGGGGGGGGGGGGGGAGAAACGAACATGGTTTAGAAACGGGAATAGGGGTAAAAAGTGCCACAGGGCTTTGTGAGATACTCCTTTCCAACCCCAACTTGCAAGGCTGAAAATTCATCGATTCGCACGTGTGCTTTCCTTCTACCATTGCTTTTGCCAGCTGAAGATCCTGAAGGGATTTCCGCCCTTATTTCCTCTTCAACCAATCAGGAGTCCTGAACCAAGGGGAAAACAGTTCTGCCTTCTTCGGGCCATCACAGAGAAGGCCCTGCCTGCACAGTTCCTCATCCCTCCCACCCTGGTGGGGAACTTTTCCTACTAGGCGCCACTGATACACCAGGGGTTGGAAGCAGCAATTTGTGTGTGAATGCCCTGCTGTCCAACCTGACCCGGCTAAATGACGCGTCATGGGCCTCCTCCTACTTCTAGTTTCCATCACTTGCTAATGGAAATCCAGCTTGAAATCCAACTCCAGGGACTTTTTTTTTAAAAAAAGAAAATTTGTAAATCACTCCTCAATTAGAACTTAGTTGTCAACCCTGGGCGGGATAGAGTGGCAGTTCTTATTTTCTTCAGTTCACCCCTGAACAGGCTGGAGTTTGAATGAAGGGTTCCTTGCGGGTTTCTCCAGAATTCGGCTCTGTGCACGTGAGGTCCTGCGAGCGCTTCTATAACCGCTTGTCTTTCACGATGCCGTTCTTCAGGTGATTTCTACAGAGGAGAAACAAAGAACAGAATAGAATAGAATAGAATAGAATAATAGAATAGAATAGAATAGAATAGAATAGAATAGAATAGAATAGAATAGAATAGAATAGAATAGAATAGAATAGAATTTTTTATTGGCCAAGTGTGATTGGACACACAAGGAATTTGTCTTGGTGCATATCCTCTCAGTGTACATAAAAGAAAAGATACGTTCATCAAGAATCATAAGGTACAACACTTAATAGGGTACAAATAAACACTCAGGAAACAATATCAATATAAATCGTAAGGATACAACCAACAAAATTACAGTCATACAGTCATAAGTGGAAGGAGATGGGTGGTGGGAATGATGAGAAGATTAATAGTAATGCAGACTTAGTGAATAGTTTGACAGTGTTGAGGGAATTATTTGTTTAGCAGAGTGATGGCGTTCAGGAAAAAACTGTCCTTGTGTCTAGTTGCCTTGGTGTGCAGTGCTCTATAGCGTCATTTTGAGAGTAGGAGTTGGAACAGTTTAGGTCCAGCATGTGAGGGGTCTGTAAATATTTTCACAGCCCTCTTTTTGACTCGTGCAGTATACAGGTCCTCCATGGACAACTAGTGGGGGGGAAAAAACCAGTGTTTACTATTCGGTCGTGTCTTCTGACCATTGGCCTCAGGCGTGGCTATGCAGATGAGTGGGCGTGGCCCTGGAATCACCTCATATGAGTAGTTGACTTATGACAGTTGGAACCAAGATGTCTGTTGCTAAGCAACGCAGTTGTTCGGTGAGTCATGCCTGATTCTACAACCTTTTTTGCCATGGTTGTGAAGCAGTTTTGGCTTCCCCCGCTGAGCTGGTTTTAGGAAGTCTGGGAACGTTGTAAATGGTGATCACATGACCCCGGAGTGCTATAAATGTTATAAATACATGCCAGTTGTCAACACTGATAGTTGTAAGTGGAAGGACTGGTCATAAGTCACTTTTTTTCAGTGCCATCATAATTTGAAATGATTGTTAAATGAATGGTCATAAGTCGAGGACTATTTGTTAATGATGGCTACTGGGATCAGGAATTCTTATTGCTAAGTGATGCAGAGGTAAAGCATAGTATCGCATGTCTGTGCTGCTTAGGGATGGCAGTTCCAGCACTTCATGTTGCTGTCCTTAAGCAAATTCCATGCCGTCATTAAGCGAGACATCATGTGGTTGCCATTAGAAGCCTCCTTACCAGCTTTCAATTTGGTTTTCCTTGTTGGAGGCTGGCAGTAAAAGTCTCAAATGGCGATCGTGACCTTGGGGATCCTATGACTTAAATATGTTTAAGGACTAGTAGTAAGTACCACTCATTCGGTGCCACTGTAAGTTCAAACAATCACTGAGCAAATGATGGTTAAGCAAGGGCTATTTGTAGGCACTTTATTCCCCAAACATGGTTTAAGTCCAGAACAGAAAATTAAATAAGCTTTACTAAATTTCAGTTTTAATGAGTATTTTAATGAAATGCAGCTATTATTAATACACTGCATATATTTAAATATGTCCTCCTACCACCTCAGGCTCAATATTTAGAAAGGTGTTTATTTAACAGAAACATTGCAATAGAATTGTTTTAAAAAAATACATTTCAAATTGTAGTGAAACCTTGAATACATGATGTCACAAAACACTTTCTTCAGTGTCCCTGAAGGTTGCATTTAATGAACCATTATGAATAATGGACACCGACACCCCCTTCCCCACATCTGTACAAGTAGTCCTTGACTTATATCATACGTTTAGTGACTGTTGGAAGTTACAACAGCACTGGAAAAAGTGACTTCTGATTGTTTTTCACACTCACAACTGTTGCAGCATCTCCCATGGTCACATGATCAAAATTCGGACGCTTGTGAACTGGCACGTACGATAGTTGTAGTGGTCCCAGGATCGTGTGATCACTCTTCGCGACCTGACAAGTCAATGTGGAAGCCACATTCACTTAACAACTGTGTTAAGTGAATCTTAAGTGTCATTAACTTAACAACTGCAGTGATTCACTTAACAACTGTGGCAGAAAAGGTCGTAATATGGGACGAAGCTCACTTAACAACTGTCTTGTTTAGCAACAGGAACTTTGGGCTCAATTGTAGCCATGAGTTGAGGACTACCGGTATTTCATATCTGTACGTATGTATCCATAAGTATATAATTGAGTATTTTTTAAATCAAGGTATATTTTCATTTCTTACAATTGGTTGGAATGGATGGATGAACTGTAGCTGATTTGTAACACGCTTAATAATGGAGGGCTTATTACAGGGGTGAAATCCAGCAGGTTCTGACAAGTTCGGGAGAACTAGTTGCGGAAATTTTGAGCAGTTCGGAGAACTGGCAAATACCACCTCTGGCTGGCCCCAGAGTGTGGTGGGAATGGAGATTTTGCAGTATCCTTCTCCTGCATTGGGGTGGGAATGGAGATTTTGCAGTATCCTTCCCCTGCCACGCCCACCAAGCCACACCCACAGAACCGGTAGTAAAAAAAATTTGGATTTCACCATTGGTTTATTAATGTAGGAACTGGGGCTAATAGGAAGGGCAACTGAACTGTTAATGGTAACACTGCGTGGTCTAGCAAATAAGTGACTGGGATATGGGGCTCCTTGGATGCATAACCTCTTAAAGGCAGCAGATGGAGAGATAAGGAAAGTCCCTACTAACATGAATGGAACAGAAGGCAGTGCTCATAATTCATAAATAAGTGTCCGAGGTCCATAAGGCCAAGGAATGTGCAGTATGTTTGGATCAATCCCGAGATAGCTGTCAATGAATATCATTCTGGCATTCAGGAAACGTATAAGAGGGCGGAGTCTTTGGCCCCGAGTTACAGGATTTCTCCACCGTTTGGCATTTCTCTTACATGTGCTTAATCCTCTCCGCTGCCCAATTCTCCACTCCATTCTGCAAGTCTGTCTTTTGCTAGCTAGGTCACTCCCAGAAATTTCTGGTCATATTGTTTTTAGGCTTTCCTGCGTAACCTAAAAGACCCAATGACTGGTTTTCCCCATTTACTGCAGAGTGAAATTGAAACAGCGGTGTTTTTTTTTTTTTTTTTTAACTCTGTGAGGTTGTGTACGGTACTTTTGAATTTTATTTAATTTTTTTTTTAAAAAAATATACGGTACTTTCCGAATAAGAGCTGGGGACAGCATTTTCTTCCCCCTGAAACTGCTCCATAATTTGCAGCAGCTCGAAATTTGCAGGCTGTTTCCTACAACGTGCCTCCTTGAGAAAGTGAAAGATGAAGGGTACTTGAAATGGATACTATTTTTGGTCTTCACCCCAGGAGGGTAGGGTTAAAAGAGTCAGATAAGGTTTATTTATTTATTTATTTATTAGTCCAATTTATATGCCGCCCTTCTCCGTAGACTCAGGGCGGCTTACAATGCATTATAGCAATAGCCTGCACACTTTTATGTATATACCTGCTTATTAGGGCTTTTGCCCCCCCCCCCAAAAGCGGTGTTGTTCTATACAAAGCTGGCTTATTGCCCCCACAATCCGGGTCCTCAATTTACCTATCTCGAAAGGATGGAAGGCTGAGTCAACCTTGAGCCTGGTGAGATTTGAACTCGCACTAATTGCAGGCAGCTGGCAGCTAAGTGCTAGCACTTAACAGCACTTTAGTCCGCTGCACCACTGAGGCTCTTAAGGTTGTTAAGTCCATTGCTCTCAAGTCAGTGTTTCTCAGCCTCAGCAACTTCAAAGCTATGTAGACTTCAATTCCCAGAATTCCCCAGTCAGCCTTAAAGCTGCCGAGGTTGAGAAACACTCCTCCCAAAAAACCAGATCTAAAATATTGGGGGAGGGTAACCAGATCTGGCCAGAGCTAGATTCCATAATTAGCAATGGAAGGGATGCTTTTTATGGACTCCGTCGGTCTATCGATTCACTATTCCTCTCTATTTCTTCTTTCCATGCAGAACGAAGCGTATTTGCAATCTCCTTTGGAGAACTTTTAGTTGTATTAGACTTGGGGTGGCGCTAAGGGAATTACCGTACTTTTCAGAGTATAAGATGCACTTTTACCCCCTACCCTAAAAGGGTGGAAATGTTGGTGCGTCTTATACACCGAATACAGCCATTTTTGGCCTCCCAAAATCCTACCCTGCGCGTCCCATTTTTGCAAAAAGCAGGCCCACTTTTTGCAAAAACGGGACACGCAGAGGGTTTGGGAGGCCTGCAGAGTGCTCCTGGAGGCCGGGGAGAGCAAAAACTTTTTTTTTCTCGTTTACCTCTTTGAAATCTTGGTGTGTCTTATACTCCGGTGCATTTTATAGTCCGAAAAATATGGTATTTGGAGGAATTAGAAAAGTATTTGGCATCCTTGGACTTCCGGTTTGGCGTCCCAGCGATGCAGTCAGGGAAATAGCGGGTTCTGGTAAGCCCCGCGAAAATCCTGACTGACGAGCTGCCGCCAATGGGTCTTTGGACCGAACCTGTCTTGTAGGGACAGGGGAAGGTGAGGGGCTCCTCAGACGGTCGAGAGGAACAGGCAAGTTCCTCGGAGGCCGGAGGGAACCCTTTGAGTAGGCAGTGGGGGGAGGCAGCCATTGCGGCTGTCACGAAGCTGGGACAAACCGGGAAAGAATTGTGCAGGAGGAAAGAAGAAAGAAAGAACTATGTGCTTTGAAGCCGGGTGAGTGACACCAACCCAGGCGAGAAACGATGTTAGACTATGGACTTTTACTAGTAAGACCCCCAGCCTTAAATAGAGGCTGTAGATTTGCGGGGCTTGAAGATTTTGTAAAGTAACAATATGGGATAACGACCCATTAAGGAATTTACTTTAGTACTGACTGTTTTGGACGAATTGGCTATTAACAAATTAGAAAACTGAGTTTTCCTTCAAATTGGAACAGATTCAATCTTTGGAAAAAGAGAAAAGCGATAAATAAGGACTTAACACCTTTAAAAGTTAGATGAAGCAAGGCAAACGGATGGTTACATAATTGCTACAAAATGGAGATTGCTGTGACTAAGTGAAAGTGTAAATTGCGGAGACTCGCCTTCTGCTTGAAAAAGAACTATTTTGACTGGCTATTTATCCTGGATTACTTAGAAAATAATTATGGATTTTTGGATTTTGGAGATTCCTATTCTGCCTATGGGTGGTTTTATAAAGAAAGAAGAAATATAATGGAACTAATAAAATCGAAACTAACTGGTGCAGGGACAAAAGAAGTGGCGCAGGAACAAAATAAGGAAACTGATGGATTCTACATGGAACAGACTTTACAATAGAATTAAAATGATATGTAGAGTTTCAAACATGGATATACTGATTTTGAAGTGGAATACTTATGGACAGATAGGGAAATGAAGAAATAAAATAGATAAACTTAAAATGTAATGTTTAAATGTTTAAATGAGTTTTAAATATAAGCAGGAGGTGTCTATGGAGAAATAAAGATGGAAAATAAAAGAAAGTAACTAAAATAGAAATTTGATGTTAAGGTGGTTAAAAATGATATTTTTACAAAAGCATAAGAGTATATATTAACATGAGACAATTTTAAGAAAATTTATTAGACTATGGGAGAATAAGTGGAGAATATGTCTGATGCAATATGTTGTAATTTTAAATTGTAAAATTTATTAAACTATGGGAGAACAAGTGGAGAATATGTTTGATGTAACATGTTTTAATTTTAAATGGTAAACAAAGTTGAGAATGGTAAATATGATTAAATGTGAATGATTAATGAACTATTGGATAATAAAATAAGAAACACAGATTTAAGTAACAAATTGTGATCGAATTTAATGTATGTTGGAAATGATCAACATTAAGAAATAGGTTGGGAAACACCCTGGAAGAGTATATTTGGAAATAATTAAATAATAGATAAATATACTGAAAAGAAAACACTCAAAACAAGATATGCTGGGTATCAGCCAAACAAGAGGTGGATGTGGAGGAGAATATGCTGGAAATCAGCCAAAATAAAATATGCTGGAAATCAGTCAAACGATAGTTGGAGGTATGGAGGAGAATATGCTGGAAATCAGCCCAAATAAAATATGGTGGAAACCAGCCAAACAATAGTTGGAGGTAGGGAGGAAAATATGCTAGAAATCAGCCAAAATAAAAAAAAATGCTGGAAACCAGCCAAACAACAGTTGGGGTTATGGAGGTGAATATACTGAAATTCAGCTAAAATAAAATTTGCTGGAAATCAACTAAACAATGGTTGGAGATATAGAGGAGAATATACTGGAAAATAGTTAAATTAATATGGGGTGAAAAAGAATATGTTGGAAGACAATTAAAATGAAGTGAAACGATTTTGAGATTATTCTGTGTAAAATGAAATGTGTAATAGATGATAAGCTCAAGAAAATTAAGTGTAAATTGACAAAGTTTAAGATCTAAGGATTGGATGAAATGGGTCCAGACATTAAGAAATACAGATAGAATTTTGATTTATAAATTGAAATAAAAATAGAGTTGTATATATTGGAAATTAAGATTTGTGGTGATAAAATAGTAAGGTAAATACTTAGATCAAGAGGTTATAATATTTCTTAAATTTGTGTTTTGATATTGATGTTAAAAGAAGTAATGGAGAAAATTGAGGAAAGAGTTAGAATGAACTTTGATTTATATTTGGATATAAAAATGAGTGGAGTTTATTTGGGAATTAAGATTTGTGGTGATATAATAGTATGGCCTAAATTAAGATGTTAGAATTTAAGTTGAACATTTTTATTTTGATTTGTAATTTTAAAAGATGCAATGAGGAAATTTTGAATGGAGTTTGTTAAAAAATGTAAGCGATTGTATTTATTTATGACCGGATCAAGACTTCGTTCTTAAAAGATATATTTTATGTTTATGTTGGAAAAAAAATAAAAAATATTTAGAAAAGTATTTGGTATCCTTGATATTAAGGACAGGATTCAAGTTGTAACTTAAGCTGTTTTTGCATGCCACTCAGAAGCAACCAACTGGCTGGTGGTGGAAAGTGAGGGAAAGAAAGAAGAGAAATCCATGGCTTTTAGACGTCCTTACCCTTCCTTCCAAGAGTTGTGGAGATGAAGCTTCTTGTCTGTCTTCTTAGAAGCAGCATCAATATCATATTCCCGTATATCCTTCATTTCCTGCATTTGTCCTAGCAAAACCTTGGCCACAAAAACAACGATGTACTGCCAAGAGGAGAAGAGGAGAACCAATCAGCTTTGCTGGATCACAGATTTTCCCATCGTGCTCGTTGGACTCTTACCTGCTTCATCAGCCTGCTGGGTCAATTTAGCATATGGGGATATATCCACTCTCAGTCTACATTCAATGGTACAGGAAGATTTAGGATTCTCTCTTAGCCTAGCTTACTTCACAAGGCTGATGTGAGGATAATGTGTGATCTGGGCATTTAGAATCAGTCTGCTGCGGGAGAAAATTGGATCGAAGGCAAGACACACATCTCAGATTACCGTACTTTTCAGAATATAAGACGCACTCCCCCCCCCCTAAAAAAGTGGGTGGAAATGTCTATTCTTCTTACACAGCGGATGTTGCTGAAGCTCCGCCCACCCGCCGGCCCTCACCCTTCAGCCTCTGTCTCCCAGCAATTTACCTCCTTGCAGCAAGTAGCATGGTCAGTTTCAGCACAGCCTGATTCAGCACGAGTAGCTGATTGGCAGTTGGATCGGCTTCTCAGAATACCTCCTATCAGCTGTGGGGATCAGCAATGCCAATTGCCGCTATCACCTATCGCTGCTTCCGCGTGCCCCATTTTTGGCCTTCTTGCATCCCATTTTCAGCCTCCACGCCAGGGGTGAAATTCAGCCGGTTCTATCTGGATCGCACGATACAGTAGGCCTTGCCCATCCGTGCGGACGTCATGAAGTCCCTTTTTTGTGACAATTTTCAGTCTCTGCGTATGCGGCACGTGCACATTTGCAAAATGGTAGGGAAGGTAAGTGAATATCACCCCTACTCCGTGTGCCCCATTTTCGACCTCTGTCCGTCCCATTTTCAGCCCGTTCCAGCTGGCGGGGATAAGCGGCGGCGATGATAGGTGACAGCGCCGATGGGAGCCTCTGCCGATGGGCGGCACTAATCCCCACAGCCTGGAACAGTTGATATGAGGTATTCTGAGAGGCAGATCCAACTGCCAGTCAGCTGTTCATGCTAAATCAGGCTGTGATGAAGCTGACCATGCTGACTGCTGTTTGCTGCAAGGAGGCAAATTGCTGGGAGGCAGATTTTTTTCCCCTTGTTTTCCTCCCCAAAAGCTAGGTGCGTCTTATATTTCGAAGCGTTTTATAGTCTGAAAAATACGGTACTTCCTGTGGGAACAGGAGTTCTATGCAAAATCATGTGAATGTAAAACAATACAGTAACAATGGCTATGGCTAGTCCTCAACTCACAACCATTCATTTAGTGACTATTTCAAAGTTACAAAGGCACTGAAAAAAAGGGGACTTGTGACCATTTTTCACACTGATGATCGTGGCAACATTCCCACGGTCCCCCCATGAATAAACCTCGGATGCTTGGCAACTGGTTCATATTTATGATGGTTGCAGTATCCTGGAATTGTGTGATCACCTTTTGCGACCCTCTTGACGAGCAAAGTCAAAGGGGAAGCCAAATGCACTTAACAACCAGGTTATTAACTTACAGTAGTGGCTAAAATTGTGGAAACCTTTTGTGGAAAGTGTATTTTATAAAACTAGCTAATAACACCACTTTTTTTTGGAGTAGCGCCATAAAATTATATATCAATGGAAAGATAATTTAATCAAGAATGTAATGCCTTTATGAAGGATTTGCTATTAGAATAGCAGTTACAGTATAAAGAAGAAAAGTGAAACACGTAGAAAAAAAACGAGATATACAAAAATTATCACCATAGAAAAAATGAGATATACAAAAATTATCATGTCAGTTAATCCTTAGTTGGGTAACCTTTAGCATGAATTACAGCCTTACAACATCTTCCCATGGAGTGAAGTCTTTTAGTTCTGGAGCTGTTATAATGTGAAACCAAGATTGAACGATGGCTTCTATTAACTGGGTTTTATTGCTGGGTCACTTCTGACGAACGAGTTTCTTTAGTCGGCTCCATAGTGTTTCAATTGGGTTAAAGTCTGGGCTACTCCCAGGCCATTCCAGCAATGGAATATGATTATCTTGAAACTCCAAAAAAATAAAAAAAATAAAAATGGTGTTATTAGCCGTCAAACCTCAAAAATACACTTTTCCCAAAAGGTTTCCACAATTTTGGCTACTACTGTAACAAATGCAGCAATTCACTTAACAACTGTGGAAAGGAAGGTGGTACAATGAGGCAAAAATCACTTAACTACTACTGTCTCGCTTAGCAACAAAAACGTTGGGCTCAAGGACTACCGATAAAAGGCCCACAAAGAGCACAATTATATTTACTAGGACTATTCTACACACACATATGCACAAGCACAGAGTCCTCTCTCAGGACTCTGCAAACATGGCTTCTCTGTGGCATTAATCTGGAAAGAGATTCCCGCCAAAATCTAACGGGCCCCACTGCTGTCATTTAGAAGAGCCAAAGAAGCCATTGATTCTTCACCCAGGCTGTAGACCTCGAAACCTGACAGAGGGAGGGAAATGGTTGTGTTGGCCAACATTTACCTATTTCTTGTTAATTTTATATTGTCATTTCTTCGTTCATTCCTGTGAGCCACCCTGAATCATTGAGAGTTGGGTAGCATACAAGTTAATAACATCATCATCATCATTATTAATATTATTATTGGAGTTCAGCAGATGTGTAGGATCGCAGCCCCAAGATGGTGGAAAATAATTGATGTTGGAATAAGAAATTAGGAACTAAGGAAAAAAAGAGGTGGAAGGTTAATTAAATTAAAAGGTTTTAATGCAAAAATGGAATAAGTTGAAATACATTGTTAATAATTAAAAAACGTGCTGGGGACTTTGAAAAATATTGTTAATAAATGGAGGAAAAATTGTGGTTGCCCGGATACCATTGTGGAAAATATTGAATTGAAAATAAATACAACAATGGAGAGAGAATGGAAGGAGGAGTAGAGGGAAGAAGGAGAAGAGAGGAAGGAGAGAGAGGAATAGAAGAAAGGGAAAAGGAAAGGAAGAAAGAGAGGAGAAATAAGAGTAGGAGAGAAGGTTAGAAAGGGAGGAAGGAAGGAAGGAGGAGGGGGAAAGGAAGGGGAAGTAGAGAAGGAGTAGGAAAGAAGAAAGTAGAAAAGGTTAGAAGAAGGGAAGGGAAAGAGAGGAGAAGAATGAAATGATAGAAAGGCAACCCCGAGCATATTCATGTTCAAATTTATTAGGATGAAGAACGAATCAATAAGAAAGTTAAAAGTCCGTCGGGACTTAAAGACTTGGCTGTTGACCCTGATCCTTGGGTTTTATTATTTTGATTGTTGTTGTTTTAATCTGGGTTTTAATCACTTTACTTTTTATTATTGTATGTTTTTAACTTGTGTTCGCCGCCCTGAGTCCTTAGGGAGAAGGGCGGCATATAAATTTTTGGTAAATAAATAAATAAAGAATATATATATATATATGATTAATAATGGATAAGATAACTAATTGAAATAATGTTAAGAAACTAGGATTTGAGGGCGGATGGTGATGCTGTTTATATAATGAGTATAGAAGTATTAAGATAAGATTTAAAAAGTATGGAAAAAGAATATTTGCGGAAAAATTGTAAATATGTAAAATGAAATTGGATATGATAAGTTGTATAAGATATGAAACGGCCAATTCTCTGTTCATAAAAGATGTGCGTGTGTCTGTGTGTGGAAAAAAATCAATAAAACTTGATTCCCAAAAAAAAAAAAAAAAATGTTTCCTTTGCTATTAACCTTCCACACAATGAATAAAGTGATTTTGTTGGGCTGAATTTTTGAATGCTTTGCAGTGACGTTTGGGATTCTACTTTGCTGACCTGGATTTATCAATGCAGATGGCTTTGCAATCTAAGTTTCTGAGTGTTACTGCATTTTTCGCTTGTAAATCACTCAGAATCTTGAGAAAGGGGTGAAATGCTCCCGGTTCGGACTGGATCGCCCGATCCGGTAGCGATGGAGGTGGGTGGTTCGGAGAACCGGTAGCAAAAATCCCTGCCCGCCCCCCGTGCCCAGCTGAGCCGCACAATCATCAGAGGCTTTTTTTTTTTTTTACTTTTAAAAGCATTTTTTCTACAACCTCTTTGGCCGAAAAAATGCTTTTAAAAGTAAAAAAAAAAGCCTCTGATAATCACATGGCTCAGCTGGGATCATCAAAGGTTTTTAAAAGAAAAAAAACCCTTTTTTTCTTTTAAATGCCTCTGATGATCCAAGCTGAGTTGCCTGATCGTCAGAGGCATTTAAAAGAAAAAAAGTCTCTGCCAATCAGGCAACTCAGCTGGGATTGTCAGAGCCTTTTGAAAGCCTTTTTTTACAACTTCTTCACCGAAGAGGTTGTAAAAAAAATGCTTTTAAAAGTAAAAAAAAAAAAGGCCACGCCCACCGTCATATTACCATCCCCCCACTAAACCATGCCCACAGAACTGGTAGTAACAAATTTTAGATTTCACCTCTGCAAAGGGGCAATATATAGAACCACGCATGTTCTTTACTTGGGGGATCAAATTAGTATATACATCATTCCCTCTTATTTTTTCCTACAACCCCTCTTAAATTGGCACGAGAGGAGAGAACAAGCTCGAATTCCCTCAGGAGCTTCCCTGGTTGAAGGGAGCTCAAACCTGAGTCTCCCCCAATCCTAATCCGGCACCTTCACCACTACAGGTAGTCCTCGATTTACGACCACAATTGAGCCATAGTGAATCATTCCAGCATTGACTTTGCTTGTCAGAAGCTCCCTAGGAAAGGTTGCAAATGACAAACTCAGCATCCCGGTTTCCAAGAACCCAAAGTCTGATGACATAACTGTTGGGATGCTGCTGCAAAAGTCATTAAGTGTGAGAACTGGTCCTCAGTCACTTTTCTTAGTGCCGTTGTGACTTTGAATTGGTCATTAAACAAACGGCGATAAGTCAAGGACTACCTGTAGTTCACACTGGTAGGTACGGAGCCGGTAAAAGCTGGACTAGCCTCTGACAGGAGCCCTTTACTTACCAGGAACCAATAGATATTCATCAGCATGAGGATAAACAGCAGCGCGTTGAAGAAGAAATAAAATGGGATTTTGGGGACAGACTGGAGGCTGGTGTGGGAGGTCGCATAAAGCACCTTCAAGGGGAACCAGTATAAACGGAACCAGAACCTGGAAAAGGACAGCAAAGCAGCAGAAGCAAATTTAGACTAGGGTTGTGTTCCGCCCCAGCTCCGGGTTCCTGAGGATATTGACACACACCAACGGTCCTTATCAAATTTATTAAGTAGCAAGAATAAAGCAAAGTCCGGCAAAAGTTGGCAACCAGCCCAGAAAGCAAGTTATGATAAAACTTCTCCAAAAATGCTCTGATGATAATTACAAGTTGTTTCTAGCAAGAAATTTACTAACAGCGCATGACTTAAATAGGCTAAGGGAGTGGCCAATTATCCTCAGGCTTTACTCTCGAGGAGACCTCCTCCTCCTGAGTAGCCACTCCTGCCTTTTGGCAGCCCTGCGTGCCCGAGCATTGAGGAGAGGCTCCTCCACTTCGCTCTCTCCACTTGAAGGAGCCTCTGGAGGTTCTGAAGGCCCTGGCTGAGTCTCTGCCTCTGGCACCACATCCTCTTCGGCCTCCTCGCTGTCCGACGCGAGCGCCGGCTGCTGGCCCGACACCACACCAGCCTCCTCGTCGTCGGGATCAGCCACGATCCGCGCAGGCCGCTGGCGGGCCACAACAGGTGGGGACCTTTCTGCACACATGCCTGGGAGGGTCAGTTGCTAGTTAAAATCAGCAATCTTGCAGATAAAGCCTGCCAAGGCGATAGGCGTCCAAGTTCTATTCTGATTCTGATCCTTGGGTTTTTATTATTTATTATTTTATTTATTATTTTATTATTTTATTTATTTAAATTAAATTAAATTAAATTAAATTAAATTAAATTAAATTAAATTAAATTAAATTAAATTAAATTAAATTAATTAAATTTGTATACCGCCCTTTTCCTGCTGGACATTCCAATACAAAATTTAAATTTTTTTAAAAGAATTACACAACTTTGGCCCAAAATTTAAAACATCCCAACTAAAACCCATAGACAATTAAAAATCTAACATCTCAAAAGGGGGGGGGGGAGTTTATGCCAGCCCTGCTTGGTGGAAAAGAAAAGTTTTTAGGGCACGGTGAAAAGCCCGGAGATCTGGTATCATGCGTATCTCCGAGGGCAAATTGTTCCAGAGGGCAGGTCCTGCCACAGAGAAGGCCCTCCCCCTGGAGGTCGCCAGCCGACATTGCCTGGCTGACGGCACCCTGAGGAGTCTCTCTCTGTGGGAGCGTGCTGGCCGGTGGGAGGCTATTGGCGGCAGAAGGCGGTCCCGCAAATACACAGGTCCTATGCCATGGAGCGCTTTAAAGGTGGTAACCAACACCTTGAAGCGCACCCGGAATCTGGTTTTAGTGGGTTTTTATTATTGTATGTTTTTAATCTGTGTTCGCCGCCCTGAGTCCTTCGGGAGAAGGGCGGCATATAAATTCTGTAAAATAAATAAATAAAGTAAATAAAATATTCAGTTGAAAGGAAAAAAGTGCACCAAACCTACCTGCCCATGGTGGTTTTCCTAATTTAAGAAGAAAGCTGTAAGGTTTAGGCAGAGATTTAAACCAGGAATATCCAACCAAGACTTGTGGACTTCAACTCCCAATTCTTCAATTCCCCAGCCAGCCACAAATTGAAGTCCGCAAGTCTTCAAGCTGCCACGGTTGGACAACCCTGGTTTAAAACATTTTAATTTTGGAACAGGACACGTCTTTTTCTCTGATTGCTGTTTATTGAGAAGGCTTGTAGGTTGCTCCAAGCACCCAACAAGCTGAACTTGCAGTCAGGATTTCCTGGCCTGACCTTTCTGGAAGGGCTGATATCAATCAGAAAAGCCAAATTTCCTTTATTTCCTTATTGTAATGGTAAAGATAACAGTTTCCCTTGACCAGTCGTGTCCGATTCCAGGGGGCAGTGGTCATCATTTCTTAGCCGAGGGAGCCGGCATTGTTGGAAGATGCTTCTGTGGTCATGTGGCCAGCATGACTACGCCGAAGCGCATGGAATGCTGTTATATTCCCACCAAAGTGGTACCTATTTATCTACTCACATCTTCCCACCGAAGTGGTACCTATTCAGGGGTGAAATCTACTTACCTTCCTTACTGGTTCGGAAGTGCGCACATGCATGTCACATGCAATTTTGGATCCTCTGTGCATGCGCAGAAGGTCCAAAACAGGTTACAACGTCCAGGTGAGTGGGCAGAGCTTCGTGCCGCCACCACTACCGGTTTGCCAAACCACGCACCACTGCCGCTACCGGTTCACCTGAACTGGTAGCATTTCACTCCTGTACCTATTTATCTACTTGCATCTTCCCACCGAAGTGGTACCTATTTATCTATTCACATCTTCCCACCTAAGTGGTACCTACTTATCTACTCGCATTTGCATGTTTTCAAATTGTTAAGATGGCAGCAGCTGGGGCAAGGAACAGGAGCTCACCCTGTTGCACAGCGCTTGGGTCTCGAACCCGAGCTGTCAAGTTTCCAGCCAACAAACCCCCTGTTTTAACCGTAAAGCCATCATGCCCACTCCTTAACTGTATACCCCAGTAAATTAGGGTGAGTCCATTCTGAGCTTCCTTCTCATGCTTTCTCCGTTTACTGGGTTTAATATTGTTATTTCATTAAGCATTTTTGCATTGTCATTTTTGTGGCTTTCTGCCATAGTCTTCCCCCCAAACATTCACAAATAGGTTTGGGCTTTGACGGAATTAAGACTTGTGACAGTTACAGCTATCAGAAGGCTTTTTCCTTAAGAGCAGTCTATCTTAAAAGGAGTAGAAGACAAAGCCACAATGTTCTACAGAAGATTCAACTGGAGCAACAGCCAAATACAGGTAGTCCTCGACTTATAACCATTCATTTAGTGACCGTTTAGTTACCACAGCACTTTCGCTCTTACAGCCATTGCAGCATCCCCATGGTCATGTGATCAAAATTCAGACATTTGGCAACTAGCATATATTTATGATGGTGGCAGTGTCCCGGGGTCATGCGATCAGCTTTTGAAACCTTTTGACAGGCAAAGTCAACAGGGAAGCCAGATTCACTTTAACAACTGCAGTGATTCACTTAACAACTGTGGCAAGAAAGGAGGTAAAACAGGACAAAACTCACTTAATAACTCTCTTGCCTAGCAATAGAAAGTTTGGGCTGAATTGTGATTGTAAATCAAGGACTACCTGCAATAATTCATAATATTCCTCTCCGGTTTCTTTTCTAGGCTGGGTCCCGTGAGATCTGAGGACCAGACTCACCAAGTAACACTGAAGGAGACGCAGCCGGCATTAGAAATGGTGTCGTTTAAACGGTGGTAAATGCCACCCCGGTACTTGAAGTAAACGTTGAGTTTGGTAAACTCCAGCTGGACGTCACTAAAGTCATGAAGGAAGAGCACAAGAATCCCTATGTTGTGGTATCTGTGAGGAAGAGAAAAGCGCCATTATTAGCCACGGGAAAAGGTCCAAGCTTTTCAATTCAGCAGGCCGCAGATGCGAGAGGCCTGTCATTTTTCCTTCCTCCAACGACCCAGACAAAAATCATGTCACTGCATCTTATTGGACAGCAGGTTTTAAACAGTACAATACAGAGGCTTGCTACAGTATTGGACATGCTAGACTTGGTATCGGCGAGTTGCATAAGAATACAGGCAGTCCTCAACTTACAACGGGTCATGCATACCCCGCCCATTGAATTCAGTAGGTTTGTTTAATGACCATGGTGTTTGCTTAATGACCAACGCAACAAGAGGTCGCAAAATTGGGGGTCATGTGGTAACCTGCTTAAAGACGAGCATGACCTACAACTGTAATTCCAGGCTCAATTAATGTCATCAACTGAGGATTATCACTCCTTGTTACAAAATGAGAGAATGCCCTATAGAAATGCTGCTGCTACCACACATGGGCCATTCTCCTGGTCTCCTCTGAACTACAAATTGTCAGGATTCCATGTAACACCCCCAACGAAAAAAAGACCCCGAGGTTTGAAGTTCCCCGAAGTTCCATTTTATTAGAGATGTCATATTGGCTCATCTGGGAAAACCCGAATCTGAAAGTTTCCAGGTTTTCCCCACCCAAAGGAAAGTCCAAGTCCCTTCCCCCTGCACCCACAAATTCATCACATGGTCCAATCAAAGCACTGTCCCAAGTGGAGAGGCCTCCCAGCCACACCCCTCCAGGTGCAGGGCAAGATGTCCTTGACTCTCTGAGAAATGAATGTTATTATGACTACATATCACCCCTGCTCCATACAATCCCCCCTCCCAGTTTCCCACAGCAGTAAATGTGCCAGGCTTGAAGGCCCAATGCAAAAGATGGCTTCCAGGCCTGACACAAACTTATTTGAATAATGGGGGGCTGGAATATCTGCCCTATACACATAGTCCTCAACTTACAACCATTCGTTGAGTGATCATTCAATATTACAACACTACAGGTAGTCCTCGACTTACGCCCACAATTGAGCCCAAGCTTTCCGTTGTTAAGTGAGACATTTGTTAAGTGAGTTTTGCCCCATTTTACGACTTTCCTTGCCACAGTTGTTAAGTGAACCACTGCAGTTGTTAAGTTAGCAACCGGGTTGTTAAGTGAATCTGGCATCCCCATTGACTTTGCTTGTCAGAAGGTCGCAAAAGGGGATCGCCTGACACTTCATGATTTATGACACTGCAATCGTCGTAAATATGAACCAGTTGCCAAGCATCTGAATTCTGATCACGTGACCATGAGGATCCTGCGAAGGTCGTAACTGTGAAAAACGGTCGTAAATCACGGTTTTTTAGTGCCGTTATAACTTTGAGCGGTCACTAAACAAACCGTTGTGAGTCAAGGACTACCTGTACCGGAAAGAGAGACTTACAACCATTTTTCACATTTAAGACCATTGCAGCATCCCCAAGGTCACGTGATTAAAAAAATCTGGACGCTTGACAACTGGTTTATATTTTGGAAAAATCTGGGGCTCAATTGTGTTTGTAAGTCGAGGACTACCAGTACTGTGAACATAACTGTGACGTCATAGAAGCTCAGCCAATGAGGACAGTCAGCTGGCAGCAGAGCAGCCAACGGTGCGACCGGACGAAGCTTTCAAGAATTACCTGAAAACATAGGAGAAGACAATGAGAGTCAGCGTGACCACGTGGTGAATGAGCATGACGACCGAGTCCTTGCGCCAGACATCCATGTAAAGGGTGGCATAGATAGAATGGGCATAAAAACTGCCTTGTATTAGATAGGTGAGTGCAATATCCAGTGGCACCTGCATTCCCTTTTCCCAATCTGGAAAGCCAGGCAGAAAAAGAAGAGAAGGTGAGCTCAACACACCTGCGGCATCCAAAATGCTCAGAATGACACGACAACAGATCAAGGAACTGAGCTGGCTCATTTGCGCATGAGCAGCGCCCTATAGGCCTGTGATGGCAAACCTATGGCATGCGTGCCACAGGTGGCACACGGAGCCATATTGGTGGGCACACAAGCGTTGCCCTAGCTCAGCTCCGGCACACATGCGCGTGCTGGCCAGCTGATTTTTCGGGCCTTTGAGGCGCACCAGAAATTGGGAAACAGACCATTTCTGGCCTCCTGAGGGCCTCCTGGAGGGTGGGGAAGGCCATTTTCGCCCTCCCCAGACTTCTAGAAAGCCTCTGGAACCTGGGGAGGGCAAAAAACAGGCCTACCTGGCCCACCATGCCACGTGCACATGCGCGGGTGTGTGTGTGGCGCATTAAATTATGGGTGTGGGCACACAGATGCATTACCCCCCCGCGCTACCCCGCTTTTGGCACGCAACGGCAAAAAGGTTAGCCATCACTGCTATAGGCTACTGTTACACAGCGAAGTTTCCTGTCAATACAATTTTTTTATTTTTTAAAAAATTTGATTTATATGCCGCCCTTCTCCGGAGACTCAGGGCGGCTTACAATGCGTTAAGCAATAGCCTTCATACTTTTGTATATTTTTTACAAAGTCAGCTTATTGCCCCCACAAACTGGGTCCTCAATTTACCTACCTTAGAAAGGATGGAAGGCTGAGTCAACATTGAGCCTGGCAAAATTCGAACTTATTAATTGCAGACAGCTGGAGTTAAATTGCTTTGACCAGGACCAAACGCTCGTTTGCAAAAGTAGGTATGGGTAGTCCTCGACTTACGACCGATCGCTTAGTCCATTAATACCTCCCTAAGCTTATTATTACAAGCTTCTTTGCGTAATGAATTAAAATAACTATTTTAATTCATTAATTTCGGCACAGTTTTGCCGAAAATCAAAAGCCAAGTTCTGGCTTTTAGCAAAACCATATCATAAAACACAGTCACATTGCATATGGGCGTAAAATGTAAATGCAGCCACGCAGCATCGCTTATATCCATTTTATTAATTTGTTTATCAAACGTCTACACTAAATAAATAGAGATTTCCTGAACAAAGGACTGTCGGTTTCATTCCTTTCAGACTAACAAGCCCCTTGCAACCTGCACTACAAATCCCATCCTCCTCAACTAAGCAACCTCATCTCAGTGGAAATCTAACACTTCTGGAAGACGTGTTCACATAAAAACCCTGACTGTCTGCTATTAACCCTTCCTTGTCTACTAATAAGTAAAAGAGCAGCATTGTCAACCGGAAAAAAAATGCCTTTGTAAAAGGGATCCGTGTATTTATCTAATTGTTATCTCTGCAAACCTTTAGCAGTTTACAATTAATAGGAGATTTGGGTTTTTTTTAAACCTACCCTGATTTCCCCAAAATAAGGCATCCCCTGATAATAAGCCCAATCGGGCTTTTGAGTGCATGGCAATAAGGCCAAGTGCTTATTTCAGGGTTCAATATATTTTTTTATATTTATTTTTGGGGAACACAGTAGGCAAAACCTCACTTTAAAAATGTTTGACCCCCAAAGACTATATTGCAAACTTCTTAATAATTTTGTTTCTGCTACAAAAACTTGCTGTAAAGCCTCCAAATTGAAAGAGCTCCTCCTGAACGAGAGGAACTGGTTTCTAAGGATGCTCTCTCCCTCACCCACCCCCAATTAAGCCCGGAAGCATGTCAGATGAAACAAACAAGGTTTTGAGGCTATATGCCAGGTCTCCTTCCAGATTCCTGGATTACATTATATATGAAGACTCCTTTCAAACTGCAGAAGCAGGATTAGGCGTTAATTTACCAAATGTAAATGACCCAACATTAAACATTCCCCAAATCAGCGGCGTCCAACCTTGGAACTTTTAAGATTTGTGGACTTCAACTCCCAGAATTCCCCAGACCAGGCTATTTGTGGACTTCAACTCCCAGAATTCCCCAGCCAGGCTATTTGTGGACTTCAACTCCCAGAATTCCTCAACCAGGCTATTTGCAGACTTCAATTCCCAGAATTTCCCAGCCAGGCTATTTGTGGACTTCAACTCCCAGAATTCCCCAGCCAGGCTATTTGTGGACTTCAACTCCCAGAATTCCCCAGCCAGGCTATTTGTGGACTTCAACTCCCAGAATTCCCCAGCCAGGCTATTTCTGGACTTCAATTCCCAGAATTCCCCAGCCAGGCTATTTGTGGACTTCAACTCCCAGAATTCCCCAGCCAGGCTATTTGTGGACTTCAACTCCCAGAATTCCCCAGCCAGGCTATTTGTGGACTTCAATTCCCAGAATTCCTCAGCCAGGCTATTTGTGGACTTCAACTCCCAGAATTCCCCAGCCAGGCTATTTGTAGACTTCAATTCCCAGAATTCCCCAGCCAGGCTATTTGTGGACTTCAACTCCCAGAATTCCCCAGCCAGGCTATTTGTAGACTTCAATTCCCAGAATTCCCCAGCCAGGCTATTTGTGGACTTCAACTCCCAGAATTCCTCAGCCAGGCTATTTGTAGACTTCAATTCCCAGAATTCCCCAGCCAGGCTATTTGTGGACTTCAACTCCCAGAATTCCCCAGCCAGGCTATTTGTAGACTTCAATTCCCAGAATTCCCCAGCCAGGCTATTTGTGGACTTCAACTCCCAGAATTCCTCAGCCAGGCTATTTGTGGACTTCAACTCCCAGAATTCCTCAGCCAGGCTATTTGTGGACTTCAACTCCCAGAATTCCCCAGCCAGGCTATTTGTAGACTTCAATTCCCAGAATTCCCCAGCCAGGCTATTTGTGGACTTCAACTCCCAGAATTCCCCAGCCAGGCTATTTGTGGACTTCAATTCCCAGAATTCCTCAGCCAGGCTATTTGTGGACTTCAACTCCCAGAATTCCCCAGCCAGGCTATTTGTGGACTTCAATTCCCAGAATTCCCCAGCCAGGCTATTTGTGGACTTCAACTCCCAGAATTCCCCAGCCAGGCTATTTGTAGACTTCAATTCCCAGAATTCCCCAGCCAGGCTATTTGTGGACTTCAACTCCCAGAATTCCTCAGCCAGGCTATTTGTGGACTTCAACTCCCAGAATTCCCCAGCCAGGCTATTTGTGGACTTCAACTCCCAGAATTCCCCAGCCAGGCTATTTGTGGACTTCAATTCCCAGAATTCCTCAGCCAGGCTATTTGTGGACTTCAACTCCCAGAATTCCCCAGCCAGGCTATTTGTAGACTTCAATTCCCAGAATTCCCCAGCCAGGCTATTTGTGGACTTCAACTCCCAGAATTCCCCAGCCAGGCTATTTGTAGACTTCAATTCCCAGAATTCCCCAGCCAGGCTATTTGTGGACTTCAACTCCCAGAATTCCTCAGCCAGGCTATTTGTGGACTTCAACTCCCAGAATTCCCCAGCCAGGCTATTTGTGGACTTCAACTCCCAGAATTCCCCAGCCAGGCTATTTGTGGACTTCAACTCCCAGAATTCCTCAGCCAGGCTATTTGTGGACTTCAACTCCCAGAATTCCCCAGCCAGGCTATTTGTGGACTTCAACTCCCAGAATTCCTCAGCCAGGCTATTTGTGGACTTCAACTCTCAGAATTCCCCAGCCAGGCTATTTGTGGACTTCAACTCCCAGAATTCCCCAGCCAGGCTATTTCTCTCAGAATTCTGGGAGTTGAAGTCCACAAGTCTTAAAAGTTGCCAAGGTTGGACACCGCTACTCTAAATAAAAGCTTTCCTCCCCCCCCCCCAATATGACCACAATGCTTACCATACCATAAAAGACAGAAGGTGGATCATGGAAAAAGGGGTATCCAGCAAAGAAGAGCAAGTAAGCGCTGTACAACCAGGAGATGCTGTAGAAAGAGAGTTTCCAGGCACTTTCAGGCACCTTAGCAGCATCCTTGGGAGGTAACTGACACCAATCAGCGATGGGCTGAAAGAAAGAAAAAGATCAGTGGGACCGGTTGATCTCTGATCTTCAACTCTTCATTTACAACTGGGGGGCTTCTATTGGCTCTCACCTGAGTGTTATCTGTGCATACAGGTACTCCTCGATAGGAGTAACACTGGTAGTCCCAGTGTTGCAGAATATACTCATATATGTAGCCTCATGCTACATAACTAAGCTCCATTTCATGCTGAATAAACTAAATTATTTATGTATCTTAAATAGAAAATTATCTTACGATAGATTTTTACCCCCAAAGTTTTTTATTAAAATAAATTTGATAAAAATAAAAAAAATCTGATTTAAATAAAAAAAATCTGATTTTTTTTGATTTCTTTAAAAAAATCATTGATTTTTATCCACCCTGCTGGGAAGGGTAGAAAGTTAGCACCCACCCCTCTCCTAGAAGAATGAAATATTCTAGCAAATATTAAAAAGGCAGAATATTATATTTCCCTGGATGAGAAAAGAGCAGCTCCCTGCCCCCAGCAGATATTTGGCGCCCATTGAGCAAGACTGGGCCAGCCTATCTACAAGACAATTAGCTCCAGGGTGATGGGATTAAGACACGACCCTCCAGGACATATATCAGCAGAGTTTACCACATGGCACAAACACCTGGAAACATTACATCACTCTCCAAGTTTCAACCAAACCTGGGAGCTCAGACAACCTATGATCCCTGCATAGCTCCAGGGGAGTCTGACAACAACCAAAAGAATACATGCCCTTGCCACAGGAACAGAAAGCTCAAGGGCAAGGCCCAAGAGATGGTATATATCAGGGGTGAAATGCTCCCAGTTCGGACGGGATCACCCGATCTGGTAGCGATGGCGGTGGGTGGTTCGGAGAACCGGTAGCAAAAATCCCTGCGCGTCCCCCCCGCCAATGCCCAGCTGAGCCACACGATCATCAGAGGCTTTTTTTTTACTTTTAAAAGCATTTTTTCTACAACTTTTTCAGCCGAAAAAAATGTTTTTAAAAGTAAAAAAAAAAAGCCTCTGATGATTGCGCGGCTCAGCTGGGATCGTCAGAGCCTTTTAAAGGTTTTTTTTCTACAACCTCTTCGGCCAAAGAGGTTGTAGAAAAAATGCTTTTAAAAGTAAAAAAAAAAAAAAAAAAAAAGTTGCCCACGCCCACCCAGTCACATTACCCACCACCAAGCCACGCCCACAGAACCGGTAGTAACGAATTTTACATTTCACCACTGGTATATATACCTCTCTCTCTCTCTCTCTCTCTCTCCTCCATGTGGTCAGCTCTACCCAGGACTTAAAACCCATATGGTCCTGTCCCTCAATAAACCACCTTTCCAATCAGCCTCCATATTTCCAGTGTCTTTCTCCGCACTTGGAACTGGATCCAGATGGATATTACATCCCACAGAAGTAAAAATAAAAATAAAAATAAAAATCAACCAGGAATATAAAGCAACGGCAAAGCACTTTGTACTTTTGCCAAGATAATGGCACGGATGTTCCCATATAGCTACCAGAAATAGTTGCCTTCTTTGGGGAAAAAACAACAACAACACACAAATGCCCTAAAATTGATACGAGTTGCCTTGTGCGTGTAGAATCGTTTTTTTTTATTTTTTTGCTAGTGCAGACAGAATCCTTAGACGTCGTTTTATACTTAATGATTCTGCTTGCACTAGCAAAAAAAAAAGGGGGGGGGGGAGGATTCACACACACAAGCTGAGACATGCTGATTTTACTGCAATTTGCTACGGCATGACTTCTCTGTTCTTCCAAAAGCTTCTCTTGAAGGTGAGGATGAGAGAAGCCTCCCCCAAGCGAAGACTTTCGGAGGTTTCCATTGGATGAGCTCTATGTAAACACAGGCAGCTAACAGCACTGCAAAACTACAGTAATCTTACTAATAAAAAAGAATATTCGTAGCTCACGGTTGGCATGAGGGATCCTTGGTGCTCTCTGAGCAGGCTTGTTTTCTTGCAGACGTTTCATTACCCAGGTAGGTAACATCATCAGTGCTAGTGAAACCTCTGCAAGAAAACGGAAGCTCAGACAGCACCAAGCACCCCTCACACAGTACAGGTAGTCCTCGACTTACGACCGTAACGGAGACCAAAATTCCCATTGTTAATTAATTAAGACATTTGTTAAGTGAGTTTTGCCCCATTTTATGACCTTGCTTGCCCCAGTTGTTAAATGAATCACGGCAGTTGGTAAGTTAGTCGCCTGGTTGTTAAGTGAATCGGACTTCCCCATTGACTTTGCTTGTCAGGAGGTCGCAAAAGGCGATCACATGATCTTGGGCACACAGCAACAGTCATAAATATGAACCCGTTGCCAAGTGTCTTAATTTTGATCATGCGATCACGGGGATGCTGCCAAACAGCCATAAGTCACATTTTTCAGTGCCCTTGTAACTTTGAATGGTCATTAAACAAACTGTTGTAAGTTGCGGACTACCTGTCATCTTATATTTACAAGAAAGATATACTAATTAGTATTCCTAGTAGTCCTTGACTTACAACCACTCACTTAGTGACTATTGGAAATTACAACAGCACAGAAAAAAGTGACTTACAATTGGTCCTCACACTTACAACCCCTGCAGCATCCCCATCAAAATTCAGGCTCTTGGGGCAACTAGCATGAATTTACGATAGTTGCAGCCTCCTGGGTTCACTGTTTGTAATCTTGACAACCGAAGTCCACCGGTGGTGGTGGCGGGATGGATTTGCTTAACCACCACATTATTTGCTTAACAGCTGCAGTGAACTCCTTAACAATCCCAGCAAAACAGATTGTAAAATCGGGCACGACTCACTTAACAACCATCTTGCTTAGCAGCAGAAATTCTGATTCCATTTGTGTTGTAAGTGGAGAACTACCTATATACATAAGAGCTGCAGGCATTTAGGCAAAAAAACTCAAATGCACAAGTACAGTATAGTAGTAACTGTGAGAGGGATCTTGGAGTCCTAGTGGACAATCACTTAAATAGGAGCCAGCCATGTGCAGCAGCTGCCAAAAAAGCCAACACAGTTCTGGGCTCCATAAACAGAGGGATAGAATCAAGATCTTGTGAAGTGCTAATAGCACTTTATAATGCCCGGGTAAAGCCACACGTGGAATATCTTGCATCCAGTGTTGGTCACCACGATGTAAAAAAGATGTTGAGACTCTAGAAAGAGTGCAGAGAAGAGCAACAAAGATGATGAGGGGACTGGAGGCTAAAACATATAAAGAACGGTTGCTGGAATTGGGTATGTCTAGTTTAATGAAAAGAAGGACTAGGAGAGACATGATAGCAGTCTTCCAATATCTCAGGGGCTGCCACAAAGAAGAGGGAGTCAAGCTATTCTCCAAAGCACCTGAAGGCAGGACAAGAAGCAATGGGTGGAAACTAATCAAAGAGAGAAGCAACCTAGAACTAAGAAGAAAATTTCCTGACAGTGAGAACAATTAATCAGTGGAACAACTTGCTTCTAGAAGTTGTGGATGCTCCAACACTGGAAGGTTTTAAGAAGAGATTGGGCAAACATTTGCCTGAAATGGTTTAGGGTTTCCAAGTAGTGGGACAGCAGGTTTCCTAAGCAGCGGGTTGGACTAGAAGATCTTCACGGTCCCTTCCAACTCTATTATTCTGAAGCTTCGTACCAAAACTCTTGCTTTTTAGAGCAATATTCTCTTTCATTTAATGACACCCATCTCTCTCATTTATTTAGTTTTTATGTTTTATTTAATCACTGGCCTGGTTTTCTGGCAGCCACCAGGTATAGTGTTCTTGACTTCATTGCTAATGGAAGCCCAACCCTTCTGCTTTATTTGTTATGCCGAGTCCACAGAATTAAATGGGAATGCCAGCTTGGAATATTAGATGAGAGAGAATATATATAAAAAAAAGACATTTGCTGCAGGAAGCCCCTGGTGCCTTAAAACATCTCTGAAATTGCTGGAGTCCAGAATGCTGAAATCGGACCAAGGGATTCTAAACATGTTTTGCCACAAAGCTCAACGCTTAACTAATCACCCAAAAGTATTTTTGGAGTGGGAGGGCTGCAATTGATGATTTACTTTGCCTGTTTTTATGGTACAGGTAGTCCTCAAGTTACAACCATTCATTTAGTGACCATGCTGGCTGCCAGGAAAAAAAAAGCCTAGAAACTAGTGGATTGTGATTTCACTGAACTAGGGCTGCATAAAAATCTTGGTTTATGTAAGAAGAACCTGGCTAAAGAGAAATACATACATACATACATACATGTACACACACACATATATACGCTCCCACAGAGAGGGACTCCTCAGGATGCCGTCAGCCAGGCAATGTCGGCTGGCGACCCCCAGGGGGAGGGCCTTCTCTGTGGCAGCTCCTGCCCTCTGGAACGATTTGCCCCCGGAGATACGAAGGATATCGGATCTCCGGGTCTTTCGCCGTGCCCTAAAATCCTTTCTTTTCCATCAAGCAGGGCTGGCGTGAACCCCCCCCTCTTTAGTCTTTTTTAGTTTTTTAGCTTTTAAATTGTTAATGGGTTTTAATTTGAATTGTTTTAAATTTGGGCCAAAGTTAATAATTTTAAATTTTGTATTGGTATGTGTTTTAGTTCTGGCTGTGCACCGCCCTGAGTCCACTAGGAGAAGGGCGGTATACAAATTGAATAAAAATAAAAATAAAAAAATAAATATATATGTATGTGTTCATACACACACATACATATACACATATATACATACACATATAACACGTGTATATCAGGGGTGGGTTCTAATTTTTTTTACTACCAGTTCTGTGGGCGTGGCTTATTTTGTGGGTGTGGCTTGGAGGTCATGTGACTAGGTGGGCGTGGCTAGCTGGTCAGTCATTTCTGGAAGGTCCTCGCACTTACAACTAGTCCTCGCACTTACAACCAGACTAATTTATTTGCTTTTAACACTGATCAGCTGTAGGACGGCCCTTTGAAGCCCCGCCGCAAGAGTTTAAACAGTTTTTTTCCCTCTAGTCATCAGCTGGGACTCAGGAGGCAGCAATAGATTGGGGGTGGGACCAAATAAAAGGTAAGAATAACGTGGGTGGGTGGGGGGGTGGAGAACCAGTTCGGTGACGTCATATCGTCACCGCTACCGGCTCGGCCGAACCAGACTGAACCGGGAGGAACCCACCACTGGTGTATGTGTGTTATGTATGTGTATGGGTAGATATATATTTTCTTTTGACAGCAGGCAACAGAATTTCATTTTTAATGTGTGCCAGTATGCTCACAGTAAAAAATGACAATGAAGGTTATCTTATCTATCTTATCTTATCATGTGATCACCATTTGCTATCTTCTGACAAACAAAGTCAATGGGGAAGCCAGATTCACTTAACAGCTGCTACTGACTTAACAACTGCAATGATTCACTAAACAATTGTGGCATGATAGGTCACAAAATAGGGAAAAGCTCACTTAACAACTGTCTCACATAGCAATAGGTATTTTGGGCTCAATTGTGATCGTAACTTGACATAGACTACCTGTACTATGCACTATTGTAGAAAAGAGGCCATGACAAACTGCTGAAATCACACAAAACCTGGCAATCTCAAAAGATTTGGGTCAATTTTGTTTGCCTTAGGTTGTAAAAACTGCCAACCTTACTAATAAAACACATTCACTCTCATCAAAATTAGAAAAGATACCCATAGCTTTAAAGAAAGCTCTTACTTCAGGAGTTGAGTTTGACATGAGAAAACCTTTAAAGGAATTGTGTTAGGTTGATTATTAGTGCAATACAACTGGTTAGGGTGGGATATGCATATAGGCACCCCCGTCTTGTGTGTACCTCAGTGGTGGGTTGGGTTTCAATTTTTTTTTACTACCGGTTCTGTGGGCGTGGCTTGGTGGGCGTGGCATGGCATGGCTTGGTGGGCGTGACAGGGGAAGGATACTGTAAAATCTCCATTCCCCCCCCCAATCCAGGGGAAGTATACTGCAAAATCCCCAATCAGCTGGGACTTGGGAGGCAGAGAATAGATGGGAGCGGAGCCAGTCAGAATTTTTACTACCTGTTCTCCGAACTACTCAAAATTTCCACTACCGGTTCTCCAGAACTGGTCAGAACCTGCTGAAACCTACCTCTGATGTACCTCCACCCCACTTCCTTCTTTTTCTTCGCTTTATTGTCCCTTTCAATACAAATAATAAATGGGATAGATTTAAAATCCAGGAGCAATGTTGACTTAATTAATCATATACAGGTAGTCCTCCAATTACTGCCACAGTTGAGCCCAAAGTTTCTGTCCCTAAGTGAAACATTTGCTAAATGAGTTTGTCCCATTTTACGACTTTTCTTGACCCATGTGTTCAGTGAGTAAGTACAATTGTTAAATTAGTAACACTGTTGTTAAAAGAATCTGGTTTCCCCATTGACTTTGCTTCAGGTTGCAAAAGGTGATCACATGATCCCAAGACACTGCAACTGCCATAAATGTGAATCAGTTGTCAAGCATCCAAATGTTGATCACGTGACCATGGGGATGGTGCAACGGCCATTAGTGTGAAAAATGGTCCTAAATCATTTTTTTCAGTGCTTGTAACTTTGTAACTTCAAACGGTCACTAAGCGAACTGTTGTAAGTCGAGGACTACCTGTCGTTCCAATCCTGTTTACAGAATCCAGGGCTTAATAGGAGCTACTGGACTCTCTTTTGTATCATATGTCACCGCTCAGCCTACTGGATGAACAATCACGTTATTTAGAATAGAACAGAATAACAGAGTTGGAAGGGACCTTGGAGGTCTTCTAGTCCAACCCCCTGCTTAGGCAGGAAACCCTACACCACTTCAGACAAATGGTTATCCAACCTCTTCTTAAAAACTTCCAGTGTTGGAGCATTCACAACTTCTGGTGGCAAGTTGTTCCACTGACTGGATTGTTCTGTCAGGAAATTTCTCCTTAGTTCTAAGTTGCTTCTCTCCTTGATTAGTTTCCACCCATTGCTTCTTGTCCTATTCTCAGATGCTCTGGAGAATAGCTTGACTCCAGTGGTGAAATCCAATTTTTTCTTACTACCGGTTCTGTGGGCGTGGCTTGGTGGGCGTGATATAGCTTGGTGGGCATGGCAGGGGAAGGATACTGCAAAATTTCCATTCCCACCCCACTCCAGGGGAAGGATACTGCAAAATCCCCATTCCCTCCCCACTCCTGGGGGAAGGATACTGCAAAATCTCCATTCCCACCCCACTCTGGGGCCAGCCAGAGGTGGTATTTGCCAGTTCTCCGAACTACTCAAAATTTCCACTACTGGTTCTCCGAACTACTCAAAATTTCCGCTACCGGTTCTCTGAATGGCTCAAAATTTCTGCTACTGGTTCTCCAGAACCTGTCAGAACCTGCAGGATTTCACCCCTGCTTTACTCCCTCTTCTTGACTACCTTTTTGCCAGTCTAAGGATGATAAGCACTTGGGGGTTTATTTTGATCCCAGCTTTGCCCTCCTTCCAGCTCACGCCGATATCAAGCCCTCCCTTCTTGTAAACTCATCTCCTGAAACAAAATGAAAATGTTTACAGGACTTGTAGCCGAGAGTGAAATCCGAGGAGCAGGAAATTTAAAAAAAGCAGCTCAGTGACTTCCCAGCCTGGCTCCCTCTTGCAAGGCTATATTAAGATCCCAGCTGCTAAGCGCAAGGATGACCACAACCTGGACTGACTTCATGGCAATTCCTCGCTGAGTTCATTCAGGTTTTGCTGGTACGTCCATAGGCTGCCATGGATCTGAAACAAAATTGCTCCCCTGTTACAAGAACGTAGCTAAACAGTGCTTAAATTGAGTGCTTTGATTAAAGAAAATAACACCATTAATGTTGTGGCTACCTGGAAATCACTTTTGGATTTTATGCTTGAGGTGGGGGGGGGGGGGATATATGAAACTTGGATTTTGGGATTTGCTGAGGTTTGTTGTTACCAGAAATGGCTAGTATATATTATCGTATGAAAGTAGAAAGTTGAAGCTTTATATTATACTATCTTATTCTACTGCACCAAAAGCAGTCTGAAGCCAATGCTTCTCTTTCTCTCTACCCCTATTTCCTAACTTCTCTGATTGGAGGAAAAAAATGATATTTATGGTTATGGTTGACTTACAGGCTTGCTGGATGAAATGGGGAAAAATGCATGACTCGTGAGTTTTTATGTTTAGGGGAAAAAATGGAAAATGCTGGATCTCTCCCCCCTCCACTTAAAACCATTTGGCACCGAAAAAAGTGACTTTGACTGTTTTTCACACATGACTGTTAACAATGCAAGTTTGACACCCCTGGCTTAGAGAGTGCTTTAGAACAGGGGTCTCCAACCTTTGCAACTTTTAAGACTTGTGGAGTTGAAGTCCACAAGTCTTAAAAGTTGCCAAGGTTGGAGACCCCTGCTCTAAAGCACTATGGGGTGATATATAACTCTATGTGTCATTGCTATTAGTTTGTGCTGTTAGTTGTTATATTTTTTATAAAATGTTTAATAAAATGTATTAAAATAAAGGCATCAGCTTTCATGAGCTGGAGCTCACTTCATCAGTTACATAAAGAGGCTAGCTAGCTAGACAGATATAACATTTAAAATAGGATCCTCTGAACGTCTCCTTCAAAATTCCCTCCCCATCAGAGGGCAGGAATTGGGGCAGGGAGGTGAACAGGATTCAGTTACAATCTCAATGGGTGGCATTTACAATAAAGAAATATATTTGCACATTGCCCAGATGTCTGGTTCTGCCTCATGTTCCCCTTCAATGACACACAAAAAAATACTACCTGATTTTAATTAGGAAACTACATGTAATCAAGAGATTATTTTCTATTGTTTAAAAGTTCTATGAAAAGTTTCTCCTAAGCAACAACCCACCCTCTATTAAGATAGATAGATAGATAGATAGATAGATAGATAGATAGATAGATAGATAATCAAATTATATTACTGCAGGTTCGAATCTCGCCAGGTTGACTCAGCCTTCCATCCTTTCTAAGGTGGGTAAATTGAGGACCCAGTTTGTGGGGGCAATAAGCTGACTTTGTATAAAAATATACAAAAGTATGAAGTCTATTGCTTAACACATTGTAAGCTGCCCTGAGTCTCCGGAGAAGGGCGGCATATAAAAATAAATAAATAAATAAATAAATAAATAAATAAATAAATAAATAAATAAATAAATAAATAAATAAATAAATAAATATATACACACACACTCACTACTACTGTGTTCGCCTTTACAGTAAGTAACATTATGTAAATAGTAGAAAAGAGAACAAACAGTAAGGCAAAGGACTTGACAGACAAGAAAAAAGAAAGAAATGCAGTAAAACTAGTCTATACCAAAAACATTAATTAAACCTCACGACATCTTTCTCTTCTGCCAAATTATCATTGTTTCCATTATGTAAATTCAAACCAGGGGGTTCAATATTGACCTCCAAGGGTTGATGGGTCTATCCAAAACCATGTTTCTCAACTTTTAAGAAGGGTGGACTTCAACTCCCCCAATTCCCCAGGCTGGCTGAAGAATTATGGGAGATGAAGTCCACCAAATGTAAAGTGGCCAAGGGTGAGAAACACCGATCCATGGGTTTGATAAATAGCTGGTGGTCAATAAGAACAGACTGAACCTGGAAAAGCATGGAGACTTACAACTAAAACTTACCAATCTCCAACTCTTGATGCTATTTAGATGTATCCTTTCATTAATGATATTCACATTCAATTAAAAAGTTGTGTTAAATTTACATTTTTCATATTTTAAATATTCCTTATTTCTATGGCCATTATTATTATTTGTAGTACTAGTCACTAAAGTAGTATTAATTACATTATTTTCTTATACATAAATGTGGAAGGGTCGATCAATAATCCGAAGTTCATCTGAAGAATAAGAATAATTTTATTTCTATACCGCCCTTCTCCCAAAGGACTCAGGGCAGTATACAGCCTATTAAAAGCACAAGACAAACATCAATTAAAATAATTTAAAATTATTAAATAATTTGGCTCAATTTAAAACCCCAGAAATTTAAAACACCCAATTTAAAATTATTATGTTGATAGCCCGGCCTGGCGGAACAACAGGGTCTTGAGTGCACAGCGAAATGCCCGGAGGTCGGAGTTCTTACGCACTTCCGGGGGCAGTTCATTCCACAGGGCTGGGGCTCCCACAGAGAAGGCCCCCCCCCGGGTGTCGCCAGCCGGCATAACTTGGCAGATGGCACCCTGAGGAGACCCTCTCTGTGGGAGCAAACTGGCCGGTGGGAGGCTATTGGTGGCAGAAGTGGGTCTCTGAAGGTGAAATCATTGAGCTGAAAAGTTGGGGGACCCTTCTACGCACCAATGCACCAACCCGTTTTATAGTCTGTATATTGTTTTTAAATTCCCCCCCCCTCTTTTCCTGAGGTATTTTTTCCAACTCATCTCAATCCCAGCTTCCCAATCCTTTGGGAAGTCCTCAATTTACAACCATTTGTTTAGTAACCGTTGAAATTACAATGGCACTGAAAAAAGTGACCGATGATCATTTTTCATTTTTACAATCATTGCAGCATTCCCATGGTCATGTGATCAAAATTCGGAGGCTTGGCAACTGGGATATAATTGATGATAGTTGCACTGTCCCAGGATTCTGTAGTCACCATCGGTAACCTTCACAGCTGGCTTTTGAAAAGCAAAGTTGATGGGGGAAGCCACATTCGCTTAAGGACCGCACGATTCTCTTAACAACTGCAGCAATCTGCTTAACAGCTGCGGTAAAAATGTCGTAAAAGGAGGCACAACTTACTTAGCAACTGCCTTGCTTAGCAATAGAAATTTTGAGGTCAATTGTGGTCATAGGACAGGGGTCTTCAAACCTGGCAGCTTTAAGACTTGTGGACTTCAACTCCCAGAATTCTCCAGCCAGCTTAGGTGGCTGGAGAATTCTGGGAGTTGAAGTCCACAAGTCTTAAAGCTACCAAGTTTGAAGACCTCTGTCATAGGACGAGGGCTACTGTACATGTATGTCCTTTACCTATCTGTTCCTTATTCATTCTCTCTTTATGAGGTAAACCACCTCTCCACTTCCTCTTGCATCATCCACATTCATTTAAAGTCAATTTATTCTTCATCCTCCCACTTCCTGTTTAATCACAAGCTTTCCACTGAGTTTTACTTCACACGTTCTCGCTTAATGACCAGTCACTTAGTGTCCCTTGACAGTTGCAATGGAGCCCCATAAAGGGACTTAATGACCAGGGGTGAGTTTCACTTACCTTTGCTACCGGTTCACTTGTGCATGTGCCACTTCTGCGCATGCACAGAGCGTATTTTATGACGTCCAGATGGGTGGGCGGAGTCTCCCACCACCGCCGCTGATTCGCCCGAACCGGGGCGAACTGATAGTAACCCATCACTGTTAATGACCCAAATTTGAAGTTCTGACAGCTGCCAATATCCCCATTGCCTGCAGTCACATGACTGCATTTTCAGTGCTTGGCAACCAGCTTGTATTTACGGCTGTTTGCAGCATCCCAGTGTCACGTCACGGTTGATTTTTTGCATTTTTTTCCAAAAAACCCCTGCCCATTCTGGACAATGCATTTGCTTAATGATCCTAGCATTCACTTAACACAAAGAAGGTTGTAAAAACAGGGTGAGCTGCTTAACAATAACCTACAACCTTAATTCCAGGCTCAATTATGTTCATAAATCAGGACTGCATGTACTAAATTCCCAACATCCAATTCTCACATCTATATAATGACACGAGCAAAAATGCACTCATGACATTTGCTCTTTTAACAAAACAGTAACTTTGCTCAACAGCTCATTACTTTTCTACCAATATTTGCACTTTTTTTTTTTCCCCCCAAAATTTCACCGTCCTTTTCTCCAACTTGAGAAAATTTTCTACTCGGATAAGCAAATTCATCTAGTGCTGAGTGAGTTTGGCAATTTTGAGCAACTAAATTGACACCCTGAGCTGCTGAAAAAAGAAGGGCTATAAATCTAACAGACAATCTTAATTGTTCACTGAATTTTCGGTGCCAAACTATCTTGCTTATTTTGGCAAGAAGTCTCTTCAGCTTTGTGAGGAAGGAAGGAAGGAAGGAAGGAAGGAAGGAAGGAAGGAAGGAAGGAAGGAAGGAAGGAAGGAAGGAAGGAAATCTTGTTGAATTTTTATTTTGAATTTATGTTGAATTCTATTGAAATTTTTTTTTAATTTCCTATTTGTCCCTTCAACATAGCTGATGGATCCTGAGTATAGAAGAGTTAAATTAGCATTCTTAAAATGAGAAAGGGTGTTTCCAATTCACAAGAATCTTATCACCCCTTAAATTTCTGCACTTGCTTGCAAGAAAGAAGCCATCGAAACTTGCTTCTCCCGCTGCAGTCTGGGTTGCCATGGCAACAGAGGTCTTCCTGTGCTGCTGCTATGGCAACGGGTGTGGGCTGGCTTCCAAGGAGACCCACTGCTGCCATTCCAGTTTGAGAAACCCTACCCTATATTTAAAGGGAGTGAGATTTCTGAGAAAGTTGCACCACGTAGGAGTATGTGTGTAGAGAGAAATAATGACATCCATTGCAGCAAGATGGCTTCCCCTCCCATGCCGAGAGGCCTTGTTTCTGCACTTCAGAGGCAAATCAAGGAAGTGTTGGATGTCACACTTAACTGCACCCAAGTCTTTTGTTTTTGCTCACTCTTTTCTCACTCTCAAGAAACATTTCTGTATGGCTGGTCAGAGAATGGAGAGTACCACCCTACACCAGCAGATGGAGTGCCAGCCTTGGTCGACATTTGGATGGGATACCACCAAGAGATCAAGAGTTCTGGGCTAAGCTAGGAAATATCCTGGGAGATGGCCAAGGGGAAGCATTTCTGTATTACTGCAGAGGAAACAAAATAGGTTTCACCCAACAATTATTTATTTATTACTAATTTATTTATTACTAATTACTATTATTTATTACTAATTATTAATACTCTGCAGATTTATTACTAATTTGACATGTAAAACACGTGTGGTCTACGTCTCTCAACTTTCTTTCCTGTTTTCAGAGTCTTGCCCATTTGAACTTCCCAAAATGTCCAGAAAGCCATTTTCTGCCTCACTTGCAGTGGAAAAGAGAAGGTACAAAACTTCTCCAAGATGTTGCAAATTGTCACTTCAAGAAGGGAAGACAAATTCACATTGCCATACTTGGAGTCCAATGTTTTATCAGGTGGCAGCTCCAGGTTGATCTTGTCTGGATACATACTTCAAGCAGAGTTAGATTTGGTTAATATTTGGATGAAAGACCACCAGGAGATCCCAGGGTTGGAAATTAGTCTGGGATTTGGGAAAAATATCCTAGGTGGCACTGGCAAACCCTTTCTACACAGGTAGTCCTTGACTTATGATCACAATTGGGGCCAGAATTTCCATTGCTAATCAAGGCGGTTGGTAAGTGAGTCATGCTGGATTTTATGACCTTTTGTGCCAACATTGTTAAGCAAAGCACTGCAGTTGCTAAGTGAATCATGCGGTTGTTAAAATGAAACTGGCTTCTCCCATTCACTTTGTCAGAAGCCAAATGGGAAGATGGCAGTTAGCGATTATGTGGCCCCGGGACACTGCAATCATCATAAATACTTACCCCGATTTTGATCTCATGACCATGGGGATGCTACAATGGTTGTAAGTATGAGGAGCAGATGCAAGCCACTTTTTTTTAGTGCTATTGTAATTTTGAGCAATTGCTAAATGAATGGTTGTAAGTCAAGGACTACCTGAGCAAACTATAGAGCCCCATTCCTGCAGTCACTAAGAACCAACCTCTAGTACAGAGGTGTCAAACTCGATTTCATTGAGGGCCGCATCAGAGTTGTGTTTCACCTCAGGAGGCCGGGCAGGGGTACTATTCAGCAGGTTCTGGAGAACCAGTAGCGGGAATTTTGAGTAGTTTGGAGAACCAGCAAATACCACTTCTGGCTGGCCCCAGAGTGGGGTGAGAATGGAGATTTTACAATATCCCTCCCCCTGGAGTGGAATGGGAATGGAAATTTTGCAGTATCCTTTCCCTGCCACGCCCACAAAACCGGTAGTAAAAAAATTTGAATTTCACCACTGGGGCCATTGGGGGGGGGGGGGAGCGTGGCCAGGGTGGGCATGGCCAGCTTGACGTCACTCGTGTCGGGGGCGCCTGTGGTGGCCCGAACACTCTGCCAGCGAAAACAGAGCTCGGGAGGGCAGCACACGGCCTTCCCGAGCTCCGATTTCACTGGCAGAGGGCTGCAGGAGGCCATCACAGCTGAAAACGGAGAAGGAGGGCCGTGCACGGCCCTCCCAAGCTTCATTTTCACTGGCAGTCTCCACTGGCCAGTCCTTCGCTGTTTCCAGGGCGGCCACGCAGGCCAGATCTAAGCACCCTGCAGGCCGGATCCAGCCCACGGGCCTTGAGTTTGATACCCCTGCTCTAGTACAAGGAGATTGCAACTTTTAGCTTGGGCAAAATATGAGCTTTAAGGACGTATCAGGGGGAAAAAAAGGCTTTTCACTGTTTATTAGTTACATCCATGAAGTTGAGTAAGTTCTCTACCCTTGATGTGGAAAATCTAAGAGTTTGGTACTATGCGGATCGAAAACTTTTCACCCCTTCTGGTATGAGATGGCAATTTGGGAGCAATAAAGGACCACACAGCTTTGCAAAGAGAAAACTCTATGCGTCAGGATGTGGCAACCATCACTACTTTTGTTGTTATTTATGAAGTCGTGTCCAACCCATCGTGACCCCATGGACAACGTTCCTCCAGGCCTTCCTGTCCTCTACCATCCTCTGGAGTCCATTTAAGCTCACGCCGACTGCTTCAGTGACTCCATCCAGCCACCTCGTTCTCTGTCGTCCCCTTCTTCTTTTGCCCTCAATCGTTCCCAGCATTAGGCTCTTCTCCAGTGAGTCCTTCCTTCTCATTAGGTGGCCACAGTATTTGAGTTTCATCTTCAGGATCTGGCCTTCTAAAGAGCAGTCAGGGTTGATCTCCTCTAGGACTGACCAGTTTGATCGCTTTGCACTCCAAGGGACTCGCAGGAGTCTTCTCCAGCACCACTACTTTAGATGGCTTTAATTCAAAATTATAGAGGAGAAGCTCTACCCAGGGCTGTTAGTGACAACAGCTAAAGGGAAGCTCCATAGTCAGATGAAGTCTATGTGCTCCATGCCTGCTTGGAGATACATAGCTGGAAAAAGCCGCAGCCTTCCAATACTGCTTGTTGGAGCATTTTAGGGACCATTATAAGAAATGGGACCTGATCCAGCAACTTTCTCCTTAGGTTCTTGGGCTACACTGGTGGGGTGGAATCAGAGGGAAGAAAAGGTTGGATAACAAAATGTCCCCAAGAGAATGAATGAATAAATAAATAAATGAAAGAATGGTTTAACACAACACATGAAACCAACAAAGGATAATGTTTGTGGCTCAGGGTTGAAATGAGGGATGGTTGGTGATCTCTGAGCTTGCTTGCTTTCTTGCAGATATTTCGTTTTACCTAATTTGGATAATGAAATGTCTGCAAGAAATCAACCAAGCTCAGGAAGTACCAAGGACCCCCTCACATATGAAACTGTGTTCCATATAATCATGGCTTCTTTAACAAGCTACAAGCAGCTGGTAAATAGGGACTGCCTTTGCAAAACATTTTTTTTTGACAAAAATGAAAAACCCTCGTTTTTCTGTGCTCAATTCTCTATTTTTTTTTTTAAAAAAAAATTACCCTACATATTCGTTGTTAATTTAAACATTTCTCACTTTAGTGTTTTTGTCTAGTTACTTATTTATCACTTTTTAAAATTGCTAATGATGTTATATATTTTATGGTTTTGTTTATAGAATCCATGTTGGTAGCCTTTTTTCCTTTTAATGAAAATGATATAGAAATACCAAAACACATAAATTAACAAAAAACCCATTCAAGACATAGCTGTACTCTTAGTGAGATTGATTGCACTCTCCTGCGGAGTATTTTTTTTTTTTTTACGGTTTTAATAGCTTTTTTATTGTTTTAATGTTTTCTTAATGATTCTCGTGGTTAATTTGGGGGTAATTTTGTTGCATTGTTTTATTTTTTTAACTCTTTATGCCATTTAGAGTCACGTAGGAGCCATGGTGGTGGCAGTGGTTAGAATGCAATATTGCAGGCTAACTCTGCCCACAGCCAGGAGTTCGATCCTGACTGGTTCAAGATTGACTCAGCCTTCCATCCTTCCGAGGTCCGTAAAATGAGAAGCCAGTTTGTTGGATGCAATAGGCTGACATTGCAAATTGCCCAGAGAGTACTGTAAAGCATTACGGAGTGGTATATAAATGCTATTGCTATGCTATATGTGAGATGGGAGGGCTATACAAATTTACTAAAATAATAATAATGTAATCTAATGTAATGTAATGTAATATATTATAATATAATACAACAAAACAAAACCTGTTTACTTGAAACAGTGCGAACCGGTAGCATTTCACCCCTGGATAGAATCAAGATCACATGAAGTGTTAATACCACTTTATAATGCGTTGGTAAGGCCACTTGGAATACTGCATTCAGTTTTGGTCGCTACGTTGTAAAAAAGATGTGGAGACTCTAGAAAGAGTGCAGAGAAGAGCAACAAAGATGATTAGTGGACTGGAGGCTAAAGCATATAAAGAGTTGCTGGAATTGGTTATGTCTAGTTTAATGGAAAGAAGGACTAGGGGTGACATGATAACAGTATTCCAATATCTTGGGGGCTGCCACAAAGAAGAGGGAGTCAAGCTATTCTCCAAAGCACCTGAGAGCAGGACAAGAAGCAATGGAGGGAAACTAGTCAAGGAGAGAAACAACTTTGAACTATGGAGAAATTTCCTGACGGTGAGAACAATTAATCAGTGGAACAATTTGCCTCCAGAAGTTGTGAATGCTCCAAGACTGGAAGTTTTTAATAAGATGTTGGATAACCATTTGTCTGAAGTGGTGTAGGGTTTCCTGCCTAAGCAGGGGGATTGGAGTAGAAGACCTCCAAGGTCCTTTCCAACTCTGTTAATCTGTTAAATGTTATGGGAGACAGACCATCCCTCAAAAAAAGGGAACACAATAATCTCAGAATGTGGACTTTTCCCCCGTTGATATCCCCATTAAGACACACAACTTATTTAACCTAGACTTTCACAGGTATGGCTGATACCCAACACCCTCAACCCTAGAGATTTAGGGCATCGACATCCGATACTCTTGGAGAGGAAAAACTCTTTCCTACAACGGACGTCTTTAAAATACACACACTGGCATGGAAACGTGCACTTGTGCATCCTTTGCCCCATATGGAAACGTGCACATGTGCATCCTTTGCCCCATATTGGAATTGCCCAATTTTTACCGAATGTGTTTTCTTCAGAGGGCACATTTTATTTTCTTCCGAACGGATGCATTTGCCTTCTGCGCCAATGAATGGCACATTCGTTCAGGATGGGGTGATCCTTTGCACAGATAACATAAATGTTTGCATGCAACCCCTCCTAGCAATCTGGGCCCTTAAAGCCTCCATTCTCCGCAGCAGTCATTCTCAGGGGCCAGCCGGTCAGAGGCCAACGGTAGGACAAGTGATTTCTCTTCCTACTGATTCATAAGCCTCTCTTCTTTGCAAGCTTAGTTCTTGCAAAGTCATTTCTGAAACGCAGCTTCGCTTTTCTTAATGCTACCGTTTATTTTAAGCAATGCAGGCAGAAAACAAATTGAAATGGCCACAGGAAAAGGTTAACCACGGTGTGTGCTCACACTGTTGTTGCAAACTCCCCCTTGTGTTGTTGCAAACTCCCCCTTGTTACAGTGAGAGACATCAGCTCCTTTCCCTATTAGAGAGAAAAAATCATGTCTAGTTTACCAAGTGCCTAAGATCTATTAGTTACTAGAAAGGCGAGAGCAAAACGAAAACAGCAATTAGCAAATTACTGAGGATGGTCCTTCTGGGTATTTGCTCCTTGGAAAAGGGTGTTCCTAGACTCCTGGCGTTTTGCTCCTATAGACTAACCCAGCTCTCCTACCACACCTGCACGCTTGTTTTTTCAATCCTACTAAGAGGATGGAGGGAAACCAAGTGCAAGTAAGCGAAGTGTGACATCCCTCCTTGCATCTTGCTGTCTCTCAGCATCCTTTATCACTTTGCACAGAAACTGGGAGGTGACCTTTACAAAACCAGCCACAAAGAGACCCCCCAAAAAAAATCAAGTCAAAAATCTGCAGTTATCAAAAAAGGGATTTTTTTGAATAAGAAAAAAAGTACACTTGTTTTTACAATGGGATATAAGTTTCTAGTCCTTAGGCACAGCTGCGCTTAAAACATGAGGTCAGAAGCGTAATATCTTTTAACACCAGTATAGATTTTTATTAAAAAATGTGTTGCTTGCCATATTTATAAGTTAAAATAAGCAAGAAGATACGGCTTCTTCTTGCTTATTGGCGTGCAATTCGGAATTACTTCCTCTTCCATACATCTATTTAAAACCATCATTTTAAAGGCCTTAGTCAGGTTTCAAATCCAGGTCCCATCATGGTTGCGATAAACATGATGGAAAAACATTGCACATAGAAAAGCATCATTAAAACTGCCCAGAATATCATCGGACTCCAGCTACCAGCCCTGGACGACATCTTCAAATCTCGCTGTTTGAGAAAGTTGCATAACATTCTCAGAGACTCATCTTGCTTACAATCTTTTTGGACTGTTGCCTTCTGGCAGAAGATACAGAACAATTAAAACTCGGACCAGACGTTTTCTGAATAGTTTTTATCCCAGTGCTAGAATTGCACTCAACAATGAACTAAAGGGCTACCATCGGTGAGCTGTTGGACAGCATTACTTGGTCTGTTGTGTGGATGTTTGGGTCGTTTAGGGGTGGGGAATTGTGGTGGATGGGAGTGTGTTTGGGGATTGTTATGTGTGTTGGACTTGGTCTTTGGGTGTTGTGAGTTTCGTTGTATGGGTATACTGTGTATACATGTACAATGACAACAAAGTTATTATTATTATTGCACATAGAAAATTAGTCCTGTAAACTCTCATCCCACCTGTAAGAAAACTAGAGAGGATGTGGTATAAAACCACCTCTGGATTGCACAGAGGTTTGTAATAAAGGAAGTGTTAAACGCATCAAACAAAAGTAACTTCATTTGAGAAGGCAGGCCTAGGTTGGTTTAAAAAGTCATTTTAGTAGATGTGTAAAAACACTACCAAGAGGAAGTGCAGGAAAAAAACGTTAAAGTGAATTGTAAGTTGTATAAAATTGGATAAAAAAATGTCAAAGTAATTTCCAATTTCAAATCCATTATTAAGATCAAGCCAATATTCAATATTACTCAAAATTCAGAATTAACCTATATAATCTATATTATAAATCGGAATGATTAATAAGAGTGTCTATCTAGTTTAAGAATTCTATTCTTATTTAATACATCAAAGAATACCAAATTTATTTATTTAAGAGAAATCCAAACTCTGCATGCAGCAAGTCCTATAGAATATGTAGAACTGTACACCATAAGTAATTCCTTAGTTGGAATAATGCAAAGTTCCAAACTTTTACTTTTCTTCAAACACCAGGAACTTCTGTGATGTCCCGCTGCCTGGAAGCGGTACGGGCCTGGATGGGAAGAAACAGACTCAGATTCAACCAATCCAAGACTGAGTGGCTGTGGATACCGGCATCTCGTGATCTAGTGGCCCCATCACTTATGATGGGAGGGGAGGTCCTTACTTCCTTAGAAAGGGTTCGCAATCTGGGCGTCCTCCTGGACTCACAGCTATCTTTAGAAGATCATTTGACGGCCGTGACCAGGGGGGCCTTCGCTCAGGTACGCTTGGTGCGCCAGTTGCGCCTTTTCCTAGATCGGGATGTCCTTGCCACGGTCACTCATGCCCTTGTTACGTCTCGGTTGGACTACTGTAATGCCCTCTACATGGGGCTGCCCTTGGGATGCACCCGGAGACTACAGTCAGTCCAGAATGCGGCCACACGAGTTGTTACGGGGGCTTCTCGGTACTCCCGTGTGACACCTCTCCTGTGCGAGCTGCACCGGCTACCGGTGGTCCTTCGGGTTTGTTTCAAGGTGCTGGTGCTCACCTATAAAGCCCTACATGGCTTAGGCCCGGGGTACCTGCAGGATCATCTCCTGCCATCCTCCCATAGTCTCGTGTGCTCACACAGAGCGGGCCCCCTCAGGGTGCCATCAGCCAGACAATGTCAGCTGGCGGCCCTCAGGGGGAGAGCGTTCTCTGTAGGAGCGCCGACCCTCTGGAATGGGCTGCCCACCAGCCTCAGGACAGCCCCTGACCTCCTCTCCTTCCGCTGTGAATTGAAGACGTGGCTTTTTCAGCAAATGGGCTGAATCAGTAGGGGTGATTTTAAATAATTTTAATTAATTTTAAATTGATTTTAATGTTTATGTAATTTTTTGTTCGTTCTTGTAAGCCGCCCTGAGTCCTTCAGGAGAAGGGCGGCATAGGGCCTGGTGGCTCAGCAGACTGATAGCATTGTGATTAACACCAGCTGTCTGCAATTACTGTAAGTTCGAATCTCACCAGGCTCAAGGTTGACTCAGCCTCCCAGTTTGTGAGGGCAATAAGCTGACTTTGTATAAATATACAAAAGTATGAAGGCTATTGCTTAATGCATTGTAAGCCGCCCTGAGTCTCCGGAGAAGGGCGGCATATAAAACAAATTAAAAAATAAATTTAAAAATATATAAATTACATAAATAAATAAATAAACTTGGCAATCTTTTTAATAATCTTTTTGCTTCTTTAAATTAGTGAAATATAATAACAATAAAATAAGATGACAGTACACAGTGACAATAGTGAGAGAAATTATACCAAGCAATTATAGTTCAAGTTTTTAAAGCTTGAGTTTTAGAATTTAAAAATTCATAGCATTAGTACTGAACTCCCTCAATCTATTAAAATAGTATTAAATCTAAATCCCATAGAAAGATACTGTTCCATCTTCTTTGTTTTTACAAAATAAAGACATTTGGTTCGTTAATGTAAAGCAATTTTCTCTAACTTTCCTCCCAAAAGATTGTAAAATCAGACATGTCTCATTTGACAACCGCTTCGCTTAGCAACTGAAATTCTGCTTCCAGTTGCAGACATAAATTGAGGACTACCTGCATTTTCCCACCAATATAGCTCTAACTCCTTGAATACAGATTGTGGAATAGCTAGTCCTCAATTTACAACAGTTCATTTAGTGACCCTTCAAAGTTACAACGGCACTGGAAAAAGTGACTTGTCCATTTTTCAGTTATGACCTTTGCAGCATCCCCATAATCATGCGATCAAAATTCAGATGCTTGGCAATCGGTTCATATTTATGACCGTTGCTGTGTCCCAAGGTCATGTGACCACCTTTTGCGACCTTTTGACAGGTAGTCAATGGGAAACCGGATTCACTTAACAAACAGGTTACTAACGTATCAACAATAGTGATTGGCTTAACAATGGTGAAAAGGAAGATTGTAGAATGGGGCAAAATTCACTTAACAAATGCCTCACTTAGCAACAGAAATTTTAGCAACAGAAATCTATTGTGATCGTAAGTTGAGGACTACCTGTAAGCTTTCTTTCTTTCAGAAACAGGGCAGAGGTTTTGAAGAGGCTGATGAAATATCTTCTATGACATTCAAAGAAGCTTAAGTGATAATTCAGAGGCAGAAGCTTCAGTGCCAGCTCTTCTATACGATACCAAAGCCTTTATTTCAAGCATCAGTAATCTTATTATACTGAAAGTGACCTATGAGGATTTCGGCTTTCTCTCAAGGCCATTTCAGCAGAGTTGTGACCCTGGAAACTCTGCAGGTCCAAATTCTCCACAAAAAGCTTTCCGTTTCAATCTACTTGGGGTGATTTCTTTGAATATATTTTATTCTTCCGTTGTCTGTTAGCCAACATTTTCAACATTCTCATTTTTTCACTACATAAATAATTTCTTTAAAAGCTTCAAATCTTGTAAACTAGGCTGGGTGGAATTTTGGTGGAATCAGCCCACATTCTTGTGCATGATAATAAATTGAATAGGCTGACAGGAACGATATTTGTTTGCAAAATAAAAAAGGAAAATCTGGATTGTTCCTTTGCAAATAAATTTGTGAAACTCTGCCTTGGTGATCAAATATATCTGAATCTGAAAAGCAGACAAGAGACGATGAATAGATTATTTCTCTTTTTTGTTGTTGTTCTGGCTTGTTTTTCCTTTTCTCTCTCCTTTTCTTTTTTTAGGTAGGTGACATGATTAGAAGTTAGGAATGAGAAAAAGAAAACGTCTTTTAATAAAGGGTGACATGATTAAGTTAGAATAAGAGATAGAAATAAGGGAAGGGGGAATATTAGTGTATACACTTTTATATAATCAAATAAAAGCAATAACAAGAGAAAGAAGCCTTGGTGGCGCAGCGGACTAAAGTGCTGTTAAATAGCACTTAGCTGCCAGCTGCCTGCAATTACTGCGAGTTCAAATCTCACCAGGCTCAAGGTTGACTCAGCCTTCCATCCTTCCGAGGTAGGTAAAATGAGGACCTGGATTGTGGGGGCAATAAGCTGACTTTGTATAAAAAAAAGAACACCGCTTGGGGGGGGGGGGCAAAAGCCCTACTAAGCAGGTATATACAAAAGTATGAAGGCTATTGCTTAACGCATTGTAAGCCGCCCTGAATCTCCGGAGAAGGGCGGCATATAAATTGAACCAATAAATAAATAAATAAATTATTATGGTTCATCACACAGTAAACCAGGTGTTTATAGCCTAGATTTGGCATTTTTATCCACTTATCAAGTCCAGTGGTGGGATGCAACCGGTTTAACAACCGTTTCGGTGAGTGCACGCTTTGTGTGTAGTGTTCAAAATACAGCAATTTGAAGCTCAGCTGCTTACCTTCTAAGGCAGCCCCGGTAAGTAGAACAGCGGAGGTGCGAAAATCAGCTGTGCCGTTCAGATCAGAGCTGAGCCAGAAAGGAGGAAATATAGGACAGGATAGGGCAGGGGCGGGTGGGCAGGGCCAGCTGATCGTCGGCACTACCGATTTGCCCGAACCGGCTGAATACCACCTCTGACCGAGTCCTTCCCAAGGACCTGAGAATAGGCAGTAGTTGTTTGATGATGTGAAACTATTGCAGGATGGAAGCTGTTCCAAATAAAGCCGCTATTGTCAATGTTTGACAGTGTTCAAGTGATGCTCTGATTGTTTTGGGAGAGGACCCAAGGCGCATGTTACTATTAGTATCCTTAAAATATATTAAAGCCACCCATTCTAAAAGTCTCGGAGCAGCTTACAACATCCAAACATTCAAACCAGTTAAAAGCAAGAAACAAAACAGAGCTGCTGGACTATCTTAACAAAAACACAACAGGAATACTCACAGATATACTAAATCCAGGCCTTGGAACACAATAGACATTCATAAGCATCCTGAGTCAACACTGAGTTATATGCTAACAGGGACCCCACCCGTAAAATTGTAAAGGCACAATTTTTTAATTTGTTGTTGTGTTAATTTTAATTGTCCCAAATGTGGTTTTTCAAGAGGAAACAGAGCTTTCTGGTTTTCTTTGAAGAAAACTTCTTCAGCTCTGACTGGATGGTGGGAAATGGAAGAACCATCTAGTCAGAGCTGAAGAAGCTTCTTGAATGAGAAACGAAAAGTCTTCCAAGAAAAACCAGAAAGTTCTGTTGTCTCTGGAAAAAAAGCATCTTTGGGAAAACCATGACCTAGATGACTGAGAATCTTTACAGACTTTTAATGTCCTCCGATTAAATTTAAATTCAATGAAATTATTCCAAAATCATTCTACACACTTATTACTCCTTGTAGGTTTCCATTTTAAGTGGGACTCAGAGGACCAAACTCAATGTCCTGAACACAGAAACCACAGGGAGGATATCCTCAAAGGATCAAAGGGATTGAAAACAATCCCCAAAAAGAAACCAGGAAGACCTGAAACGTCAGCTTTCTGATTTTACCCATGGTGACTGGTCGCCGTGCTAAAAAAGTACTTGGAGCTCTATTGCAATGGTGGCTAGGTGACTTTTGAGGAACAGGAAGCAAACACTGTTTTTTTTTAAAATGCAGAGAAGTTCATTCTCCCTAGTCCAGTGATGGCGAGCCTTTTCAGCACCGAGTGCCGAAAAGGGAGTGCGGGCGCGCTCATCTGGCCCGCAACCAGGAAGAGGAGCTGCCCAGGGGGCATGCGCACATCGGAAAATGAACTTCCAGTTTCCGGCGCACACTTGCACACTGGCCAGCTAGTCTTCTGGTTACTGGCCAGCTAGTCTTCTGGTCATGCGCGCATGACGATCAGCTGGCCGACGCACATGCTCATGCAGGAAGACCAGCTCTTCCGGGTTCCAGGACTGCCACATGCACGAAGGCCAACTGATCATCACATGCGCACGTGCACCAGAAACCCGGAAGAGGAACAGGCAATGCTGCGCGTGCCAGGCCACACTGCTCCGTGTGCCACTTCGGGCACGTGTGCCGTAGGTTCGCCATCACGGCCCTAGTCCCTTGAACCATTCAAAGACAGAGGTTGAAACCAAAACAGAGGCCAGTTATCAACTTGCAAAGCTTTCAAGTTGCCATGAGCAGGAGGGAGGGAGAATTGATAAGAGTTGATTCATTTCCCTAACTGAAGTTACATTCCATACATGCTTCCTAACTGCAATCAGAAGGAGGGTGTTGGATTTCACAGCCAGCCAAAGTGGTTAATTGGAGAATGTGATTTATGACATGGCCAGAGAGGAGGGGAGAGACAGGGTCATAGGGGAACGTAAATCTACGTGGGATTAGTTCTAACTGCATCCAAATATTGCCGAAATGGTGCTCCTAATAAATGACTGTATTTCTTTTGAAGTTCGGCTCATGGCTCATGAATTAATTAGGGCATCTTTCGGAAACTTCACAGCTGTCCAACCCAAGAACTTCCTTGCAGGTTCAGACTGGAGGGTTTATCCAAGAAGGTCAACATCTAATGGCAGCAATTAAGAGGCTTGTTCTTCCACCAAGGATCTCAATAAACATTCCAGGCTTAGTTGTGGGCATGTAAGAAACTCCATACTTCTATAGCCATGATGGCGAACCTATGGCATCCGTGCCAGAGGTGGCACGCAGAGCCCTCTTTGCTGGCACACATGCCGACACCCCAGGCGTTTCTTTCGTGAGCTTCTGTTTCCCTGCAAATGACGAAACAAAAGCTCACGAAAGAAAAAGATCTTACCTCTTGCCGCGCTGCTGGTTTTGGGATGTCTTGCCTCCTGCCGGCCAGCTGGTCTTCTGCTGTGCATGTCCACGCATGTGTGTACCTTTTAGTTTGGACATGCATGCGCGCCCAGTTTGGGCACTCGGTGTCTAAAAGGTTCGCCATCACTGTTCTATAGTCTCTGCTCCCCACTTTCCTCTAAGTAAGACTTTCCACCTTAAGGAATTAGGCGGCATAGAAGGATGGGGGAAGTTTGACTAGATGCTTCCTCTGCATTTTCTCTTTGTCATCCTCCAGCATCTGTTGCTTCCCTCAACCTTCTTCTCCAATTCTCCATATCTACTCTTCTTCAGATCTGCCTTTATGCTCAACAGGGACACATCACATACTCTGTTATGTTTTGGGGAGGCCAAGAATCGGGGCCTTGTACCACCTTTTCCAATGAAGAAATTGTTATTAAAGGGAATCAGAAAAGATGAATCAACCATAGTTTATGTTGGGGGGGGGAGAGAGAAGGAGGGAGGGAGAGAGGAGGGGAGAAAGACTGGAAACAATGGGACCACCATTACCACCAATGTACAGTATACTCTCGGGATTTCTTAGTGGTCTCCTGTCCTATCAAATCCAATCCTTTAAAAGATTAATCTTTTAAATTCAACCAAGGTCAACTAGGTGCCTCTGCCTGCTGGGATCACTGCTTTTAATTACTAGTTTAATTAGAAATGGGATTGCAGGCTGAAGGTCTAGCACCAGGTTAGAAAGCAAGAGACCATAAGTTCAAGTCCCGCCTTGGCCATGGAAGCCAGCTGGGTGTCCTTGAGCCAGTCCCTCTCTCTCAGCCCAACTCACTTCACAGGGTTGTTGTTGGGAAAACAGGAGGAGAAAAGGGCGTTGGATATGTTTGTCGCCTTGAGTTATTTGTAAAAAATAATAAAGGCAGGAAAAAAATGTATGTATCTATATCCATTTACTATATTTCCACCAAGAGAATCAAGCATGAAACCATGGCTTCATGATCCAAGTACATCTGAACTAGGATACAGGTTGTCCTTGTTTAGTGACCACAACTGGGACCCTCAACTTGGTTGTTAAACAAAGCAGTCTGAAAGTGAAGCCACAACTGTTTACAATTTTACTTCAGCTTTTCTTTGCTTTACAGACCTGCGAAGGTTGTGAACGCAAGGATGGTTGCAAAGTTATCTTTTTTATCACTATTGAACAGTCACTAAGTGAGGACTATCAAGGTCGTCTGATCCAGCACATCTCATCCAGGAAGTAGATCTTCTGCAATGAAGGATCAGATCACCTTACCAAAAATGTCTCCTGGTTTCTAGCTTAGTACCTTAAAATACTGCTGACCTTGTTAAAAATCGTTAACAGGCCTGAGCAAAACTCTGATTTCTGTCAGTCACCATTTTCAAGTTCCAATTCTGCACACTAAGAGTTTCATAAGGCGTTTTAAATTAGTATTGCTATTTCCTGACTGACTGGCTTTTTAAAAAAGTATATTGAGGGAAATTTGGATTAAAATTCATCAAGGAAAATATTTTGACTATACTAGTGGTTTCCTCATGCTAGATGGGGGATTCTGGGAGTTGAAGTCAGCACATCTTAAAAGTTGCCAAGGTTGAAAACACTGCTCTAAATTATCCCTCCCGACAAATTAAACCCCAACTCGTTTGAATTTATTGAGGCTGGGAGAAAAATGACTTATTTGAATCCTGATTGCTAAACGGACCAAATGGGTCAAGCTATTTTTCCAAGGCCAGACAAGGAATAATGGATGGAAACTGATCAAGGAGAGATTCAACCTAGAAATAAGGAGACATTTTCTGACAGGGAGAACAATCAACCCATGGAACAGAAGTTGCCTTCGGAAGTTGTGGGAGCTTCATCACTGGAGGCTTTCAAGGGGAGATTGGACTGCCATCTGTCAGAGTCTCTTGCTTGGGGGTTGGACTAGATGACCTACAAGGTCCCTAACAACTCTGTTAATCTGTTAAAATCTGGACCTAAACCAAGTGTTGTTTTTTTTTTAGTGAAGTGTTTACAGCACTACCAGCATCCAAGCCTCTTCTAGAAGACCAGGGCAAAACAAATAAATAAATAAATAAAATAAAAAGGCCTCCCATTCTTTCTCTGCCCTCTCTCATTTCCCCAACACAACGCGGTTACTAGCTGGGCCTATTCCATATGCGCAAAAGGCTTACACGCATTTATGTGTCAGGTCGCTTAACGTTCATTTATTCCTTCCCAGGCTGTGCAAAATAGGGTTTGTTTGTTTGTTTTCGGCCCACCGCCTCCCCTTTCCCGCATTTCGGGTAAAAAATAACAAAAAAATCCAATACAATCCAATGGCCCATTTCTTCCTCGCCAAAGCCTTAGTCGTCGGGTGGCTCCCGTTGCGCGGCCTCGCACGTACTCCGCAGTTTTCGGCTTCTCTCCCTCCCTCCCTCCCCCCCCCCCACCGCCCCATCTTGAAATGCAATGACACGGCCAATTTTGATCCCCCCCACCTCATTTTGCCCCGTCTTCACAGGCATGTATTGCACGCCCGGCAAAGGCCGATTCCCTCTCCTCCGAGCAAAAACAAACGCAAGGGACCAGCAATATATCCTTCCTACTACCCGGTCTCTGTTGTGCGTACAACACACACACACACAAACACCACATACGCAACCTCCCCCCCCATTTTTTTTCTTGGCTCCTAGTGGATAAGCCAAAAGAAGAGCTCCCTTAACACGGTGCAGTGACGGACTTCATCCCTCCCACCCACCCAGCCCCCCAAAAATGGGAAAACAGCCTTTTCTTCCCCTCAAAGTAATTTCTTCTCCTCAAAGCAAAGTCAATAAATAATTCCCCGGGCAATTGCAAGCGTGGGTCATATTGGTTCCCTCCCTTGCAGTGTCCTTCCCCTCCCCACCCCCCATAACGAGGCAATGCAATGCAATGCAATGCGGCGGGCTTTTCGGATAGCCCCCCCCACCCCCCAATAAGAAAATCGCCCCCCCCTTCCTGCCTGCCTTCCTCGATCTGGATTCCACTGACCCGAAAGAGGTAGCGGGAGGCTGCGCTGCGCGCTAGAGTCCAACCGACGGCGCAAAGGAGAAAAAGCAGCGCCTCCGTCCAAGTCAGCCGGGCATTCTCGGCCCACGTCCGGCGGGACAGTTCCCAGCCGCAATCTGTGCAGCTCCGCAGCGCCCCGACTAGGCTCCGGTAACTACGCCGCACCAACTGCTCGTAGCTCGGCATAGGCTCGGGCGCCTGCATCCTTCGCTCCTCCGGCCGCTCTCGCGGCTCGGTCGCGCAAGCACGAGTGGCAAGTGCAAAAGCCGCCTCCTGCCGCAGCCGCCCATCAGCGCGCGCGCCGGTCCCGCACCAGCTGTTTGCAGCTGGAAAGAGCGGCGGGGGGGGGCCCGCTCTGCGCACGCGCGCCGGCACGCGCGCAAGACCTGCCTCTGAAAGAGCGAAAAAGCGAGAAGCCCCGCTTGGCCGCCCGCGGGTGCCGACCTTCGGCGGCCGCCAGAGGGCGCTCGGCAACCCCCCCCCCCCCTGCGTTGGAAAGAAGACCACGCTTGTCCAAAGAGCCCGGCGGGGCTGACTCGCGAGTAAAGGCGCGGTGGATCGCAGCCCCCTCTTGCAGCGGATCTCGCTTCCTTCGAAAGATCCTCCAGGATTTAAGGCGGCTTGTTCGCCATCGTGCACGCACGCGGATGCAATGCATGCGTCGGACTGCTTGTTTAAGGGAAGCTGCCAGTTCAACTCCAACGCAAGAGGAAAATCCGCGATTAAATCGGATTTAGATGATCTGCTCTGCCTGGATCTCCCAAGATTTCCCAGCGGCTACACTGGGGATCCACTCCGCTGTAGGGTAAGCGGCGTTGGAAGATGCTATCCGGTCCCGAAATCCTCCCGAGAGATGCGAAACCTGCGGAGGGGTTCAGGTACGACGAGCCAACCTGCAGACCTGAGACTTGGATTGTAGAGCTACGTGGTAACTGGGATGGGGGGGAGAAGGCTTCGGGGTTTGCTAACTGCCCTCTTGAGTTTAGCTTCGGGCAAAATGCATCCCTTCGCCCTGCAAAGCTTGAACGGGAATTCAGTGGTCGGTGAACCTGGAAACGTCCGACCCCATTTGGGGATGGCTGCAAATGTCCATTTGCTTTTATGTCCCTCTCTCCCGTTTCCGAATTCAGAAATTTTTACTTCTCGATATAAACACGGGCATAGGTCGAACGGTTGTAAAAAATAAAAATGTGTTGTAAAAATGGGGCTTGGAATTCTCTATTTTGTATACTTGTTGGGGAAGGGAAGGAGATGTGCAGTAGAAATGCAAGATCTGTTAATTTATGTGGGAGATATATTTTATTTTATTTTTACTTATTTTTATATGCCGCCCTTCTCCGGAGACTCAGGGCGGCTTACAAGGTGTTAAGCAATAGCCTTCATACCTTTGTATATTTTATACAAAGTCAGCTTATTGCCCCCACAAATTGGGTCCTCATTTTACCCACCTTAGAAAGGATGGAAGGCTGAGTTGACCTTGAGCCTGGGGAGAATTGAACTCGCAGTAATTGCAGGCAGCTATATATAAAATAAAGGTAAAGGTTCCCCTTGCACATATGTGCTAGTCGTTCCCGACTCTAGGGGGTGATGCTCATCTCCGTTTCAAAGCCGAAGAGTCAGCGCTGTCCGAAGACGTCTCCGTGGTCATGTGGCCGGCATGACTCAATGCCAAAGGCGGACGGAACGCTGTTACCTTCCCACCAAAGATGGTCTCTATTTTTCTACTTGCATTTTTTACATGCTTTCGAACTGCTAGGTTGGCAGAAGCTGAGACAAGTAAAGGGAGCTCACCCTGTTACGCGGCACTAGGGATTCGAACTGCTGAGCTGCCGACCTTTCGATCGACAAGCTCAGCGTCTTAGCCACTGAGCCATAGCCCACATAAATTAAAGTACCTGGCAGTAGGCATTTCTACACAGAACCAAACTCCACTGAGCACAATTCCATGATATTTCAGGAAAATTGTCAAGGCGGGATGCTTCTAATGCCACGCATTTGTAAAGTTTATAAAATGTTTTATATTTTAGCCATTCTGTCAGTGTACTCTAGGGCAGGGGTGTCAAACTCAAGGCCCGTGGGCCGGAATGGGCCTACAGGGTACTTAGATCTGGCCAGTGGGGCCACCCTGGAAACAGTGAAGAACTGGCTCACAGTGCTTCTCCCAGCAAAAATCGGTTCCCAAGCTCAGTTTTCGGTTGCCACAGCCTCCTGCAACCCGCAACCCTCTGCCAGTGTTCAGCCTCCTGAGCTCCGTTTTCACTGGCAGAAGGTTGCAGGAGGGAGCTTGGGAACCCGTTTTCGCAGGCAGAGCGCTCCGGCTACTACAGGCACCCCCAACAGGAGTGATGTCGAGCCGGCCACACCTATCCTGGCCATGCCCCCAAGCCCCCCCCCCCAGGTCAAACACAACCCCGATGCCGCCCTCAATGAAATCAAGTTTGACACCCCTGCTCTAGGGGGGAAAAGACAGAGCTAGTCCTCAATTTAGGACCACAATTGAGCCCAAAATTTATGTTGCTGAGAAATTTGTTAAGTGAGTTTGCCCCATTTTAGGACTTTTATTGCCACAATGAATCACCACAGTTGTTAAGTTAGTAACATGGTTGTTAAGTGAATCTGGCTTCCCCATTGACTTTGCTTGTTGTGACACAGCCAACCGTCATAAATATGAACCAGTTGTTAAGCATATAAATGTAAATCACATGACCATGGGGATGCTGTGATGGTCTTAAGTATGAAAAATGGTCATAGGTCATTTTTTTCAGTGCCGTTGTAACTTTGAATGGTCACTAAGCAAACTGTTGTAAGTTGAGGACTACCTGCATGTGACACAACACAGTGAGATTGGTCTGTAATTTTCAACTAGGCTGGGGTCTCCCTTAGGTTAGGCAAGGAGCTGGTTCTGAAAGATAACTCATAGATTGTGCTATGGCATTGGAAAGCTTTTTAAAGAAGTAGGCACATAATTCATCAGGGTCAATAGATAGAGATGGTTTTAGGTTGTGTAGTGCCTTTTCAACGTTATCTTCTGTAAAATCAATATGTAGTAGATTGTTGCAATTAGTTGTACGATTAGGAAATGTGGGGCATGTGCCATTACTGTTGACAAAGACTGAAGAAAGTGTTGAAGAGGTTGGCCTTAACAGCTTCATCATTACAGTCTTTTCCATGAGGCTCTTTTAGGGGTGGGATGGTTTTCGAGTCTTTTAAGTTTGGTGTTTACAAAATTATAGAAGGCGCAGGTGGATTTCCTGTGTAAGAGTTTTTCCTTGTTTGCAGTGGTATTTGGTGCATTCTGCCTTTATCTGGCAGCATAAGGTTTTGTAGCGGCTTTTAAAGTTAGCTACGTAGCCAGTTTTGTTTTTTCGCCAGAGATAATTTTTTTTGATTGAAGCTTCCTTATTGTTATGGGTAATTTGTTTTTTCTGCTTTTGGGGGTTACTAGTGGTACATATTGTTTAATGACTCTTGACTTTGAGTAAAAAAGTGTTATAGTGGTCTTTAGCAGTATTACAGCCAGTGAAGAGAATGTGCCAATTGAGAGATTGGCAGCTATGAGATCATAGTTGGCTTTTTTGAAGTTATAATTTGGGGTCCCATCACCAAATAGTTTTGTCCCATTGACAAAAGCCAATCATGCTGTGGTCACTGTTGGAAAAGGGTTCTTTTATTTGTAGACCATAAATTGAAATTTTAAATTTTAAAATTCAATTTAAAATGATCACAAGTCACTTTTCAGTGCCGTTGTAACTTCAAACGGTCACTAAATGAACTGTTGTAAATTGAGGACTACCTGTACTCTTATGTCCTTACAATATATGGTAAATTAGATGAATAAGTCCTCTCTTTTTTTGTGTGTTTTAATTTCCGGATATTTCAAAACAGCATGAGGTGGGCTGTTCTAGTGGTGGATTGCCCCTGGTTCGCACCCGTTCTATAGAACCGGTAGTAAAACCGGCGGGAGGCTCCGCCCATTGACCCCGACGTCATCAAAATGCTTCTGCGCATGCACAGAAGAGCACGCGTGCGCAGCTCCGTTACAAACCAGTAGTAAAGGTAGGTAGAACCCACCCGAGCTGTTCATAATATGGAGACTTGGAGGGCTTTACTGTGTTATTCTATTCATCAATATCAGCACTATTCATCAATTTCCAACCCACCTGGAAGTATTTAAATTGCTTAAGAAATCCACAAAAAAGACAGGAAGGTAGAGCAGTGGGGGGGTTTTGTCCTATTTTTTCCAACTTTTGTATAGTAAACTCTTGATTTAATGACCTTCCATGTGGTAGATGTTGGAGGCAGCAAAAAAAAAACTTTGCCATTTTATACATCCCATTCTCATTTAGGTCTAATGCAGTGTTTTTTCCAGTTTTAAGATATGTGGACTTCAACACTCAGAATTCCCCTGCCAGCCATGCTGGATGGGGAATTCTGGGAGTTGAAGTCCACACATCTTAAAAGTGGCCACGTTTGAAGAACACTGATCTAATGGAATCTTCAAAATCAATCCTTTTATGTTATTTGCAAATCGATTTATTTGAATGAACCGTAAAAAACCCAAGTTTATTCCGCATCTGAATTCACCTTCCCTTTTCAAGCTTTTAAGTCTCTAGCTAGGAAATGACCTTCAAAGATTCTCCATTCAGGCTGAAAAAAAAAAAAAACACCCATTTAACTTCCAGCAAGCCGAAGAGTTGAAGCTGCTGACTTGTTGCTGTCGGGCATGAAATCATCTTGTTCATCCAGAGGAAAACTTGCCAACGCTTTTGGGTTATTTCTTGCGGCTCCGGGAAACTCCTCCTTCCCGAACAAGGCGGAATGTTGGCCTCCTGCACCGTCACCCCAGCAGGAAGAGAAGACAGGCTGCGTCCCCATTGTTTCCTTGGTTTTAAACCTTCATTCATTCCTCGGCAGGCCGTCAACCAAGGGCCAGAGGCCTGGCAGACAAAGGGAACATTCATTCCTCACCCTCGGACCGACCAGCCAATTCTAGCCCAGAACAGCATGGCTCTCCCTCCCTCCCACCCAAAAACCTACCCAGGGAACATGACAATGGGGCCATTCAGAAATGCTGCAAGTGAGTCAGGTACAAAAGGCATGGGGGACGTTTTAAATCTCCCCCTCCCTTCGTGTTCCCCTCCTCCTGTTTCCCCCCCCCAGTCCTGCTTAGAGGCCAAGGGGAAGAGGGAGGCAGGCTACTACGTTCCCACGCCATCTTTTGTCCGTCCGTCCACTCCTTTTTAACTAAATGCCAACGAAGGAGAAGAGAGCCATGATGCAACAGAAGGACAACGTTGGGTTTGGCTCGGCTTGGGAATCTGGGACGGTTTGAGGGGGGGGGGCTGGTTTGCTACCCTGTTTCTCGATTTGCATATTGCTTTGCAGAATGGAGGGAGGTGGTGGCCCAGTGGCTAAGACGCTGAGCTTGTCGATCGAAAGGTCGGCAGTTCAACGGTTCGAATCCCTAGTGCCGCGTAATGGGGTGAGCTCCCGTTTCTTGTCCCAGCTTCTGCCAACCTAGCAGTTCGAAAGCACGTAAAAAATGCAAGTAGAAAAAAAATAGGGACCACCTTTGGTGGGAAGGTAACAGCGTTCCGTGCGCCTTTGGCGTTTGGTCATGCCAGCCACATGACCACGGCACGGGTGGGTTCTAAATTTTTTTACTACCGGTTCTGTGGGCTTGGCTTAATTTGTGGGTGTGGCTTGATGGTCATGTGACAATTATTTAGGATTTAGCAGAGGTACTGGTCTACCAGGCTATACAGATCTACCCATTTATTTTTGCAGGCACTGATCTACTCATGTATTTTTGCAGGCACCGGTCTACTCATTTGTTTTCTTTTAACACTGATCAGCTGTAGGGCGGCCCTTTGAAGCCCCACTGCAAGAGTTTAAACAGTTTTTTTCCCTCTAGCCATCAGCTGGGACTCAGGAGGCAGCAATAGATTGGGGGTGGGGCCAAATAAAAGGTAAGAATAATGCGGGGGGGGGGGCAAAACCAGTTCGGTGACGTCGTATTGTCACCGCTACCGGCTCAGTGGAACCGGGCCGAACTGGAAGGAACCCACCACTGGACCACGGAGATGTCTTCGGACAGCGCTGGCTCTTCGGCTTTGAAACAGAGATGAGCACCGCCCCCTAGAGCCAGGAACGACTAGCACGTATGTGCGAGGGGAACCTTTACCTTTACCTTTGCAGAATGAGGTGACGGCTTTGCAGGCAAGGTAGGCTGGGTAGAGAGAAAGCCTCTGCTCAGCCTGTCTGTCTCCTTGAGGCTTTCTGGCTTAACGGGGCATTTTGTGTGGTGTTATGCACCACCAACCCATTTTCAAGCTTAGCTTGGGGAGGGAAAGAATGCATGGATACAGGTACTTCATTTAGTGACTGTTTGAGGTTAGAACAGCACTGGAAAGAAAGGGATTTATGACCATTTTTCACAGGACTGTTGCAGCATCCCTACAGACACGTGAGTAAAATTCAGATGCTTGGCAACGGATTCACATTTATGATGGCTGCACCATCCTGGGTCATGAGGACCCGGATCGTGGGGGCAATAAGCTGAGTTTGTATAAAAAAGAACACCGCTTTGGGGGGGGGGCGAAAGCCCTACTAAGCAGGTATATACAAAAGTATGAAGGCTATTGCTTAACGCATTGTAAGCCGCCCTGAGTCTCTGGGGAAGGGCGGCATATAAATCAAACCAATAAATAAATAAATAAATAAATAAATAAATAAATAAATAAATAAATAAATAAATAATAAATGTGATCCCCTTTTGCGGCCTTCTGACAAAAGCAAAGTCAACGGGGAAGTCAGATTCACTTAACCATGTTAGTAATTAGTGAATAACTGAAGTGGTTAAGACACCAGGCTAGAAACCAGAAGACTGTGAGTTCTAGTCCCGCCTTAGACCTAAAAGCTGTCTGGGTGACATTGAGCTAATTACCAGGAGATAGTGAGTTCTAGTCCTATTATGGGCATGAAAACTTGCTGGATGATTTTGCGCCAGTCACTCTCTGCCCAACCCACCTCTCAGGGTTGTTGAGAAAAATAGAAGGAGGAAGAAGCCGTGTGTGTTTGTGTGTGTGTGTGTGTGTTTGCTGCCTTGAGTTATTTATAAATATAATAAAGGTGCGATATAAATAAATCTTAAGATGTCTGCAAAAATCACACTTTTTTCACCATAAAGAAACCCGCTGATAAACTCTGTGCTTCGATTACAAATGAAAGGGGGGAAAAAAACTTAAAATACCCAGGGAGAATCAAACGTGTCCAAAAATGGCCCCACACTCAACTCGCAGCTTTGTGAAAAGAATGCAAAAGAAACGGCTGTGGGGACCACCTGGAGAAGGCTCATCAATAATCTGACAGAAAAAGTAGGCCATATTTTCAAGTTGGAAACTGTCTCACAAGCAAACCTAATGGAGGATTTATTGGGAATGTTGAAAGGTTTGGCATTTCCAAGTCTCTATTCCACCCAGTCTTTGCTTAAAACAGGAACCCAAAGATACTGGAGAAACCGCATCGGAAAACCTGGATTGCTTTGCTGCCTGCGGCCAACTCAGGGAAATGTCCAGTTTCTACTAGGGCAGAGAAAGTGATTCCTGCGAGATCCTTGGGCTGAATCCAACTTCTAAAGATGCTACAGATTTGAGGTATCAAGCACAGGGAGTGTACTGTAATGCCAGGCGGTCAAAGTCGTTCTCCTTTATAGCCCAAAACACAAAGAAAGAAAGAAAATAAATTTACATTCTAAGGGGAGAATCAAATCCACAATGCAACAGCTAAAAAGGCCAGCACAGGCAGTCCTTGACTTACAACAGTTCATTTAGTGACCATGCAAAGTTACAATGACACTGAAAAAAGTGACTTATTTCATACTTATGTGACTGTTGCAGCATCCTCACGGTTACGTGATTTACATTTGGATGCGTGACAACGGGTTCATATTTATGAAGGTGGCAGTGTCCTGGGGTCATGTGATCAACTTTTGCCACCTGGCAAGCAATGCCAACGGGGAAGCCAGATTCACTTAACAACCGTGTTACTAACTTAACTGCAGTGATTCGCTTAACAAATGTGGCAAGGAGAGTCGTAAAATGGGACAAAACTCATGTAACCAATTTCTCACTTAGCAGCATAAATTCTGGGCTCAATTGTGATTGTAAATTGAGGACTACCTGTAAAACCTTGAATTGCATTAATACAAGTTGTGTGTCCTGGTCAAAGGACACTAACAGTCCCGCTTGTCTACGCTGCCTATTTCAGAGTTGGGAGTGTCGTGTCCATTTCTGGGCATGACGTCTTCAAAGGAACATAGAAAAGTTGGAACTTTGGGAGAAGAAGCACTTAAGGGAGCCTGATAGTTTGCAAAACAGAAGAGGTCTGATAGCAATCTATCAATACAGGTAATCCTCGATTTATGACCACTATTTCCTTTGCTAAGTAGTGTGGTTGTTAAGTGAGTCCCACCCCATTTTATGACCTTTTTCGCCATGGTGGTTAAGCAGTCATCTCCATTTTCAAGCTTCTGACAAACAAAGTCAATGGGGGAAGCTGGAGTCGCTTAATGATTGCATGATTCATGTAACAACTACAGGGATATTAAAATCAGCTGCGACTCATTTAACAATTGCCTTGCTTAGCAATGGACATTCTGGTCCCAGTTGTGGTTATAACTCAAGAACTGCCTGTATTGCTTCTCTGCTGCCTGAGCAACCCCGAGAACTGGACTCCTGCAAGAATACATTTAATGAAAATAGAACCATTATTGCATTTATTCCCAATGAGTGGCGCCTAGAGGTGAAATGCTCGCCTCCCACTCAGAAGATCAAGAGTTTGATCTTAGGCAGCTGGCAGCTGTTTCTTTATCTATGCAAAGAGAAAATATCTGCTGTGAACTTCAAGTAGGTGTCAGGAAGGGCCTTTGGCCAGTAAATATTCAGCTCCATTCAGTTATCCTGACTCCACCCCGAAACAAAGGGATTAAAGCAGGGGTGTCAAACTGGTGGCCCACAGGCCAAATATGTCACGAGCAGGCCACGCCCACCCCAGCTCTGCAAAGGGGAAAAAAATGCTGCAATATGTCACATGATGGCAACGTGATGCCGTGAGTTTGACACCCGTGGATTAAAGGGTCGTAAAAAACAATCATTCCCGTATTTGAATCCAGGGGTGGGCTCTTGGGGGTTCAGGCAGTACTCTAGCCAAAGATCGCTGGGGTTCAGCGAACCCCCAAATGTCACCCCTGGCTGGCCACGCCCACCCCTCCCCTCCCAGGAGTCTGCACATGGCCCTTTCATCATTCCAGGTAAGTGCAGGGGCTGCGCGAAGGGTCTGGGAGGGCAAAAAACAGGCCTACCAGAGGTTCCAGAAATCTGGAAATGGGCCTGTTTCCAGGCTCCGGAGCCAGGGGGAAGCTGTTTTCACCCTCCCAGAAGCTTAAGGAAAGCCTCTGGAACCTGGGGAGGCCGAAAAACACACACACCCCCCCACTGTGATGCAGGTGTCGACTAAGCCACGCCCACCATGGCCATGCCCATCAAGCAACGGGGCAGCGAATCTATTGCTAAAGGACCTGAAGCCCAGGCCCGCTTGAATCTGATGAAAACACTTATTTTATGGTACAATATGGTGGGTTTAACCAACAATCCGCAATGTTTGACAAACAACAAAAATGCATTTTTTTAAAATAATCCTCCCTCCTTTTCCCTTCCCTCTTCTCTCTCAGAAGCCAAAGCCAAAGAGAAGAGATGCTTTACCTTGGCTTGATATTCCTTTACGAACGGATGGCTTTTATGGGCATCCTTGAGCTGCGACAGGTAACGGTTGGTCACCTAAAAAAGAGGAAAGAAGGGACAGAACCCAAGTGATTAATAACAAAAACAATGGGAAAGAAAATCTCCTGCGGGAAAGGAGAAGAGCAAATTCCGCTCCCAAAGGACAAGGCCGCTGGAATGGGAAAAGCTAGCCAGCCATTCTCCCGTGTCAGCGGGAGGCTGATTGAGAACTGGGCGACCTCTCACCTTTCCCATGCAGAGGAGGGACTCCCAACGGAGGTGGCCACAAGAGGAAGGAGGTCAGGAGAGCTGCCCCGAAATGCACAATGGATTGGGAAGAAGGCTTTAGGAGCGGAGATTGGCTCCCTGGCTGAGGAAGCTGGAAAGGATCATCGATGGAAAAGCAAAGAAAAACTTTCCTAGCCATTTCCTTTGCAACAGCTGGCTGCATGCGTGTGGCCAGGGGTCAGAGGGGTCAAGGGAGGAAGAGATGGCCAGGGCTCCATCAAGGGGGAGAAAGGGTCAGTTCCCACTCTCCCCACCCTGCTAAAAATGGCAGTGGGGAGAGGAGCCAAGCTCATCAAGGACAGACCTGCAATTAATTATCCCTAATGAGTTACTTCTTCTGTCTTGAGAATTCTAGACTTGGAAAGAGTCATTTAAGGCCTTAATTTCATTGCTGAGTGTAGGAATCCACTGAAGCAACCCGGATAAGTGGCTCTTCAAACAGAACAATGCCTTTCAACCTTGTCAACTTTAAGAGGAGCAGACTTCAACTGCCAGGATCCCCCAGCCAGCCGGCCTTGCTGACTGGGGGATCCTGGGAGTTGAAGTCTGCTCCTCTTAAAGTTGACAAGGTTGAAAGACACTGGCTTAAAGTCATCTAGCCAATGACCCCTGAATAAAAATCTTGCAAAAAAAAAAAAAAAAAAAAGGCACAATAGGATTGAAAAAATACCTGGATGCAGAAAGAGATATTGGCTTGATCTGTGCGCCCATCGAGTGCCTTGAATAGGTGGGTTAACAAGAATGTAAATCCACCTTTGAATAAGGAGGCTGAATTTTATTATTTGGCTCTACCTGGGGACTGTGGTGTTCTGGATGCAGGAACGTCCAAGATCCTTGAAATTCCTCACCCAATTTGCATATTTGGGAAGAGGTTTTAAAAGGGAAAATGGTAATTAACCTCTTTTGGGGTTTAAATACTTGTCCTGTCCCTTGATTTTTCCACTCATGGAAAAATAATCTGATTTGTTGGATTTTTTTAAGGGAGCGATTTTGCCCTGCTCTTCAGTCCCTGAAAAAGATGAAAATATGTTGGATTCACCCATTTGGGGTAGGAGAGAATTGAGGGGGGGGGGCATAGCCAAAGAGGCTTATAGTTATCCTGAAGAGGTAGAAATAAATCACTGATTAAACAGGGAGATTTAGAATCCTGGCTTACATTATATCACATTACATTTCTCTCCTCTTATCTAAGTAGTGATTAAGGCTGCATGTAACATTTGGAGGAAGAAGATACCGTGTTTCCCCAAAAATAAGACCTCCCCGGATAATAAGCCCAATCGGGTTTTTGAGCACATGTGCTAAAATAAGCCCCCCCCCCCCAAAATAAGGCCTCCCTGGAATTATTTAAACACATGGGCAGCCAGTCCTCACCATTTCCTCTAGTTAGGGTTAGGGAGACAGAGCTGGAAATCAGGTAAGATGGCAAGAGGAGCCCTGTCTTGCTCCAAGCGCCCCAAAATAATAAGACCTGCCCGAAAATAAGGTCAAGCGTTTATTTCGGGATTTAAAAAAATATAAGACAGGGTCTTATTTTCAGGGAAACACGGTAGATCCATCCGACAGGAACAATGATTAAAAACTAACAAGATTGCATCTGCAAATTCTGCATGGTTAAAATTTCTCATCTGGAGTTGGGAGAGGTTTTTTTTTAAATGCATTTCAATTCTCTTTGGCTTTTTTCTTGCAGAACTCAAGTTTCGTTTTCAATCACAAATACTATATTTTCAGTATAAAAGAGAGAACTGTGAACTGTGAATAGAGTATCTTCGCTCTGTCCAAGGAGATGGGTACATTTTGAATGTGGAAACTTTCCTGAAATGGTTGGTCAGAGATGAAGGATTATTTAAGCTCCTTGAACTCTAATACTAGCCAAAAAGAGATGGCTGTAGGTACAAGTACAGGTAATCCTCCAGTTACGACCATAATTGAGCCCAAAATGTATGTTGGCAAGTGAAACATTTGTTAAGTGAGTTTTGCCCCATTTACGATTTTTCTTGCCATAGTTGTTAAGTGAATCACTGAAGTTGTTAAGTTAGTAACCTGGTTGTTAAGTAAATCTGGCTTCCCCATTGACTTGGCCTGTCAGAAGGTCACAAAAGGGGATCACATGACCCTGAGACACAGCGACCGTCATAAATACGAACCAGTTACCAAGCATCTGAATTTTGATCACGTGACTTATGGGGATACTACAATGGTTGTAAGTATGAAAAATGGTCATAAGTCATTTTTTTCAGTGCGTTGTAACTTTGAATAGTCACTAAATGAACTGTTGTAAGTCGAGGACTACCTGTAGTCCCTGGCAACTGTAGTCGTAAGTCATGACAGTCATAAAGCAGGTCATTATGTGACTGACCTCATCGTATGACCATTTTTGTGACAGGGAGCCCCTTGTTCACTATGAGGTTTTGCCAGAAACCAAGAGTAAATGCTATTTCATTTATTTTCATTTATTTATTTATTTATTAGATTTATATTGCCGTCTATTCGCCCATGGCGACTCAAGGCGGCTTACAGAATATAAGAATTTTCTGGTCAAAATGTCATAAATTGCAGGTTGTGAGTGCGGGACACTGCCAACGTGGCCATGTTGCCACAGGAGGGGTTGGTGGTTGTCGGAACTTGGGAACCAGATCGTAAATATCTTTTTTGGGGGGCCCACTGTAACTTTGATCGGTTGTTAAGCAATCGGTTGTAAGTCAAGGACTACCTCTATGGTCAAAAGAGTTGAAATGCTTCCCCCACCCCCAAATGCGAACAAGCAGCGCCTACCTCTGGAGTTTTCCCCAGGTGTTGTGAGAGGACTACGAAGTTGATCAGAGTCTCAGGATGGCTGCTGTCCTGAAAGGGGAGAGAAGCACAAAAACCAGCACTGAATAAGACCACAATATGCTGTTGTCAAATTGTGACAAGGGGAATTATTGAGTCTGTCATCTACAATCCAACAAGACAGACACAGACTTCAGAGGATAATTAGAACTGCAGAAAAAACAATTGCTACCAACCTGCCTTCCATTGAGGACCGGTATACTGCACGAGTCAAAAAGAGGGCTGTGAAAATATTCTCACATTCTGGACATAAACTGTTTCAACTCCTACCCTCAAAACGACGCTATAGGGCACTACACACCAGAACAACTAGATACAAGAACAGTTTTTTCCCAAACGCCATCTCTCTGCTAAACAAATAATCCCCTCAACACTCAAACTATTCACTAAGTCTGCACTACTATTAATCTTCTCATCGTTCCTACCACCCATCTCCTTCCACTTATGACTGCATGACTGTAACTTGTTGCTGTGTCCTTACAATTTATATTGATTGATTCGTAATATGATTCAATTGCTTATTTGTACCCTATGACTATCATTAAGCGTTGTACCTTATGATTCTTGACAAATGTATCTTGTCTTTTATGTACACTGAGAGCATATGTACCAAAGACAAATTCCTTGTGTGTCCAATCACGCTTGGCCAATAAAGAGATCTATCTATCTATCTATCTATCTATCTATCTATCTATCTATCTATCTATCATCTGTCTGTCTATCTATCATCTGTCTGTCTGTCTGTCTGTCTGTCTGTCTGTCTGTCCTATAAACTGGATATTTGATGCTAGCAATTGAACTACAGTGTTTCTGCAGGCTGATCAAATCTCTCCCCTCCGACCAGGGGTGGGTTCTATTTACCTTTACTACCGGTTCGCAATGGGGCCACCCGTGCTCGCTTCACTCACACGCTCTTCTGCGCATGCGCAGAAGCATTTTGATGATGTCAGGGTCGGTGGGTGGAGCCTCCCGCTGGTTTTACTACCGGTTCTATAGAACCAGTGTGAACTGGGGGCAACCCACCACTGCCTCTGACCCCACCCATCATGGAAGGAATCAGGATAACAAACTGATTAGGTCACCAATTTGCAAGGAATAGGGAGAACTGGGGACCAGGAACAGGATTCAGGTCTTTCCCATATGGGAATCTGCACGTATATGTGATATATATCATGACTTTGATGCATTAACAACGTAGTTTGCATCAGACGTAATGCAACTACACAATGGCATAATTCACACTATGGTAACATGGTGCTTCAGTTGGAACTTTGATGTCACTGCAGTTTGCAAAAGTCTCTTGACTCCCTAGATTGTGGTTTTGGAGAAGACTAATTGACAGCCCTTGAACTGCAAGGAAATCCAATCAGTCAATCCTAAAGGAAATCAACCCTGAATGTTCTTTGGAAGGACAGATACTGAAGCTGAAGCTCAGATGCTTTGGCCGCCAAATGAGAAGAGAAGGACTCATTGGAAAAGACCCTGATCTTGGGAAAGACTGAAGGCAAAAGGAGAAGGGGGACAGGAGAAGATGAGATGGTGAGATAGTGTCATCAATTCAAAGAACATGAATTTGGGAAACTCCAGGAAACAGTGGAGGATGAGTTCCAGGTGTAACACTGTGCTATGGTCCATGGGATCACGAAGAGTTGGACACGGCGTAGCAACTGAAAACAAGATTTCCACCTCCTGATTTCAGCCAGATTTCTGGGGAAGAGCTCACCTTGTCAAGAGCCTCCTGCAGCACCCCTTCAGCATCTTCCCACTTGCTCTGTGCCATGTAGCAGGCAGCTTGGCCATTCAGGAGCAGCAGTGTGGGTGACCACTTCTCCGACATCTCCTGGAAGATGTAATAAGCGTCCTGCAATTTTTCACCACCCTGCAGAGCAACACATTGGGAAATCCTTAGGAGGAGGAACACTATTTTAAACAGTTTGCAGGCACATTCATGATGAGCAGTTAGTGCCTTAGAAATGCCCGTAAGTTCAATGGTGAGGATTTAAACCATTTCAGGATTATCACCTAACGTAAAAATACTTCCGTTGACAGAGCTACCATCAGCTGGAGTAGAAATGATGATGGTCTAGACCAGGGGTCGGCAAACTTAAACACTTGGACCCGTTTCCCATAGAAAAAAAACACACCGGAGCCACAAAACCTGGGTGGGCGTGGGCAACTCAATGTCACTCACTCACCCAGTCACATGACCCCTCCTAGCCACGCCTACCCAGCCACAAAACCATTCTGTCTCTCTCTCCCTCTTCCTATCTCCCCCTCTCCCCCGTCTCTCTCCCTCTGTATCTCTCCCTCTCTTCCCCTCTCTCACCCCTCTCTATGTATCACTCTGTATGTCTCTTTCTCTCTACCCCCATCTCTCTCTCTATGTCTCTCCCCCTCCCTTCGGGTGACCGTCCTCCTCCTTCCCCTCCTCTCGCCATCGCCTTGCTGTTTCATCCCCCACCCCCAGCAGCTCTTCGGCTGAGTGCGGAGGGTGCGAACTCCAGCCTGAAGCGGCAGGAAGCAAAAGCTGCCTTACGTGCAAATGTGGCGTGAAGGTAGGTACAGGGCAGCTTCTCTCCTGCACTTTCCTCCTCCTCCCACTCTCGTGATGCCCTGGCCGGCTGTGGCTGAGCCGGGAGCATGCGCAAACATGGGGAAAACCTCCTTAAGCAAGCCGCTGCTCACCCTGCGCGCGCACCTTTCCTGGGCTTCGGCACTCGTTTGAGGAGGGTCTCCCTGCACGTGCGCACGCTCTCGGGTCAGCCACAGATGGCCAGGGCATCACGAGTGTGGAAGAGCCACACTCAAGGGGCCAAAGAGTCACATGTGGCTCGCGAGCCGTGGTTTGCCGACCACTGATCTAGACTAGAGTAGGGGTTCCCAATCTTGGCAAGTTTAAGACTATGGACTTCAACTGCCAGAATGCCACAGCCGGCTGGAGCATTCTGGGAGTTGAAGTCCATACATCTTAAACTTGCCAAGATTGAAAAACACTGCTGTCACTCGCCATGTACCGTATTTTTCAGAGTATAAGACGCACCTTTTCCCCCCCAAAAAAGAGGGTGAATATCTGGGTTCGTCTTATACTCCGAATGTAGCCCCGCCGTTTCTCAAAGGGAGGTTTCAGAGACTGAAAAAAGCATCAGAAACGAAGCTTCAGAAAAGAAGCTCCCAAACAAGAGCTTGAGGCTTTTTTTCTGAACCTGTTTTGGAGGCTTTCATAGGCAGAAAACAAAGTTTTTTCTGAAATGGAGTTTCAAAAGTTTGAGAGGCAGAAAAAAAGCAAAAAAAAGCAAGGCACAGAGCTCACAACCAAGGAACCTGTTGCTAAAATTCACCTCTGGGAACAGCTGATTGGGGGCCGATCCACCTGCCAATCAGCTTTTTTCTTATTTTCCTCCCCAAAAACTAAGGTGCGTCGTATACTCCGAAAAATACAGTAACTCATCAACTCATTTTTGGCAGAGCTATTCTCCCCTCCCCCGTTGAAACAAATTCCAAGAAATAGCTATTTGTACCCAGCATAACAATAGTAAAATGGCTGTCTTCGACCCATTGGATACCAATTCGGAGGCGGAATTGGAATCAGGACCATCCCGACACATCTCCCCTGGAATGTCTGGAATGTCTGGAGAGTCCAGGGGCTGAGGACGATGCTGTCCCAGGCCCCACCAGCATTGGAGAAGATAGTTGACCAGACGGGGAGCTGCCTACTTTCACAAACGCAAGGATGTGTGTGTCTTTGTTGGGAACAATTATTTTGCTTTGGCACACTCTTTCCCAGCCTTTGTAAACTCTGCTTCGAATTGTGTTTCTGCCCTGCGGATCTTGCCCTGTGGACCTTGAACCTTGTTTATGACTTATGGGCTTTGCATCTTGTTTCTGAACTACAGACTTCCCCCTTGCCTTGTGAAATCAGCCCCGGTGACTATTGGCTTTAGTTTGTGAGACTGTGTTGCACTGACTGTGGGCGGCTGCCTTCAGGAAGGTTTCGGGGTGGAGTTTTACCAGCTGTTGTAGGGCCGTTTTTCATGGGCCCACATCTGCCTAAACAACCTGGATTGTAACACTGCCAGTCCCATCATCCTGATAACTCAGGAATGCATATCCTAAGATTCTTGGCTACCATGGCCCATCCATGGAAATCCTAGTAGCTGCTATTCCACCATTTAAATTTCCCAGGTGGCTGAAAACTGGATTACCTTTCTGCCTGGGTCTCACCAGGATTCAATGAGTTGCTTTGGAAAGGTTCACTGCTGCTACATCGAATCTTCCTGGGGTGGAATGTAGTCTGCGTTCCCAGGTGGGAAGGATTGCTTTTCAGAAGGCAAAAGGCCGCAGAGCTTGGAAAGTTTGGCTGATAGGAAGAAGGTGAAAATGGCTCCTCCCTTGCTTTCTCTACAGCATATCTATAGTTATATCTGCTATATAGCAGATATAGTTATAAAGCAAATATCTGCTTTAATCCGGCAAGACTCTGTCTACAGGTGAAGAATAATAAAGGCAGCTGTCGCTCTTGGTTCTTGGGGGCCGACATTTCCCTTAGTGCCCAACTGCCGCGGATGGCACCTACCATCGCAAGATTCACCCATGCAGTTGCCAGCTGCGTCAGTGTTGAGTCCTCATCTTGCTCCTGCATCTTCTTAAGCTCTTTTCTGAAGAGAAGGAAGAAAGAAGAGGGAGCACTTGGATGAAAAACCTCCTGCTGGCCTATCTGCAAGATTTGGGGTGTCACATGGCAAATGACTCATGGATTCAGCCGGTTCAGGCGAAACAGTAGTTAAATCGCTGGGTGGCCCCGCCCAGTCCCTTCCCTTCCCTTCGTCCCCATGCCCTCCATTTTGGCTCCCAGGTAAGTGCAGGGAGGTCTCCTAGGCCCAAAATGGGTCATGGTGGGGTGTGGCGCCCCTCCACAGCCCATTTTCGCTCCCAGGAGGCTGCAGGGACCCCTCTTAGGCCCAAAACAGGGTGTGGGGGGTGCATACCCCCACGGCCCATTTTTGCTCCCAGGGGGGTGCAGAAAGCAAGTGCTACCTGTCACATCCCCTGGCCACGCCCACCATGGCCAAGCCCACCCAGCCGGTCATTAGGGCAGAGAACTGGTTGTTAAATTATTTGAATCCTACCACTGGAAGAGGTCCTATTTTATGCTGATTCATTGCCCGCAACCTTCTCATTTAAAACAGACAATAAGAGGGATTGAACGGGACTGTCTGGAAGTTGAGTCATAGCAATTTGAATTCCTGTCTCTTTGATTTGAAAGATTTCCGTGCTTATCCAAGTAGCTTCTTCAGTCTGATTAAACAGGGAACTTTTACTTGCAAAGTTAGGCCTCTCCTTATTGACTCCAGGCTGTCTCCTAAACTAGCATTCCATGACACATAGGTACGCCATGGGCTTGTTTCTAGCGTGCCACAAGATTTTTCTCTTGTGTTAGCTTTTCTCAAATAATTTTTGTATTATATATATTCTGAATAACCCATATAGTCAGTATAGTACTGATACTAAAAAAAAATGTGTAATTTCCTCTGAAACCAAATCTTAACACTTTTAAAAATATGTATACTGTCTATAATTTTCTGGTATGCCACAGAATGACTGTGTTGATTCAAAAAGGTTGAGAATTTCCTAACGATTTAGGAGATAACCCACCCCTTCTAATAAAACATTTCAATTCATTTCAATAAATTTTTTTTAAAAAGGCAGGAGGGATGATGCTGACAGGCTGGGAAACTTACCGGGCCAAATCCAGACGATCCAGTTTTAGTAGGATCTGGATGGTCATGGCCATGCTGGAAAGAAAGAGAGCATTTTAGGGTCTTAGAGGAGGCAGATCACAGGGGATTTACATGCGTTCTGAGTTGGTTCGTTCAATTCCTATGGCTCAATCAATGACTCTGGTATACAATTAAGGGGTCCTTCTGCACTAGGGGCTTATGCTCAAGGAGCAGGTGGGAACCATGACTAGCCAGCAGCCTTTGCACAAATACATCCATAGAACAGAACAGAACAGAACAGAACAGAACAGAACAATAATATACAATCTATCTAATCTATTTATTATGCAGCCCATCTCCCCTATAAGATGACTATGGGTGGCCTAAAAATCTAATAAGTAAAACCTGTGCACCAACTGAGCTCCTTCTATGAATGGGAGATCAATTCTCACACCTCAGTAGTTTATTTCTCTGCCCTTTGACTTTTCGTATTACAAGCAGACCTTGACTTACCACCCGCAATCAGGACTTGAACTTCTGTTGCCAAGTGATGCGATCATTAGCTGAATCATCACATCGTTAAACGAATCACACAATTGTTAAAAAGGGGAATCGCACTGTCGCAAAGCGAACCTGGCTTCCCCCCATTGACTTTGTCAGAAGACAGGTGGGAAGGTCACAAATCAGGAGACTTATAATTTGCTGTAAAAGGATGACAGATGCCATGTGCCCTAATTTAATTGTGTCACCATGAGGAACTCCTATGGTTATAAACCAGTGGTGAAATCGTCTGCGGATTGCCACTGGTTCACTGCCCTTGCATGCGTGGTGTGTGCCAAATGTGAGCTGCGCGCGCATATGTGCAGTGCACGCCAAAAGCACGCTTCACGCGGAAAAAGGCTTAACAAGGTAAGTAGAACAGCAAGGGGGGGGAACAGCTGTGCCGCGCGATTTATCTTCGCTAGAAAGGAATTCCTGCTTTCTAGCAAATATAAACCGCACGGCACAGCTGATCGTCGGAAATACCAAACTGCTGGCTTTTTTTTAACTACCAGTTTGCCCAAACCGGTAGTTTTTATCACTACTGGTTCACCTGAACAGGTGCGGAACCAGTAGCATTTCACCCTGTTATAAAAGTCGTAAGTTTCTTTTTTTTTAGCACCATCATAACTTTGAACTATTGCTAAATGAATTGTCATAAGTTGAGGACTACTTGGTGATTCACAAACTAAATTAAGAGGGAAAAAAGAATCTTCCTCTAAGGGAAACATATCATTATTTGAGTACATGAGATAGAAAGTGTTTCTTACTAATAGGATGAGAACAATCGGGTGTATAGATTGTGATTCAATCGATGGGATGAGTTATAAGTTCTTCTTTACAGAGATAACAATTGTTCTAAAGAAACTGGTGGGAAGCGACGATGGGATCCAGGCTCGCACATGGCGGATCTGAGAAAACGAGGGTGGGCCCAAACCCGCTTACCATTCCAAGCTTTCCCCCTGGTGAAGGGTCCGCAGCGCCGCATCAGGATTCTGGTCATGGAAGTAGACCGAAGCCGCCATCAGCAGGAAAGTGGTGTTAGTGACCTCCATGCTCTTGCTCATCTTCTTATCTAATTCCGCCACAATTGCATCCCTATAAAAAGAGAGGGGAGGGTCAAATAAATGTCAATGTCCATCCCCCCACCCAAAATGGGAGTAGCCACCAAATTCACTACGAGCAGCTTTTCAGAGGCCCAAACCACCTCCTGCAAAATTTGGCAGAAGGAACATTAAAAACATGGAACATTCTTGACATGTTATTCTAAGCTTGCTCAGAAAATAGAATAGAAATAGAATGTCTTATTTTCGGGGAAACAAGGCATTTGCCTCTTATCAGAATAGAATAGAATAGAATAGAATAGAATAGAATAGAATAGAATAGAATAGAATAGAATAGAATAGAATAGAATAGAATAGAATAGAATAGAATATTTATTTATTGGTCCGATTTATATGCCAACCTTCTCCGGAGACTCAGGGCAGCTTACAATGCTTTTAAGCCTTCATACTTTTGTATATACCTACTTAGTAGGGCTTTCGCCCCCACCCCCAAGGGGTGTTCTTTTTTATACAAAGTCAGCTTATTGCCCCCACAAACTGGGTCCTCATTTTACCTACCTCGAAAGGATGGAAGGCTGAGTCAACCTTGAGCCTGGTGAGATTTGAACTTGCAGTAATTGCAGGCAGCTGGTGTTACTTAACAGCACTTTAGTCTGCTGCACCACCAAGGCTCTTAGATTAGAATAGAATAGAATAGAATAGAATAGAATAGAATAGAATAGAATAGAATAGAATAGAATAGAATAACAGAGTTGGAAGGGACCTTGGAGGTCTTCTAGTCCAACCCCCTGCTCAGGCAGGAAACCCCATACCTATACCATTTCAGACAAATGGTCTGAAAAACTCTTCTTAAAAACTTCCAGTGTTGGAGCATTCACAACTTCTGGGGGCAAGCTGTTCCACTGATTAATTGTTCTCACTGTCAGGAAATTTCTCCTTAGAACTAGAAGTTGCTTCTCTCTTTGATTAGTTTCCACCCATTGCTTCTTGTCCTACCCTCAGGTGCTTTGGAGAATAGCTTGAAAGTACAGGTAGTCCTCGACTTATGACTGCAATGGAGCCCAGAATTTATGTTCCTAAGTGAGACATCTTATTAAGTAAGTTTTGCCCCATTTTATGACTTTTCTTGCCACATTTGTTAAATGAATCACTGCAGTAGTTTAGTAACACGGTTGTTAAGTGAATCTGGCTTCCCCATTGACTTTGCTTGGCAGAAGGTCACAAAAGGGGATCACAGCCAGGGCCCTGGGACATTGCAAGCGTCATAAATACGATCCAGTTGCCAAGCATCCGGATTTTGATCATGTGAGCATGAGGATGCTGCAGTGGTCGTAAGTGTGAAAAACTGTCGTAAGTCACTTTTTTCAGTGCTGTTGGAACTTTGGTCACTAAACGAACTGCTGTAAGTCGAGGACTACTTGCATTTACCATACGGCTTAAAATTTTCTTCAGCTGCGTTCCCAGAAAAGCTTGCTTATTTCTACTACCTTTCTACTAGTTTACTACAAGTTCATTTTTGTAGAATAGGTACACCTAGTCTTCAAAAAGGAACTTGTGACTTAGTTTTGACGACTAGACAGGATAAATTTTAAAATGGAAGAAAAATATATAATTTAGAGAGAAAAAATCAAAGTATATTTATAAATGTTGTGAACAATGTCAGAAGCCGCTTCTTTATATGCTTTTCTTTCCATTCTATTTTTCTTTTTGCTTCTCTTGCCCTGCTCGCTTTTTCTTCAATTTCTTTCTTTTTTCTTGTTTACTGTCTACTGGTTTGGTTTAGCTTTTGCAATCTTGTTTTAATGTTGTAACAAAGATTATACTTCACGAAAGAATCAGCCCAGGTTTAGCCAGCCAAAAGATGCTTTTGATATAAAATTTCCTGCAGCTTTGTGAAGACGACACGAGAATTATCCCCGCAGGAGATTATAACACTCAAGTCCCAGATTTACCTCTGGCTCTCTTTGGAGAGGTATTCAGCAAACATCCGGACCGCCTGGAGCTCTGGACAAGCCCTGGGCTTGATTTCATCCAGCACCACACCATATTTGCGCTGTGCAAAGGAGGAAGAAAAAGAGATTTCTACCATGAACAAAACTGAATGTTGCAGGCAAGATAAGGAGTATCATTTTCATCTTGTCCGTCTGTCAGACTTCGATGCTATCTCAAAATAAATGAATTTCCAAACTGCCAATCTTTAAGGAAATCTTTTCTTTAATTGAGCACAGCAACCGGATCATGACTCAATGCGGACAAGACTGACCTTTTGCCCCCCAATCCCTCCCTTTCCGATCCCCAAATCTCTGCTTCTCATTGGCTATCTTCCAAGTCATTCTCCAGACTTCTTGTCTCATCATTTCCCAGGAATGTCCCCCCCTCCTCATTTCCACGACAACCCGACTTCAAAGGGATTTAGCAGGCAAAAGTTCAGAGCTTATCTCTCTCCTCTGCTCTCTATGCCAGTGTTGAGGCGCTGACAGGATAGCATTTCGTAGCTCAGGGTTGAAATGAGGGATACTTGGTGCTCTCTGAGCTCGGTTGTTTTTTCCCCCCAGACGTTTCATTATCCAAACTACATTATCACCGAGGTAGGCCCTCAAGTCTTTAATCTAAGTTTTAAAGTTGCCTTTGCAATGAGCAAACACCCAAAATGAAAATTTACAATTCAGTTGCACATGTTCTTGCTTCGAAGTTTCCTACTAACAAACAATGGACACTAAACCTTTGGTTTGTCAGTATGTCATGTGAATTAGGACCAGATTATCGATTTTTGAAGAAAGAAGCTTAGAAGAGAACCAAACAAACCATGGCTTGTTCCTCTGACTATTCAGGGAGGAACAATACAGCACATCTAAGAGAAAGGTGCAGGTATTTGGATTCAAAGCAGAACAGGGCCCTCCGAAGGGTGTTGCCAGTTCTAAGTACCTTCTTAAGGAAGTTGCATCTTTCAGAAGTTTGCAGAACAGCCTTGGGGTCCCAGGAACTAATGACATGACATGAGTTAAAGAGTATTAAGGCATAACCATGTTATCCCACTCTTTTTGTACCTCCTTCACGCATGTATTCCTGAAACTACCCAACTATCACATGAGCCTAAAAAAAGCCTTTTTTTTTTTAAAAGAAGGAATCAACAATTGTAACAACTACAGACATGTAAACCCCATCCCAACCCCAGAATATCTTCTGGTCCATATTCAAATACTGTAACTATAAATCCCTAGGTCTAGAGTCATGATGGCGAACCTAGGGCACGCATGCCAGAGGTGGCATGCAGCGCCGATGGCACGTGAGCCGTCGCCCCAGTTTAAACTCTGCTGCGCATGCCCACACGCCTCCCACCAGCCAGTTAGTCTTCAGGTCTCTGCCGCGCCTGCGAGGGGGGTGGGGTGTGTGCGGGGGGCCGCACACACAAGCAGGGGGCATGTGTGCATGCGCCAGGCTGGGGCACATGCAGGGGGCCATGCACACATTGCATTTTGGGGGTTCGGACGCGTGCTTTGGGCACTCGGTCCGGAAAAGGTTAGTCATCCCTGGTCTAGGGACATCTGCCAGGTATGGTGAAAAATTCAGGATGGGAGCCATGAAGCAGGGGTGGGCTGCTGGGGGTTCGCGGGGGTTTGGGAGAACCTCTTTAAGATTCTGTGCAGTTCGGAGAACCCCCAAATTCCACTCCTGGCTGGCCCTGCCCCCTCCCCGCCCCTCCCAGGAGTCCCCACGCAGCCCGTTTTGGATGTAGGTAGGCGCAGGACGTGCGCAGAGACTCAGGGAAGGCAAAAAATGGGCCTACTGGAAGTTTGGGAAGGCCTCTGGAGCCTGGAGCCGTTTTCGCCCTCCTGGAAGCTTGAGGAAAACCTCCAGAGCCTGGGGAGGGCAAAAACGGCCCCCTGCTGTGGTGCAGGAGGCCGACTAGGCCACGCCCACCATTGCCATGCCCACCCAGCAACCAAGCAAGGAACCCCTTGCTAAAATTTTTGAAGCCCACTCCTGCCATGAAGGGTCAATAGAAACTTGGCCTCAACATCTTGACTTTATTAACCATACCCTGTGGACATCCATCCTAGCATCCAGTTGAAACGGATCTGTAAAACAGATTGGAGAAGTTTCCTGAGGCCAATGGAAACTGCAGTCAAATAGGTAGAGAATAACAGATTCTCCAGTTTGGGGGGAAGTGCGTAGAATCTGGATTAATAGTTAGTAATCAAAGGAGGCTGCCGTCATCAAAACATAGGATTTAAGGTACTGTTGCTATTAATCACAATTCTCTCGAGGTAGTTAATTTCTGTTTGAAACTGAATGGAAAAACAATCCACATAAAAACACAAAACTGCACATTTCAGCTCCAGGCACATGTATAGAAGACTACGGTAGGTAAACTTGGCAGCTGCCATTTTTTGCACTTTCTCAAATCATTTGATGAGCTCGGCCTACCTGCGCGATGTAGGCACGATACAGGAAGATGTCCCTCTCTATTTCTTTTTCTGGATTGGACGGCTAAAAACAGAAAAGAAAATTCTTTCCATAACTATACACACATATGCACAATAAAGCACAACCCCACCCCACTCCCTCAAAGTCACAGAACACCTCGGGACCAGCATCTTTATTGCTTTATCACCTTAAATAGAAAAAATCTACTTTTTGGGTGCAGTGATTTCCAGATACCTTCTTTCAATTTCACAGCAGCCACAGCCACCATGGAGAGTAACAATGAATGCTGGGATTAGTAGTTATAACATTAAAAAAGCCATTGTTTGCCCATTCTGGACTCAATGAAGATACACATTTTTTGTTCCTGTAACCACACAACCCCATTTCAGAGTATCATAAGCCTGTGGTGAGAACCATGTTCCTTAGCCATTTGATGGGCTCTTTAAATATTAATAAACACGAAAGCAGAAAAAGCCAGTCCTCAGGCCTGCTCAAAGAGGCACAAGAAACAAAGGAGATAAAAATGAATAAACAGGAATAGAATTTATATGGTTTAAATCAGATTTTAGAGCCACTCCAAACTGCTTTGTAAAAGCTGTAGTATACAGCTTTATAAATGTAACAATTACTTTGTTTGCTTTTCTAACACGTAAGAGGCAAGTTAACAAACAGGGTAACTGAGAATTGAATTGAATTGAATCGAATAACAGAGTTGGAAGAGACCTTGGAAGTCTTCTAGTCCAGGGGTCAGCAACCTGCGGCTCTGGAGCCGCATGTGGCTCTTTCACCCCTCTGCTGCAGCTCCGTCACTCAAAATATGTCTCACAACCGCCAACGTGTGACACCCTCCAGCACACAATTTATTGAGCTTTTCAACCCCCGGTAGGCCAACCATGAATAAATCCAAGAAAAGAAAAGTTTCAGAAGAAAAGAGAATGTTTAATTCAATTACTTATGCTAGTATTGTGGCCGCTCAAGAAATAGCCAGGCACGGGAAGGGTTTTGTGGCTCCCGGTGTTTTCTTTTCTGTGGGATACGGGTCCAAATGGGTCTTTGAGTGTTTAAGGTTGTTCTAGTCCAACCCACTGCTCAGGCAGGAAACCCCATACCTATACCATTTCAGACAAATGGTTATCCAATATCTTCTTAAAAACTTCCAGTGTTGGAGCATTCACAATTTCTGCAGGCAAGTTGTTCCACTGATTAATTGTTCTCACTGTCAGGAAATTTCTCCTCAGTTCTAAGTTGCTTCTCTCCTTGATTAGTTTCCACCCATGGCCTCTTGTCCTGCCCTCAGGTACCCTCATGTCTTTAAAGATGTGAAAACATAGGTCAATGACTTTTAATATAATTTAAAAGTTGTGGATGGATCTTCTCTTACCAAACAGTAAAAACATTCTGTGATTGATGTGTGCTTTCAATGCCAGACACACGGATCTTTACGAAGCATGATCTCCCCAAAGCATCCTTCTGATCCTCCAATGACTGCACCCATCACTGCTGTGATTGAGTCAATCCACCTTATTTCTCTTTCCTTCTATTTTTCCCAGCTCAGTCTTTGCATAAAGTGTTCCACAATATGGTACTTTGAGCCTGGTCATTTGCACCCCTCCTCCCCCAAATAAGAACCTTGAATGGATTTGTTCTATGATCTGTTTGCTTATACTTTCCTTGGTATTTTCAAGGGTGCTCTCCAGCCCCAAAGTTTAAACATGTCCATAGTGTTTCTATCCTCCTCCTACTTTCACTTCCGTACATTGTCCCAGGCAAAACTATAACCTGCACAATTTATAGGTACAGGTAGTCCTCAACTTACAACGGTTGATTTAGTGACCATTCAAAATTACAGCAGCACTGACAAATGTGATTTATGACCGTTTCTCACACGTACAACTGTTGCAGCATCCCCATGGCCACATGATCAAAATTCAGACGCCTGGCAAGTGGTTCACATTTATGACGGTTGCATTGTCCCAGGATCATGTGACCGGCTTTTGCGACCTTCTGATGAGCAAAATCAATGGAGAATCCAGATTTATGTTAACAACCGTGTCACTAACTTGACAAATGCAATGATTTCCCAATAGTCAGGTGATCAAAATTCAGATGCTTGACAACCGGCCTGTATTTATGACAGAGGTCACGTGATCTCATTTTGCGACCTTCCGACAAGCAAAGTCAATGGGGAAGCCAGATTCACTTAACAACCGTGTTATTAACTTAACGGCGGCGATGATTCACTTAACAAACGTGGCAAGAAAGGTCATAAAATGAGGCAAAATTCACCTAACCACTGTCTTGCTTAGCAACAGAAATGTTGGGCCCAGTTGTGGTCGTAAGTCGAGGGCTACCTGCCCATTTCCTGAGTCCTCCATGACTTGCTCCGTCAAGTCCTTATTCTGAATTATTTCTTGACCGCCATCTACTATTGCTATTTATTCTTTCTCTCTCTCTCTCTCTTTCAAATGGCCACATTTTTTTTCCAAAAAAGTTTTTATTTTTATTTCTCATAAACATATTTACATGAACAGTCATTTATCCACCATTTTTCATTCCTCTTATCTTTTAACTATAATTATCAATTTAAATTTTTACTTATTCGGGGCTGCTCTTTTACCATTTACCCTTCTTTATTTTGCTACAACCTTTCTTCTTCTCCTCCCCTTCTCTTCCTTCCTCTCTCTCCTCTTACTTTCTTCGTTCTTCCTCTCCTTCTCTTTCCCATTCCCCTTCCCTTCCTGTTAAGTTGGGTGCATGAGGAGGCAGAAACAAGGACTTCAGTGACAACAGCTCTTTAATTCACAGTGTGACTCCAGCAAAAAATACAGTAAAACAGCTCCCCTTATATACTTCTCCGGCCACGGAGTTAGCCAATCACCAACGGGCTATTGTTCTTTTAAACTTCCCGCCAAAACCATATACATTACTCTCCTCCCTTCCCAGAGAACACTTAGGCTCGATATTTACATTTTTACATACAAAATCACGCAGTTGACTAGGGCGTTCCCTACGCCTAGTTGACATGTGCAGTTCAGTCTGAGGCGTGGCGTTGAGCTGGTCAGAGGGACCTTTTGTCTCTCCCAGCTCCGCCAGTGGAACCTCCTGGATCACTTCGGGGGCGTTGATTTCTTCAGCTGGGGCTAGCGTCTCGCTGGGGTGGCGCTGGACACCAAAGTCCTCAAATAAGTCTCACAACCTTCTCGGGCGTGAGCTAGTTGTCGTGGGAAAGGTTTTGTAGTTAGGGATTGGAGTTACTGATTGTGGTTCTGGCTCTGTGACTATTTTTTCGGATTTGATCTACATGCCTTCTTCAGATTCCCCCATCTCCCATGTCCACTGTGTATGACTTGGGACCGGTTATGTCAGAAATAGTCCCGGCTAACCATAGGGGCCCATTGGCATAATTTCTGGCAAACACGGGTGTCCCTATCTGGAATTCCCTCAGCTTCCCATCGGCTCCCTTGAAACCATCCGGGGAATAATTGGGGTGTAGCCGGTGCAGCATGCACCTAAGTTTTCTGCCCATCAGAAGTTTGGCCGAACTGTGCCCAAGGGCAGTGCATGGTGTGGCATGTTGGGCAGCCAGAAACTTGTCTACTCTGGCCTGCCAGTCCCCAGCGTCTAGCCGTGAGAGTGCCTCCTTGGCTATTCTCACGAACCTTTCAGCCAGGCCGTTACTGGCCGGATGAAAAGATGCAGAAAGTGCATGCCTGATTCCCAACTCCCCCATGGTTCCCCTCGAATTAGGTAGCAGTAAACTGGGGACTGTTGTCTGATACGAGGGTATCGGGTAGCCCATGGGTGGCGAAGTGTTTCCGAAGCACCTTGATTACCGCTTTGGATGTCGTGGATTGCATTACGTTGATTCTGAGCCATTTGGAATAGGCGTCGACAATGACCAAAAATGTTTGGCCGTGAAAGGGGCCTGCGAAATCTATGTGGATTCTAGACCAGGGCCCTTGGGGTCGTTCCCATTCCCTCACTGGCGCTGCGGGGGGGATCTGGCCTGGACTCTTGGCAGGGCTGACACTTCTCCACCCACTCGGTAATGTTGTTGTCCATTTGTGGCCACCAAATGTAGCTTCTGGCTAGCCCTTTCATCCTAACAATTCCGGGGTGCCCGTCATGTAAGATACGCAAAACCTTTTTCCTTAAGCATAAGGGTACAATGACACGATCACCCCACAATAGGCACCTTCTATTTCCACCACGCTGTGTACCTTCTTTTCTACGGCGGTACTTGCTTGACCTACTGTGGTGCTGCAGGTCTCGTGACTTTTGAGGTCAATCAATCTTTATTTATTGATTAGCCCTTGGGCCATATCAAAGTGCAACGCTCCAGAAACAATTATTACAAAAGTTTGGTAGAAACAATTTAAAATGAAATTGGAATAGGAATAAAACACGATTTAAAATGAAATTAGAGTAAAATACGATCTAGAATGAAATCAGAATAGAATACAATAATTTGAGATGCAAATTAAATATGATTAAAATTATATTACAATGTCACCCCTGCATCTACCCAATCAGTCTTAAAACTATTAGAATTACATTATTAAATCAAGTGATCTTTCCTGCAGTCTATCACATTCTGCTGCACCAACTTTGTCCTTTTTTCCATCAATTTTACAGCAAATTTGGCAATCCATTTCACCAGCTGCAAGTTAGAACCTAACAACAATGTTGCAAGAAGCACTCTTTAGACTTAGGGGTGCTGGCGTAAAAGATCCTGCCCAGCTGATGTTCCCTCAAATCTGACTACAGGAGGCAGTCAAAAATTACATGGGACATTATTTCAACTTCCCCCTTCCCACATAAACAGACTCTTTCACTTACAGGAATACCCTTATACCTACCCCAAAGCATGTTTGTTTGAAGTTGGTCTAATCTCAATTTAGTAAAATATCTCCTTATGACGGGAAACAAAGGCAGAGTTAAATATTTTTCTATTTTAAAGATTTGTTTATTGGCCGATAACCGGGGCAAACTTTTACTGCTGTCACCTGTGCAATATCCGATTGTGCACTTATGTCCTTAAATCTCTGTGCAATCCAATTTCGGATCTGCCTATGATCGTACTGCTGCCAATTTAAAGGAATACCAGAGCTAGATACCTGCTTCAGAACGCTTGATAACCAATTATTTTTATAACTTGAGATAATCTGATCTATTAGCGCTAGCTTTGGTAACCTCCCTTCCTCCATCTCGATTATTCTTAACCAATAATAAATGGTCTTCAGCATGACCCTAGTGCCATGCTGAAGACCATTCAATTTTCGCCTGAAAGACCTTTAGCACTGGAGTTAATGACTTTTGAGATTCGCGCCCTTTTTTGGATCGCCATATTTGTTGGCTCTTTTGTGCCCCGCTGGCTTGGATTGGCTAGGACCACTCTTCGGTTTATGGCTGGATGGTAGACTTGCCCTGCACACCCTTGCCAAATGCCCTTTTTTATCGCAATGTCTGCAGATGGAGTCTCTGAACTTGCAGGTCTGCCGTTGGTGTGACCCTCCGCAGCTCGCACTGTCTTCTCGACGCTCTCTCCGCTCACGTCTGTGCCTTTCTGTTTGGAAGACATTTTCGTCCAACTCTTCTTCGCTGTCGGTCTGGGTTACTTCACTGTGCACTGGGGCTGACTTGTGCATTGTCTGCGATGGTGCTAGTCGTTGCAGGGTCTCCACAGCCTTGGTGGAGGATTCGTGTGCTCTTGCTTCGTCAAGAGCGATGGGTAGAGTCAGATTTGACCTGGCCAGAAGTCTTCTCTGTAGGCGAATATCTCCAACGCCGCAGATTAGTTGCTCTAGGAGCACTTCATCGAGGTCTTGGTACTCGCAGTGCTTGGCGGCCTTGCGCAGGGCGGCCATGTAAGTGCTGATTGGCTCTCCCTCTCGTTGCAGCCGTTGCCGGAACTCATACCTCTGGACGAATTTGGAGGGTACCGGGGCGTAGTGTGCCTTTAGTGAGGCTTGTAAAGCCTGCCATGGTACCGACTGAACCGGGGTCGGGTCAAATAGTGACTCAGCCATGTCGAAGACTTCGGGGCCGCAGTGGCTCAGGAAGAGAGCTCTTTTTCTGTTGGCGGAGAGGTTCTGTAGGTCGTTAGCCTCCAGGAAGCATTCGAACCGAGCCATGTACGACCCCCACTTCTCTCTGGCTGGGTCGAAAGGCGTTGGCGGTGTAAAAGTAGACATCCTGGTCATCTCGCTTGGCACTGAGCTCGTCTGCCTGGTTGGATTCGTTGTTGTCAGCTCTTCGGCTTGCTTCTGGTTTACCTCAATCCCATCCTTCGTTGCCAATGTTAAGTTGAGCGCATGAGGAGGCAGAAACAAGGTCTTCAGTGACAACAGCTCTTTAATACACAGTGTGACTCCAGCAAAAAATACAGTAAAACAGCTCCCCTTATATACTTCTCCGGCCACGGAGTTAGCCAATCACCAATGGGCTATTGTTCTTTTAAACTTCCCGCCAAAACCATATACATTACACTTCCCCCACTCCTCTCTTCTTCCCCCTTTCTTTCCCCTCTCTTTTCTTCCTCTCCTTTTCCCTTTCTTCTCTCTCTCCCTCTCCCTTCCTCTCTCTCTCTACTCCTTCCCCTATTGCTATTTATTCTATTTGGTCTTAATTTTTTTTTTTGCCAAATCATTTTTTATTCATTTTTTTTTTAAAAAAAAGAAAGATAAAACATACAAATATCATTCATTCAATCAAGTACAGACAGTACATCGGTCGGTTTGCATCCTTAGTGCCCTCTCCTCTCTTCACAATATCACTACATATCCAAAGTTTATTCTTATGTAAAATTTATCAGTTGCATCATCATTTAAAGTATTTCAGCATTTTTTTTTTAAATTTGATTTATATGCCGCCCTTCTCCGGAGACTCAGGGCGGCTTACAATGCGTTAAGCAATAGCCTTCATACTTTTGTATCTTTATACAAAGTCAGCTTATTGCCCCCACAAACTGGGTCCTCAATTTACCTACATTTACCTATATTTACTTACCTATATATATCACCATTTTTTATTATCTACCTAATGGTAAAATAAATCCCATATCAAATAATATTATTTTTCTTCCTGCTCTCTTATTTCTAACGTCAGTTTACTCATTTCGGCACAGTCCAACATTTTCCTAATGATTTCTTCATCTGTAGGTATCATTTCTACTTTCCAAGTAGATTTTAGGGATTTTACCAGAAATATATAACAAAGAACTGCAGTATTTAATTGTGAATCTTCTAACAGCAGCTAGAATTGTATCTGCTAAAAATATTTGGTCTTAATTTTATTGCCCCCCCAGCCCCCTCGCGCTGAACCTTGAGGCCTTTTCACTGAACTACAAGTGACATCAACTGGTTGAGGATGATGGGACCTGCAGTCTTAACACCGTTAGGGTGCGGGAACTCGGAAAACGACTCTGGCAGGCGGCGGTTCAACCGGTCGTGCCTTCCTTGCTTCATTTTTTCCCCTCAGAATTTAACCCCGAGCTCCTCACCTTGACTCGCTGCGCCTCGTTGATGGCCGCCTGAAAGGCCCCGATGTAGAAGTTGTTCCTCAGGTCGAAAAGCTCGTCAGCCTCTCCGGAACCCGCGGGAGCCGCCATTGCGAACGGTTCTTTTTCAAACCCGACACGTCTTCGCCTTCCTCTCCCTTCCGCGCAAAGCACTGTGGGCAACACCCGATTGGCTGGCTCTCTTTTGCCCCGCCTGGCAACCAGGCCGAAGGAGAGCGAGGCGGACCAATCGGAAACAGAACAAAAGATGATTGGCGGAAAGCTTCCTGGGAATTGGAGTCAGGAGGCAAGGAGGCCTAACCGCCACCCGGCGCATAGAGATAGAAATATAAGAGTGGTACTCCAAACAGGTTATGGCAATAACAAGAAGAAAGCCTATTGAATCCAGCGGGATTTGTTTCCCTGACAGCCTTTTAAAATAAAAATAATAATTATCATTCTCCTGCGTGGAGGCAATGCAGAAGGAAGGTATTTTCGGTTTTTTTTTCTGTCGGCTTCTGAATGGACATTTTCTCATGGTCAAGAGTATCCAAGAGTTTACTAAATTTTACAATATTCCTCCTTTATCGTAGCCTCGAGACTTTTTACAAGTTTCGCACCGGGTTGATAAATCTCCACCAGATTTCTGTGGGAACTTCGAGGTTAGCTCTACTGAGGGTAGATCTACCTTCTACGTAGATCTACCTTCCCTCAAATCTACGAGAAGGCTCTTTTCTCGGTGCAGAGAATTGCCTGGGAGTTGTAGTCCAACCGTCATGGCTTCTGAGCGATGCGCCGACGCTGGACAATGACGTCACATTTTTTCCTTTGGAAGGCGCGTGGTGACGTCATCAGACGCGTCTCCGTCGCGGGGCATCTTGGGATTTGCTGTCTCCCTCGCGTTCCTTCTATCCCGTCGGCGTGAAGCTGCCCCGATCCTCGGCCGGACGATGGCCGGTTTCCGCGCTTTAGGATTGGACTCCTGGCTGGCGTCTCAGGCGGAGCAGCTGGGCTTGTCGAGGCCTACCCCGGTGCAGGAAGCCTGCATCCCTCCCGCCCTGCAAGGTAAGACCCAGAGGAAGAGTTAGAACTTCAAATAACTTTATTGCCATTTTTTTAATAAGGTTTTTTTTTTTTTACAAACATATCAAATCAACGCATGAACAGGCTGGCGCCTGGGTATCAAATATTCTAATACAAATAAAACTAGTAAAATTAATCATAATTATTAGATTCAATCAACTTTTAATTGAATCAATTATTAGATTCCATCAATTGAAGAATGACAGATTGCAACGTATTATAATATAAATATATTTATATATTATATATAAATATATTTCTAATGATGATACACAATTATAAGTTGCAATCTGTCATCAAAAATATATATTTTATATATATTTCAATTGATGGAATCTAATAATTGATTCAATTATGTATAAAAATATATATTATAATATATATAATTGTATATAAATTATATAATTATATATATTATAAGATTCAATTATAAGATTGAATTATATATAAAAATATATTTCTAATGATACACAATTATAAATTACAGATTATAAGCAATCTGTCATTCTTCAATTGATGGAATCTAATGATTCAATTTTATATAAAAATATATATAATATATATAATTACATATAAAATTCAATTATAAGATTCAATTATATATAAAATATATTTCTAATAATGATACACAATTATAATAAGTTGCAATCTGTCATTCTTCAATTCTTTTATGTTTTCTCTTATTGTTACTTTTGTTTTATTATATAAAAGTGTATACACACATTCCCCTTTCTCTTATTTCTATCGCTTATTCTAACTTTTAATTGTATCGCCTTTTACTAAAAAAACATTTTCTTTCTATCTTACCTAACTTCTAGTCATGTCACCTACCTAAAAAAAAAAAAGAAAAAGAAAAAAAAAAGATTGCCATTTTGAATGTACACTAACTGGCATACATTAAAACGAAATTTTCGTTGCATACAGCTCTCAAAGGGTCTCCACCTCTAATATACACTACATAACCATGACTAAATAAATAAATAAATGCAAAATTATGCATGTACCCACATATATTATTATATGACAGAGAGAAACAACACAGTCTAGTTTGGATGTGTACATGTACATGGTGAGAAAAATGAACCTTGCTAGTTTACCAAACAGATGGCATAGGGAACAAAGCTGTTACAGACTCTGGTAGTCCTGCTAAAAATACTTCGAAATCTCCTCCTGGAGGGGAGCGACAGAAACAGACCGTGAAGTGAGTGTGTGGGGTCTCTGACAATGCTTTGAGCTCTAAGCACATAGCACTTATAAGCAGTATCCTGAATGACAGGAAGCAAGCTTCCTATAATCTTCTCCGCTGTCCTCACCACTCTCTGTATGGACTTTCTATCTGAGCCCACTGCTGCCACCAAACCAAACCGTGATGCAGTTTGTTAAAAACGCTCTTCATCGTCCCGCGGTAAAAAGTGGCCAGGACATAAGGAGAAAGATGTCCTCTCCTCATCCGAAGCAGAAAATGTAGGCGCTGGTTTGCAGGCTTCACTAAGGATGACGGGTGGAGACACTAGTTCAGATTGTTAATTGTTAATTATCAGATAAATTATCTGCACCCCAAGATACTTAATACTGTTGACCACCTACATCTGTGATACTGCATCCTTGATACTGAGTGGAATATGACTATGCCAGCTCTTTATTTTATTTTATTTTATTAAATTTGTATACCGCCCTACTCCCTAAGGACTCAGGGCGGTGAACAGCCATAAAATAAAACATGTAGATACAAAATTTAAAATAAAGATAAAACTAATTAAATAAATTTGGCTGAGACATTTTAAAACCCCAATAAATTAAAACCAAATTTAAAATTCCATTTAAAAGAGGAAAAGTTTAGGTCAGGCCAGCTTGATGGAATAAAAACGTCTTAAGTGCGCGACGGAAGGTACGCAGATCCGGAATCCTCCGTATCTCCGGGGGGAGCTCGTTCCAGATTGTAGGTGCCCCCACAGAGAAGGCTCTCCCCCTGGGGGCCGCCAGTCGACATTGTTTGGCCGACGGCACCCGGAGGAGCCCCTCTCTATGGGAGCGTACTGGTCGGTGGGAGGCTATTGGTGGCAGCAGGCGGTCCCGTAAATAGCCAGGTCCTAAGCCATGGAGCGCTTTGAAGGTGATAACCAAGACCTTGAAGTGCACTCGGAAGACCACCGGGAGCCAGTGCAGCTCGCGCAGGAGAGGCGTTACATGGGAGCGCCACGTTGCTCCCATCACCACCCGCGCGGCCGCACTCTGCGCCAGTTGGAGCCTCCGAGTGCTCCTCAAGGGGAGCCCCATGTAGAGAGCGTTACAATAGTCCAGACGGGAGGTGACGAGGGCATGAGTGACCGTGCGTAACGAGTCCCGATCCAGAAAGGGACGCAACTGGCGAATCAGGCGAACCTGATGAAAAATCCTCCCGGTCACGGCCGTCAAGTGCTCTTCTAAAGACAGCCGTGAATCCAGGAGGACACCCAAGTTGCGAACCCTCTCCGTGGGGGCCAATGCTTCGCCCCCAATAGTCAGCGATGGCACCAGCTGACTATATCGGGACGTCGGAAACCACAGCCACTCGGTCTTGGATGGGTTGAGCCTGAGCCTGTTTCTCCCCATCCAGATCCGTACGGCCTCCAGGCACCGGGACATCACTTCAAGGGCATCGTTGGGGTGGTCTGGGGTGGAGATGTACAGCTGGGTATCATCAGCGTACTGATGGTACTCCACCCCAAAACCACGGATGATCTCGCCCAGCGGCTTCACATAAATGTTGAACAGAAGGGGCGAGAGGACCGATCCTTGTGGCACCCCACATATAAGGGGCCTCGGGGTCGACCTCTGCCCCCCTGTCAACACAGACTGCGACCGGTCGGAGAGAAAGGAGGAGAACCACCGTAATACGGTGCCTCCCACCCCCAACTCTTCCAACCGGTGCAGCATGATACCATGGTCGATGGTATCAAAAGCCGCTGAGAGATCTAATAGGACCAGGATAGAGGAACAACCTCTGTCCCGAGCCCTCCAGAGATCATCCACCAACGCGACCAATGCCGTTTCCGTGCTGTACCCGGGCCTGAAACCCGACTGGAACGGATCTAGATCTTTCTAAAATCTACAATTATTTACAATGGTCTCCTTTGTTTTATTAATATTTTTATTGCACAAGTCCACCAGAACCTTCACCTCTTCCCTATAAGGACCTTCATTGTTGTCCTCACAATGTGATTCATAGCGGATTTGGCACAGGAGTCGTGCCCCATCTGAAGGAATTGGAAGGCTCGCTGAACCCTTTAACGGTTTTTGAACCCCTCCCATAGCAGTCCCACCCCCAACATGCCAAACATGAACAATGACAGGTAGTCATTGCCACGGTCACTCACGCCCTTGTTACCTCTAGGTTGGACTACTGTAACACCCTCTACATGGGGCTGCCCTTGGGATGTGTCCGGAGGCTTCAGCTAGTCCAAAATGCAGCCGCGCGGGTAGTTACGGGGGCGTCTAGATACTCCCGTGTAACACCTCTCCTGCGTGAGCTGCACTGGCTACCGGTGGTACTCTGGATACGTTTCAAGGTGCTGGTGCTCACCTATAAAGCCCTTCATGGCTTAGGCCCGGGTACTTGCAGGACCATCTCCAGCTGTTCTCCCATCGTCCTGTGCGCTCTCACAGAGTCGGCCTCCTCAGGGTGCCGTCGGCCAAACAATGTCGGCTGACGACCCCCAGGGGGAGGGCATTCTCTGTGGGAGCCCCGACCCTCTGGAATGGATTGCCCACTGAGCTCAGGACAGCCCCCGACCTTCTTTCCTTCCGTCGCGAGCTGAAGACGTGGCTCTTCTGCCGATTAAATTGATCCGTTTGGGGGTACACTGGTATAATTTCAAATTGTTTTTTAATTGGGTTACTGATTTTAATTTGGTATTGTATTGTGATTTGTATTGAAGTTGTCATTTTGTAAGCCGCCTTGAGTCCCTAGGGAGAAAGGCGGCATATAAATCGCAATAAATAAATAAATAAATAAATAAATAAATAAATAAATAGTCCTCAACTTACAACAGTCCGTTTAGTGAACGAAGTTACAACGGCACTGAAAAAAAGTGACCGATGACCATTTTTGACCCGTATGACCATTGCAGCATCATGGCCAGGTGATCAAAATTTGGCCGCATGGCCAGGTGCCTCTGACCACACACAAAGTGCCCCACACACCTTTTGCCTTTGTATTGAGCTGGCTTCCTACATCTTGCTCCCATAGGTCGCGACTGCATGGGCTGCGCCAAAACAGGAAGTGGCAAGACAGCTGCCTTTGTGCTCCCCATCTTGCAGAAACTTTCTGAAGATCCTTTTGGCATCTTCTCCCTGGTGTTGACACCAACAAGGTAGGGGCAGGTATAGCTTGGGAAAGGACATTTACCTCGAAGAGATGGGTAGGTGAATTCTTGGTTTGGTCTGTGCTTAAATGAGTTGCACAAAGTAAAGATTACCATATATACTCGAGTATAAACCGAGTTTTTCAGCACATTTTTTATGCTGAAAAAGCCCCCCTCGGCTTATACTCGAGTGAGGGTCCCACTTACCTGTTCTCCGGTGCAGTGTGGGTGTTCTCCGGTCTCTCCCGCTCATCTGCGGGCACCTGCAGCCTCTGTGGGTGATCCAATAACTGCTGATATCACCGCTCTTCTTCTCCCGCTCTTCTCCAGGGCTGTGACCAATGACGTAGCCTTTACAGTCTTACCCGTGTTTGGTCACGCCCAGTGGTTGGATTCAGCCAGTTCGCACCACTTCGGGAGAACCGGTTGTTAACTTTCTGGGCAGTTTGGCAAACTGGTTGTTGGAAGAAATCATTAGGGCAGAGAACCGGTTGTTAAATTACTTGAATCCCACTACTGGTCACGCCCCCTTGCTCCGCCCAAGCATTGCTGAATACAAGTACCGGTCTTGGATATACAGTACGTTTATTTAGGATTTTAACTCTTGTATTTTAGCTTGGTTGCTGATTGAGCTGTTTTTGAAATTTACCAGTAGCTGCTGCATTTCCCACCCTAGGTGTCAACTTGCAAAGCTTTCAAGTTGCCATGAGCAGGAGGGAGGGAGAACTGATAGAGCTGATTGATTTCCCTAACTGAAGTGCATGCCATACATTCTTCCTGACCGCAATCAGAAGGAGGGTGTTGGATTTCACAGCCAGCCAAAGTGGGTAATTGGAGAATGTGATTTATGACATGGCCAGAGAGGAGGGGAGAGACAGGGTCATAGGGGAATGTAAATCTACATGGGATTAGTTCTAACTGCATCCGAATATTGCCAAAATGGTGCTCCTAATAAATGACTGTATTTCTTTTGAAGTTCGGCTCATGGCTCATGAATTAATTAGGGCATCTTTCGGAAACTTCACACTAGGCTTATACTCGAGTCAATAAGTTTTCCCAGGTTTTTGTGGTAAAATTAGGTGCCTCGGCTTATATTCAGGTCGGCTTATAGTCGAGTATATACGGGTAATTGAGTATGTCTACTCTAGTGAAAAGAAGGACTAGCAGTGACATGATAGCAGGGTTCCAGTATTTGAGAGGCTGCAGCAAAGAAGAGGGGTTCAATCTATTCTCCAAAGCACCTGAAGGCAGGACAAGAAGCAATGGATGGAAACTAATCAAGGAGAGAAGCAAGCTAGAACTAAGGAGGAATTTCCTCACACTCAGAACAATGAATCAATGCTCCAACACTGGAGGTTTTTAAGAAAGATTGGAGAATCATTTGTCTGAAATGGTGTAGGGTCTCCTGCTTGAGCAGGGGGTTGGACTAGAAGACCTCCCTGAAGATTTATTTTAGTTATTATTTATTATTCGTATTTCTATGCCGCCCACTCTCCAAGGACTCTGGGCGGCTTACACCAAAGACAGTACACTAAATAGCATATTGCCCCCAACAATCTGGGTCCTCATTTTACCCGCCTCGGAAGGATGGAAGGCTGAGTCAACCTTGAGCCAGTGAGATTTGATCCGCTGATCTGCTGAACTAGCAGTCAGCTGAAGTAGCTGCAGTACAGCACTCTAACCACTGCGCCACCTCAGCTCTTACTTAAGATGATAGTGAAACAGGCTGGAAGCACTGATGCCTCCTCATGGTGGATTCTCTCTTACCTGCAACAGAATCAAGAAGGAAGTCAAAGGGGAGAAGTCTGCTCTGCCTCTGCAAAATACCATATTTTTCGGAGTATAAGACGCACTTTTTTTCCCTCCTAAAAGAGGCTGAAAATTTGGGTGCGTCTTATACTTCGAAATGTAACCCCGCGCGGTGCCCAAAATGGCTACCCAGAACAGCTGCTGCCTTCTCTTACCCCTTCCGCGGTAAGCAGTATGCTCCATCGCATAATTGGATCCGGCAACATTATTCTGGGAGACATATTTGTCTTCATTCAGATGGAATATGAATTTAATATTAGTAATTAAATAAATGGTTTTTTTAAAAAAATCTTTTTCCTTCCCTTCTCTGCCAGAGAGCTGGCCTATCAGATTGCTGAGCAGTTCCGTGTCCTTGGGAAGCCTCTGGGTTTAAAGGACTGCATCATAGTCGGGGGAATGGGTACGTAAACTTTATTTGGAACCTGGAAATTCACCCGCTCCCTTTAAAACAAGCTATCTTAAGCCCTGCGAAGCTGCAGAAAATATTGATTTGACCACTTCATACGCTGGGATGAGACTCATAGGTTTTTGGATGCTATCTCTTACAAGAGGTGCTAAGATTTTCTCTCTTGATGGACTTTCAGATATGGTCTCTCAAGCCCTGGAACTGTCTCGGAAGCCCCATGTTGTCATCGCTACCCCCGGCCGCCTGGCTGATCACCTGCGGAGTTCCAATACCTTCAGTCTTCGAAACATCAAGTTCTTGGTAAGGCATTTTGTCACGGTAATGATTTAAGAGCTGACCAACTGCTACAATGATATAATGCTAGGAATGAGTCAGCAAGGTTTTTGGGCTGATATCACTTTAAGAGCCTGTAATAAGAAGAGGCCCTGTTGGGGTGGATCTCTCAGTGTATGCTTCCGTGCTGTAATTGCTGATTGCTGTTTGTTTCAGGTCTGACTAAAGTATGTGTATGTATATATTTTTTGTAGATAAAATCACTATTTACCATATTTTTCGGAGTATAAGATACACCTTAGTTTTTGGGGAGGAAAATAAGAAAAAGGCTGATTGGCAGGTGGATCGGCCTCCTGGAATACCCCGAATCAGCTGTTTCCAGAGGTGGATTTTAGTGACAGGTTCCTTGGTTGTGAGCTCTGTGCCTTGCTTTTTTTTTTTTGCTTTTTTTTCTGCCTCTGAAACTTCTGAAACTCTGTTTCAGAAAAAACCTTTTCCTGCCTCTGAAAGCCTCTGAAGCTCTGTTTGGGGGCTTGTTTTCTGAAGCTTTGTTTATGATGCTTTTTCCAGCATCTGAAACCTTGGTTTGAGAAGCCAGGCGGGGCTACATTCGGAGTATAAGACACACTCAGATTTTCACCCTCTTTTTTGGAGGGAAAAAGGTGCGTCTTATACTCCGAAAAATACAGTAAATACAAACCTCTGTTTACTGTATTTGCTGCTGGGTTGTCTCACAAAGTCACACAGTGTGCACTCTGACACATTTGCACAGAGTGGGGTTTCTCAACCTTGGCATCTTTAAGATGTGTGGACTTCAAATCCCAGAATTCTGGCTGGGGAATTCTGGGAGTTGAAGTCCACACATCTTAAAGGGGCCAAGGTTGAGAAACACTGGTATAGAGCCTTAACTTAGAATTAGGATCCTGGGTAGCAAAAGGCTGGAGGAAAAAAAAATCTCTTTGTACCACTGTTAGGCAAATTGGAACGTTTCAGTCATAAGTATAGTACTCCTTAAGTTATGACTGTAATGGAAGCTGCCCATTATTGGTTGTAGATCGTAACAGTTGTAAAACATGTCCAACCTGATTTTATTACCTTTTTGTGGCAGTTACGAAGCAAAACATGGCAGATGTAAAAAAAAAAAAAAATGCCATGATGGTTAAGCCAATTAAAGTCTTGCTATGGGTTTGATTTTGCCAAAAACAAAGTAAATGCCATTTGGCACAATTGTTGTAAACTGCAGTCATGTGACCGCAGGGTGCAAATGGCCATAAATGCAGCATGTGGCCAAGTACCTTCGAGTCCGGTCATGTGACCACAGAGGGAGGGGGACTGTTGGAACTTCAGGTCCAAGTTGTAATTTACCCCTTTTTCAGGTAAGTCAGAAGTTCTAACCGTTGCCAAGCAACCAGTCATAAATCAAGGCCGACCTGTACTTTCTGTTTGAATCCTAAAGACCTAGTAACTTCTCTCCTCTGATCAAACTTTCTGGCACTAAATTCTGCAATGACCACACAGCTGCCCAACATATTTTTCTGATGGATTGTTTATTCCCTCCACTTCCTTTTCTCCAAGCTTGTCTCCACGTAGTAGGATTTGTTTCAAAACCGTGTAATCCGTAAGAGGACTATTAAGTCCATTTTTTAAAAAAAATGGACTTAAACACATTAGGCTTCAGTCAAATTCTTCGGAGAGGGGCGGCATATAAATTGAATAAATAAATTAAATAAATTAAATAAATAAATTAAAATAAATAAATAAATAAATAAATAAATAAATAAATAAATAAATAAATAAATAAATAAAATTGATTAAGGTGGGTTTTGTTTTGTTTTTTAGACCACCAAAAAGCTGAGTAAACATATACAGGTATTCCTCGATTAGGACCAGTCATTTAGCAACCCTTCGAAATTATGACAGATCCCCAAAGAGCTTCTTTCGGCTTGGATTCCAAGTTCCGATGGCCGCCTCATCCATTCCCCCCGTGGGCATGTGATCACATTTTGGGTACTCTGCAACTGGCTTGCATTTACAGCCATTTCCAGCATCCCGTGGTCATATGACCACGATTTATGTTGGATTTTGCCGAAAACTGGCATTTACTTTCTGTTTACTGCAAAAAAACCCAAAACACCCATTGCAGACAATGGATTCTCTTAACTATCGCCACAAAAAAATATCATAAAATTGGGTTGGTGGTGTGGTGTATCACCCGTTTAACAACCAGCGTGAATTACAACTGTAATTCCAGGCTCAATTACAATTGTCAGCCCGTGACCGCCTGTCCTGAAAGTCAGCTGGCATGAAATAGCCAGTGTGCTGGCTGCGGAATTCTGGGAATTGAAGTCCGCAAGTCTTACTCTGATGTACCCTGTTTCCCTGAAAATAAGACATCCCCTGATAATAAGCCCAATCGGCTTATTTTAGCATGCGCTAAAATAAGCCCTCCCCCTGAAAATAAGTCCGCCCCAAAAATATTTAAATGCACGCGCAGCCGGTCCCCGCCATTTCCTTTGGTTTCCTCCACCTGCCCCAAAATAATAAGACCTCCCCGAAAATAAGGCCAAGTGCTTATTTCGGGGTTTAAAGAAATATAAGACAGGGTCTTATTTTTGGGGAAACACGGTAGATATTTCCCCAGTGATGGTCCAGCCCAGGCTGCTTTTCAGGTTGCCTTTACCCTTTAGTCTGGTCCTTACTGATAGTTCAGCTGCAGCCACTTCCTGTCTCCTTTTTGGTTTTCATTTTAGGTCCTAGACGAAGCCGACCGGTTACTAGAACAAGGCTGCACCGACTTTACCAAAGATTTGGAAGTCATCTTGGCTGCAGTTCCAGCCAACAGGCAGACGATGCTCTTCAGTGCCACCCTGACAGATACCCTGAATGAGCTCAAGAAGATCGCCATGAACAAACCCTTCTTCTGGGAATCGATATCTGAGTGAGTTTAGCTTTGGGGGCGGGGGGGATGTCTTCGAATGGGGAAAGAATTTGGGGCTCGGCGGGAGGGAGAGGAGGATAGGAGAGAAGCTTACAGAACTGTGTGCTGTAGAGAGAAGAGTTTTTTTCTCCCTCTGTCAAAGTGAAACCCCAGTGAAATTAATAGTTAGTAGTTCGTTTCTTTTACTACAGGTAGTCCTTGACCTACAACCGTTTGTTTAGCGACTGTTCAAAGTTACAACAATACTGAACAAAGCGACTTACGACTGTTTTTCACCCTTACGACCGTTGCAGCACCCCCATGGACACGTGATCAAAACACTTGGTGTGTATTTATGACGATTTCCGTGTCCCAGGGGGGTCACGTGATCACCTTTTGTGCCCCTCTGAGAAGCAAAGTCAATGCAGACCAGTAGTGAAATGTAAAATTTGTTACTACCGGTTCTGATGATCCCAGCTGAGCCGTGCAATCATTAGAGGCTTTTTTTTTTTACTTTTAAAAGCATTTTTTCAGCCAAAGAGGTTGTAAAAAATGCTTTTAAAAATTAAAAAAAGGCCTCTGATGATTGCGCGGCTCAGCTGGGCAACGGGAGGGGGGCAGGGATTTTTGCTACCAGTTCTCTGAACCTCCTGCCTCCATCGCTACCGGATCGGGCGATCCGGTCCAAACCGGGAGCATTTCACCCCGATGCAGACGCTAGATTCACTTAACCACTGTGTCCAAAAAAGGTCACAGAATAGGGCAAAACTCACTTAACCGTCCTGCTTAGCAGTGGAAATTTGGATTGTGGCCATAAATTGAGGACTACCTGTAGAAGAAAAAGTCTACTTCCTGAATTGCCCATCTAGCCTTTACTGATCACAACTGTCAGGATTGAAATTAAACTCCTTCCTGGCATTTCCAGGAGAGGCCTTGAACCCAAACTCACCTTCCATCAGTGCCCATTAGAAACCACAGCACCCCTGGCAAACCAATGAATGAAAGTGGCTTGTTTCACATGGTCCCCAAGGAGGGGTCCTCCTAACACCTTTAAGGGAGATCAAACGAATACCTGGTCTTTGGTCCTGCTCCTGTCTCTTCCACATCTGCAGAATTCGTCTAAATATCCTTTTCCTTCTATCTTGCAGTGTCAGGCACAGAGAAAGGAGACTTTAGTGTAATTGGTTAGTGAGATGCCTAAATTGGGTGGGTGGATGGTGTTGTGGCCTGTCGGACGCCGGCCCCTCCACCACCTGAATCAGAGGAGGAGGAGGTGTGGGAGTCAGGGTCAGCATCAAGGTAACCTGAGCTCCAAGGTGGAAGAGGGAATGGAACTGGCAGAGAAAGATAGAGAGAGGTGGAGCTTGGGCCATCTGTCAGCCCTCAGATGGAGAGTCAACAGCCTCCCTGGTCTGGAGGTGGCTGATAAGGAAGAGGAGGAACAGTGCCTGATGCATGGATGAGCAGAAGGCAGAGGAGAGGAGAGCAGTGGAAATCTATGGGCCAATCCTTGGGACGGAAGAGCCATCACTGCTAGCGAAGCCCCACCTTAGCTCTGGGGATAAAAGGCAGGGGGCGGAGAGGAATAGATGGGGCAGACAACTATTCATCTCCCTGCCGGACAGACTTGTTAGCCTGCGTTGAAAGAGAAACTTTTTGCCGGGGCTGCCAGCACTCCTAATGAAGGAATCTTTGAGTTCACTTCAGAGGATTTGTCGTGTTTGGAGAGCTGGGTCAGAACAGATGGATGGACGGAAAGATGGGATGGAGAGATAGATTATTAGATTTTTGTTTTGCCTTTACTGCTTTATATAAATTATTCAAGGCAGTGAACATCCCTAATGCTCTTTCCTCCTATTTTTCCCACCACAACAATCCTGTGAGGTGGATTGGGCTGAGAGAAACTGGCTGGCTCAAAATTTGATGCCTAAAGGATGGATTAGAACTCACCATCTCCTGGCTTCTCGGCCACTACATCAACCTGGTGTAGATAGATTCCACAAAGTGACCATAAACAGAGTGATTGTCCAACTGCTCCAGCGGTGGGTTCCTCCCGGTTCAGCCCGGTTCGGTCGAGCCGGTAGCGGTGACGATATGACGTCACTGAACCGGTTCTCTTTGTTCGGGAGCTGCCCGCCCCTGCGTTATTCTTACCTTTTATTTGGCCCCGGCCCCAATCTATTTGCTGCCTCCCCAGCCCCAGCTGATCGGCTAGAAGGAAAAAAACTGTTTAAAGTCTTGCCGCGGGGCTTCAAAGGGCCGCCCTACAGCTGATCAGTGTTAAAAGGCACTGTGGTGGTAGACCAGTGTGTTCGAAAAACAAATGGGTAGACCGGTACAGCTCTGCAAGCAGTTAAAAGCCTGGGTAGACCAGTACCTCTGCTAAATCCTAAAGAATTGTCACATGACCATCAAGCCACGCCCACAAAATAAGCCATGCCCACAGAACCGGTCATAAAAAAATTTAGAACCCACCCCTGCACTGCTCCCTGTGGGATCGCTCTCGAGTCAAAGTCCAATAACACGTAGGGTAAATAAAACTGCCTTCTACTTCCTTCCCTGAATTGAATGTAATGGGAGTGAAGGGAGGATGCATTCAGTTGCTAAAAAGCTATTTATAAATGGTCTCATATAAGCCTATTTAAACATTCAAGCTACAATTTCCGTCTTAATCTTCCTCAACCAATTGATCCTGTATGTTTAATTAAGTTTCTTCTGTATCCCTCCACTCCTGCTTAATGAATGCTTTGGAACGAATTCTGGCGTAATGACTTGAATCTCTTGACTTCCTAATGAAGGCTCTATTTCTGATGGACTTTGACCAGGCTTAAGTAACTGTTTATAATTTGATTGTAGGCTGGTGCTTTCAAAATCCCTGTCCCTAACTAACAGCTGGCCAATCTCACCGTCCTTAAGAGATCTTGGGTCAGTCTTGCGGAGAAAGTTAGTTTATGGTAAACAAGCCGGATTGCTGGTGCCAACCACAGGTGGTCCTCGACTTACGACTACAATGGAGCCCCAAATTTTCTGTTTCTTAAGTGAGACAGATCGCGAGTTTTACCCCATGTTTACAACCTTTGTTGCCACAGTTTTTGAGTGAATCACTGCAGTTGTTAATAAACTCGGTTGGTAAGTGAATCTGGTTTCCCCATGGACTTTGTTTGTCGGAAGGTCGCAAAAGGGGATCACGTAATTCGCAGGACACTACAACCGTCATAAATACGAACCACTTGCCAAGCACCTGGATTTTGATCACGTGACGACGGAGTTGCTGCAACGGTTGTCAGTGTGAAAAACAGTGATAGGTCACTTTTTTTCAGTGATTTTGTAATTTCAAGCAGTGGCTAAACGAATGGTTGTAAGTCGAGGACTACCTGTACACATTAATGCCGCTTTTCTTCTACCAGTGGAAATAACAGACCCAGAACCTTCAGTATTCAGTCTAAACCAGGATTCCATGATATGTCAGTCCTGCAAAAATCCAAAGCGGAGGAGGCTTCATTTTTGCTCCTACTTTGCATATGTTGTGGCCCGTAAGCGGCCTGTGCAGTTAGTAGCTGATTCCGACAGCAAGGAGGCTGGTGTGGTGCTGCACCAGCAGCCTGTGCAGCTGGCACTCAAGTCGGACAATGAGGAGGCTGGAGAAGATGTGGTGCCAGAGGCGGGGATTCTGCCAGGGCCTTCAGAACCTCCAGAAGCGAAGTGAAGAGGACGAAGAGGAGGAGCCTCTTCTCGATGCACGGGCACGCAGAGCTGCCAAAAGACAGGAGTGGCTCCTCAGGAGGAGGTCTCCTCGAGAGTAAGGCTTGGGGCTAATTGGCCACTCCCTTAGTCTATTTAAGGAGGACCGCCGACTGAAGCAATTTGCAGGGAACAACTTAGTTCACATTCCTTTGTGTCTTGTCTTGCTGATCTTATCAGCTTCCTGCAAATTGCTTCTGGACATTCTGCCAACCATAGTAAGCTTTCAGTTATTATTCTTTGAACTCTTGGTGGCTGTTAATGCAGTTAATTAACAGCCGTTGTTGTAAAAGACTGGTTTATTTAGTAAATTATGGTTTGAATGGACTTTGTGTGTGCTGCGTTCTTTGGGGTCCATAGCTGGGGCAGAACAGCGTAAGAATGACAACGCAGAAATCTTGGATCGGTTTTAATGCTGAACAAACCAACACTTGAGTTTATTTCCTGCATCACTACAACAGGTCAAAGAAATAAAGGCACAGTGTTTTAGGTAGAAGCCAAATAGGATCCATTTTGCAATAAACAATAAACTAGAATTTCCGCAGCCGTGCAGACTGCTGTATGTGAGCAGAGCAATGACGCAGAGTCTTCTTAATTGATTCATTTTGTTTATTTTACAGTATTTATAACCCATCCCAGTCCCAATGGACTTTGGGCAGTGGACATTATCCACAGAAGTACCCTCCCCTAATGAGTAAACAAGGTCAAAACCAATTAATCACGCAAAGCAATCTTAACCTCAAAGAAAACCTGAATCAAGCAACCAAAACCAGATTGAAATAATTCGATTGTCAGCACTCCAAACTACATTCGTTCCAGTGCTGACATAAGAAGGAGAAGTGAAGGCGTCTGGAAAGGGACGTTTGACTTTTCACCTACTTATTTTCTCTGGAGATAATATCCCCTAGGAGATGGGGTGGGAGGGGGGAAATTCCTTTGAGCTGGAGTAGATTAGGGGTAGAATGACTTGGAAGATGGCCAATGAGTGCAGGGGAGTGGGGAACGGAAAGGGAGGGTTTTGGGGCTGGACGTCAGTGTTGGCTTCGTTTGGAGTCGAGTTAGAATGTCATGCTTAATAAATAGGAGTTTTTCTTCAAAGATTTTGTTTGAAATGCAATTTATTTGAGACGACCTCGAAACTTGACATCGATTGTAACTTATTTCTGGAACTGCAGCAAAATGGGGGCTGCATGTATTTCTGGAGGGGGGAGGTGAATATTGCAAAGGGTAGGGGCTGTTACAGGAAAGGTTAAGCAGATGTATAAACAACAACTGCACCCTCCAGTAAGGCTGATCTTGTAGAGGAGGGCCTCAGTGGGAAGGAGTATTGTTGGACTGACCTTTACTGGGAAGTGTTGTGACCTAGGCTCACTTAGTCATTACAAGACACAAGTAGTCCCAAACAAAACTGTTTTATTATAACAGCTGAGAATTACTTCATTCCCAGCTTAGTCCAAATTAATTGCAGAACAAACCTTTCAGAATAAGTCCTCCGGGCTTATCACAAACCTTTATCTTCTTTGGCACTCTGCCAAAGGCCTTTCTTGGCAAAGCCCCGCGAAGTTCAGAAACAACTGGAAACAGATTTAGCAGATTTCCCTGCCGTTGTAACTTCAAACAATCATGAAACAAGCAATTTTAAGTCGGAGACCACCTCTAGCTGCCCATCTCAATCAATACGTGACTGGGCGGCATGCATCATAAAACGTAAAAACAATTAAAACAGTACAAAATAAAGTTACGCGAAACCAAATAAAACTCTTTGTCAGCACTTCAAGTTGCATTTACTCTAGTGCTGACATAAGAAGAAGTGGAGGCATCTGGAAAGGGACATTTGACTTTTCACCTACTTATTTTCCCTGGAGATAATATCCCCTAGGAGATGGGATGGGAGGGGGGAAATTCCTTTGAGCTGGAGCGGTAGATTAGGGGTAGAATGACTTGGAAGATGGCCAATGAGTGCAGGGGAGTGGGGAACGGAAAGGGAGGGTTTGGGGTCTGGAAGTCAGTGTTGGCTTCGATGAGTCGGAGGTAGAATGTCGTGTTTAATAAATGGGAATTTTTCTTCAAAGACTTTGTTTGAAATGCAATTTATTTGAGACGACCTCGAAACCTGACACTCTTATTGTGGATGCTAATACAGCCAGGAAACAAGGCCCTTAACATCTCAATATTACTTTATTGTGAAGATGGATTGACAGAATCTTGCAAATTTGAAAGTACATTCGCCACGCCCCCCACCCTGTCTTCTTTACCATCCCAAGAAACTAGGGAGGGCTGAATCTGTTGCCCTGGCCATTAGGCGGCTGTGGGTTACGCTGTCTCTTATCTAACCATTCCTTAGGCAGCATCTCTGCCCACCTGTCCCAAGGTCATTCTACATACTATTACAGCAGAGGAGTAGAGAGATAAACTTAAGGGAATGCAAGAATGACTAAATAAATATTAGTTCAGCCCTGGGAAGAAGAAAGGGTGAGAAAGAAACTCAAGATTGCCCTGCCTTTTTCTCTTCGGTATAAGACAATGTTTTTCAAACTTTTCAACTTTTAAGATGTGTGGATTGGGAATTCTTCAACTTCCCAAAAGTCCCCAGCCAGCTTTCTTTAAGATTGTGTAGACCAGGGGTCTCCAACCTTGGCAACTTTACGACTTGTGGACTTCAACTCCCAGAGTTCTGGGAGTTGAAGTCCACAAGTCGTAAAGTTGCCAAGGTTGGAGACCCCTGGTGTAGACTGTCTAACCATAAAGTTGCCATGATTTGAGAAATATAGTACTGGTATAACAGGAGGCAGAGGGAAGCTCTATCCGCCTTTCGGGGTTCTTGTCTACAACAGTCAAGTGTAGTCATTCTTCTGGTCTCTATTTCTTGACTTGTCCTCCCTTGAAGGTCTTCTGATTGTACCTTAACTCCACTAAGATCTCTTCTTCCTTCTCTCCATCTCCCAAATCCCACCAGGGTACGAACAGTGGAACAGCTCGATCAGCGTTATCTTCTGGTGCCCGAAAAGGTCAAAGACGCTTACTTGGTCCACCTTGTGCAAACGTTCCAAGATGAACATGAGGACTGGTCCATCATCATCTTCACCAACACTTGCAAGTGAGTTTGTCCAGAGCATCTTTGCCTCCCATCATTTCTGCTTTCTCTCCTTTCTCTTCTGTCCCTTCTTTTGGTCCAGAGCTGATATTTCAGTCTTAATGTAAGGATGCTGAATAGCAATGTGCCAGTCAGGCCAAAACTTGCCCATCAATTCAAATTAAAGTTTTTGAGGTTGATTTTTTTTTTTAAAAAAAAATCTGTTTTCTTCCCTACTTTAAATCAGATTGAGGAGAAGGCAGTTGGGGTGGACTTAGTTTACCTAGTGTAAGAGATTGTAGTCAGGAGAAAGTGCAGTTTTCTCTTTTCTTACCTTTAGTACTTTAAATATCCCAGGGGTTGCCACAAAGAAGAGGGAGTCAAGCTATTCCCCAAAGTACCTGAGGGCAGGACAAGAAGCAATGGGTGGAAACTAATCAAGGAGAGGAGCAACCTAGAACTAAGGAGAAATTTCCTGATAGAACAGTTAATCAGTGGAACAACTTGCCTCCAGAAGTTATGAATGCTCCAACATTGGAAGTTTTTAAGAAGATGTTGGATAGCCATTTGTCTGAAGTGGTGTAAGGTCTCCTGCCTAAGCAGGGGGTTGGACTAGAAGACCTCCAAGGTCCCTTCCAACTCTGATTCCTATTCTATTCTATTCTATTCTATTCTATTCTATTCTATTCTATTCTATTCTATTCTATTCTATTCTATTCTATTCTATTCTATTCTATTCTATTCTATTCTATCCCGTATGCCCTGAGTAGGATGGGACTTCTCCTAGACATACCTTTTCCTTCAGCACTTTCTGGAATGATTAGGTAATCAGATTTTGCTATAGAAAGTACTGAAAAAAAGCCTTTCTGTGTCTAATGTGATAAGAGTGGACTATAAGAACTCAACTGAGACGGATGGATGAATGATGTTCCCTCTAGTTTTTATAGTTCCTAGTGATCACATTGATAATAGTTTTCTCCTGGATGATTATCAGATAGACCTAATCTCTTCTATCTGGTAATCCAATTGCTACCGTATAACTAGGTCCATCTCCCTTGCTCTGCTGGTTGTCTTTTTCTCTTTCCATCCAACTTTCCCAGCCTTAGAATTTTCTCCAGAGAGCTGAGTTGTTGCTTAATGTAGCCTGAAGTAGGAAAATTAGAGCCTGAACTATATGTGTGCAAGTGAGAATTTCCGTTTGATACGGGCCCAAAAGCTCCCTGCCTCATTTGCAACGATTTCATTGTGAGCTAGTCTTTCTCCTTAAGTCTAGAATAGAGGAAAGGTGAATCTTTGTTCCCATCTCAGAGTGCAAGGTCAGTCTTTCAAGGAATGTTAGCAAAGAGATCCTTATCTATCAAGTTTAATCATTGGTGGCATCAGAGAATTGCATTGACCAAGCAGTCAAACTTGCCTTGTGACGTAATCAGGAGCTGGCGCATCTTTTTGATTGACACATGGGCAGGGCACTGATGTTTCTGAGCAGATGCAGAGTTGTAGCTCCTGCACTAGCTACTAGAGTAGCAAAAGACTGGTTTTATTATTTTATTATTTATTAAATTTACATGCCACCCATCTTGCTCGACCTTTTTAGGACCTGTCAAATTCTCAACATGATGCTCAGGAAGTTCAATTTCCCATCCGTGGCTCTCCACTCAATGATGAAACAGGTAAGTCAATGATGGCCTCCAACGGCTGCCCAGAGGATGGAAGATCGGCGCTCAAGGCCAATTCCTCAAGCCGTCTTCTGCCATATTTGACTCCCTGCCACGTAGTTTGGGTTCAGCATCTTTTCCACGGATGCCAGCTCCAAGCCTCCATGGGGCATAAGAAGGCCCATGGACCTTCCTCTCTTTTTCCATCCATCCCAAGGAACCTTCTGAGCTGCATCTCCAATTGTGCTTCTGCACAGAGAGAAGGAGTGTCCCATCGCTCAGTGAATAAAGCAACTTCACCTGTAGGGAATTCCAGGTTGAGTTCCCAGTATCCCAAGTAAAGCAGATCCTGTTCTGCTGTAGGCTCCCTTAAAAAGCAGGAAGCAGGAATTGGTCCCGGCAAAACCTCTTTTAATTACACGACTGTGAACTACGTTCATTCACAGCAGGGGTGAAATGCTCCCGGTTTGGACCGGATCGCCTGATCCGGTAGCAATGGTGGCGGGTGGTTCGGAGAACCATTAGCAAAAATGCCTGCGCTCCCCCCCCCATGCCCAGCTGAGCCACGCGATCATCAGAGGCTGTTTTTTTACTTTTAAAAGCATTTTTTCTACAACCTCTTTGGCCGAAAAAATGCTTTTAAAAGTAAAAAAAAAGCCTCTGATGATCATGCAGCTCAACTGGGATCATCAAAGGCTTTTAAAAGCATTTTTTCTACAACCTCTTCGGCCGAAGAGGTTATAGGGAAAAAAAGCCTTTAAAAGCCTCTGGCAATCCCAGCTGAGTTGCCTGATCGTCAGAGGCTTCTAAAAGCATTTTTTTCTGCAACTTCTTAAGGTTGTAGAAAAAAATGCTTTTAAAAGTAAAAAAAAAAAAGTTGGCCATGCCCACCCAGTCACATTACCCACCACCACCAAGCCACGCCCACAGAACCAGTAGTAACAAATTTTAGATTTCACCCCGGATTCACAGTCAGCGAGGTTTGTCCAAACAGTTTTCCAAAGGAATATTTATCAACACACCTTATCTCGTTTGGCAAGCTGCCACGTAACTTGTTTCCAAACGCAGTGCAAGGCAAAACTTGGCGCAGTGTCTTAGAGTCACGAACAGAACTTCCCACTCTTGAAACTACCAAACGAAGGAATTGTTTCCTGCAAAAGCCCCCTCCCCATTTGCTCCTCTTTTGTTTCCTATGGGAGGGGCCAATCACCTCCAAGATGTGGCTTTACTCCCAAGTCGACCCTGTTTTCTTAGTTGTTCTTGTCTTCTGGCAGCTTTGCGCATGCACACATTGGGAACGGGCTCCAGCTATTCCTCTGCCTCACTGCTGTCTATCTCCCTCTCTGCCTCCAATGCAGAGCCCTCGTCCGAGCTTTCCCCAGGCCCCAGGACTGGCCCATGTTCCTCCCCAACCTCCTCACTGTCTGACTCTGCTGCTAGCTCTGCTCTCTGCCGGCAGGCCACAACAGTAGGGAGTGTCCCATCGCTCAGTGAATAAAGCAACGTCACATGTAGGGAGTTCCAGGTTGAGTTCCCAGGCCTGCAAAATCCTCTCTTCTCATCCGAACCCCCAGCAAGTGGCGATTGTTAGAGAAAGCAAGCTTGATTAAAAAAAATGCAATTTCCTGCTCTGATGATGGTCTTTTTCCTTCTCTCCTTTTTTGGGGTGCTCAGAAACAACGTTTTGCAGCGCTGGCAAAATTCAAATCAAGTGTCTTTAAGATCTTAATAGCTACCGATGTAGCTGCCAGGTGAGCGAAGCCAGTCTGGAGCTAAAATAGGTGCAGAAGAAGGGGATGTGTCCCAGATTAGGTAGATTGCCAAGCTTAACCATCTTTTCTTGTGTTCCATTTCTTTTGGATTTAGGGGGCTCGACATTCCCACCGTCCAAGTCGTCATCAATCACAACACGCCTGGACTTCCCAAAATCTACATCCACAGGGTGGGCCGAACAGCCCGAGCTGGTAAGGAGGAATTCTCTTTGTTGCTTCGAATCCATTGTCCTTTCAGACTGATTCCTTCTCTTTGGAAGCAACAGGAATTCTTAAGGGGTTTGTGCACTTTGTGACTTCAGAGCCTGCTTTGATTGACATTTGAACTGGCCTTTAGAAAGAGGCCTCCCTCTGGGATTCCCCACCTTCTAGGGCACTGGAGCATCCTTGCCCGGGAAAAAATGCTGTTTATTCCAGCGGTCTCCAGCCCTGGCAACATTAAGCGTTGGCGGACTTCAACTCCCAGAATTCCCCAGCCAGCAAAGCTCCCTGCTCCAAACAGACAAGCAGATACAGATTAACAGAGTTGGAAGGGACCTTGTAGGTCATCTAGTCCAACCCCCAAAGCTGCAAAAAAAAAAAAAAAAAACTGCACAAGGGCCAAGCCCTCCAAGGAGATGCCCCCTTGGCGGACCCATCGGCCCTGGCTGACTTTGCTACCCCCAAAAGGCGAGGCTGGAGAGCGCTCGAGTTGGTAGGCGCGCCTGCCCGGGGCGCAGAGCAAAGCTGGCTGGGGAATTCTGGGAATTGAAGTCCACCAGGCTTAAAGTTGCCAAGGGTTGAGACCCCTGGTTTATTCTGTAGGTTCTGCTGGAATTTTCTTCTCATTGGAATTTTTCAATGTGCCGACATGCTTTTTATCTTTGCACGCATCACTTCAAGATTATTTATCGGTAGTCCTCAACTTACGACCATATTTGAACCTAGAATGATCATTGCAAGTCGAGGTTGTTAAGCAGATCACCACCTGATCGCGCCCATAACCTTTTTGCATCAGTTGTTAAGCAAACACCGTGGTTGTTATTAAACCGATCTATTTTCAACAATGGGTATTTTTTTGCAGGCAACAAAAATGAAGGGAAAAAAAGTCAAAAATCACAGTCGTGTGATTGTAGGATGCTGCAAAATAGCCATAAATGTGAGCCGGTTGCCAAGCACCCAAATGTAGTCACGTGACCAGGGGGCAGGGTGGTTGCGGCCGTCATAACTTTGAAAAAGGGTAGTTTCTGGCTTTGCTGGCTGAGGAATTCTGGGATTTGAAGTCCACAAGTCTTAAAGTTGCCAAGGTTGGAGACCACTGTACTACAGTAGTCCCCAACTTACAACAGTTTGTTTAGTGACAGGGGAAAAAAGATTTATGACCATTTTTCACACTTATGACCATTGCAGTATCCCAATAAGTCACCTGATCAAAATTTCAGACGCTTGACAAAACTGGCTCATATTTATGGTGGTTGCGACGCCCCCACCTTTTGCGACCTTCTGACAAGCCAAGTCAACGGCAAAGCCGGATTCACTTAACAACCATATTACCAGCAACTGCAATGATTAAGTGAATCGTTAAGTGAACCATATGGTTGTATGGTTCACTTAACGACTGTGGCAAGAAAGGTGGTAAAATGGGGCAAAACTCAACTGCCTCGCTTGGCATCAGAAATGTTGGGCTCGATTGTGGTCATAAGTTGAGGACTAGCTGTCCTGTCTAGAACCGGCTTTCTTAAGGGAAAAGGGGGAAGAGCCATCTGTGCCCACCGCTTAGGTTTCTCTCATGGCCACCCTTTACAGGTCGGCACGGAATTGCCATCACGCTGGTGACCCAATACGACATCCATCTCGTCCATGCGATTGAAGAACAGATCAGTAAGTTGCAAAACGTCGGAAACTTTTGGGGTGGGTGGGGAGCCTGGAAAAATATGTTAAGATACTAGTTTCCCCTCTCGCGTAGTTGGCAGCATAGCTGGCTGTGGAATTCTGGGAGTTGAAGTCCACAGGTCTTTAAAATTGCCGAGGTTGGACCCCCCCCCCCACCCCCCCAGGTTCTCTCCTCCATCCAGCCAAAGATTTGTATGCAACAACAACAGCTACAAAAAAGTATAAAGCTGGAGGTTTAGAGGAAGATGTTTATTCTTATCACTGGGTTAAAACAATATTTTTTATTTCATTCTTGGTTTTGATTGCCTTCTATTATAATATTTACATATAGCTTTTATATGTTTTACCTCTGCTTGTACACTGCCCAGAGTCACTCTACGACAGAGGTGGGCAATTTCTAATATAAATACAAATCAATACGTAAAGCCCAAATGCAACAAGTTATGGTCAGCTCATGGGTAAACCCGACTGTTGTTTACAAATCATGGTTTATCACGATCGTGTGGATCTGTGCACAGCTAAATAAGCCAGTGGTGAAATCTAAAATTTGTTACTACTACGGTTCTGTGGGCGTGGCTTGGTGGGGGGCGGTAATGTGACTGGGTGGGCGAAGAGGTTGTTAAAAAATGCTTTCAAAAGGCTCTGACGATCCCAGCAGAGGTTTTTTTTCTTTTAAAAGCCTCTGTCGATCAGGCAACTCAGCTTGGATCGTCAGAGGCATTTAAAAGAAAAAAAGCCTCAGCCGATCAGGCAACTTAGCTTGGATCATCAGAGGCTTTTAAAAGCCTTTGAGGATCCCAGCTGAGCCGCGCGATCATCAGAGGCTTTTTTTATTTATTTTTAAAAGCATTTTTTTTGGCCGAAGAGGTTGTAGAAAAAATGCTTTTAAATTTTTTTTAAAAAAAGCCTCTGATGATTGCACGGCTCAGCTGGGCATGGGGTGGGGGCAGGGATTTTTGCTACCGGTTCTCTGAACCACCCGCCTCCATTGCTACTGGATCAGGCGATCCGGTCCGAACCGGGAGCATTTCACCCCTGAAATAAGCCCTGCCTTAGCCCAGTATCTCTGCTCTCTACCTGTTCATGTTTTTGGTTGTCACTGTTGTGACCGAGGCCCACGTAGTGATTACCAAACACAATTCAGTCCTGAACAGACTTACTGTATTTTATTAAAACCGCTGAGAATTAATTCGTTCTCAGCTTAGTCCAAAACAGATTCTTCATAACCAGTCCTACGGCCTCATCACCAACCTTTGATATCTTTGGCAACCTGCCAAAGGCTTTTCTTGGCAAAACCCCCACAAAATTCGAGAGACGCTGACAAGAAGCACGGGAATCAACGTTGCTTTTCTACAAAGAACCCAACGGCTCGTTGCTGCTCTTTTAAGCCTTATGGGAGTGGCCAGTCATCTCCTGGCCTTACTCCCAAGTCGTCCCTTTTGCTTTAGCTACTCTTTCCTTCTGGCAGCTCTGCGCATGCGTGCACTAGGAACAGGCTCCTCCTGTTCCTCTGCCTCTCTGCTGTCCGCCTTTTGGGGCTCCGGAGTCCGTGCATCGCTCCCAGATGGCCCTGGCCCCATCTCTGCCTCCAACACAGAGCTCTCGTCCGGGCCTTCCCCAGCCTCCAGGACTGGCCCATGGTCCTCCCCAGCCTCCTCACTGTCCGACTCTGCTGCCAGCTCTGCAGCCTGCTGGCGGACCACAACAGTCATATTGATGTATTTGTTCTCATTGTATTCTTTTGCCATTGATTATTTCATTGTTCTCTTATTTTACTTCTGTTTACACGCCTTTCATTTTTCTTCCTTTTTATTATTGGAAGCCACCTAGAGCAGCCCTACGGGGAGATAGGCGGCAAATAAATTTAACAAATAAATGGATGAATGGAAGTCCCCAGCCATTGAAGCCCAAGTCCTTCTCTCCACTGGAGACAGGCAGTGGGGTTCTTTTCTACAGGTAGTCCTCAAACGTACGACCACAACGGAGCCCAACATTTCTGTTGCTAAGTGAGACGTTGGATAAGTGAGTTTGGCCCCATTTTACAACCTTTCTTGGCACCGTTGTAAAGTGAATCACTACAGCTGTTAAGATAGTAACACAATTGTTAAGTGAATCTGGCTTCCCCGTCGACTTTTGCTTGTCAGACCGTCGCAAAAGGGGATCACGTGACACCCCCCCCGGGACACTGCGTCCGTCATAAATATGAGTCAGTTGCCAAGCGTCTGAATTTTGATCACGTGACCATGGGGATGCTGCAACGGTCATAAGTGTGAAAAACGGTCGTTTTTCAGTGCCATTATAACTTCGAACGGTCGTTAAACAAAGTGTTGTAAGTCGAGGACTACCTGCCTAGCATGAAATGGCAGAGATGCTCACGTACAAGTGATGAAAAGATTATGCTTTGTGTTTTGTTTTTTTAACCATAACGACATCTGGCTTACCTCCCCTCTTTAGAAATGAAACTTCAGGAGTTTTCGGTGGAGGAGCAAACTGTGCTGAAAATTCTCACTCAAGTGAACGTGGTCCGGCGGGAATGTGAGATCGTAAGTGGAGGGAGGAAGGGAGGGAGGGATTTGGTTCCCAGGGCCCCAAATGATTTTTCTGGACAAGTGAGGGATTTGGAGGCTGATAGGCTCAGTTCCAATCCACTTCCTTTTCCCGGTCCTCTATCAAAACATATCAATCAAGTAATCCCACAATGTTGTGTGTGTTTTTTTTTTTTCTTTTTTTTAAACTCAGAGACTGGAGGCAACCGATTTTGATGAGAAGAAGGAAATAAACAAGCGGAAGCAGATGATCCTGGAAGGAAAGGTAAGGTGTGTCAGGGCGTTGATTAAGCCCATGTTTGGCTCTGGGAAAAATCACCCTGGTTTAGAGGATGGATCGAGGCTTATTCTTTGTTGCAATATTCTGAAAAAGAAACGCGAAGAAAAGTTTCTAATAAAACTCATTTATTTGTTATAAAGAAAATAAAACACCTCACTAACTAAGAAAAGTAATTGCTACATTTTTGAAATAATTCTTGCCGGCTATTTCTCAGCCGGACCTTGCTGGCAAGAGAACAAAGGAAAGAGTGTGTGAAGCAAGTGAAGGAATGCAGACATGCGTAGTAACTTTTGATAACAATTCTTGGCAAGGTACGGAAAGTCTGATAGTCCAGAAATGATGAGTTCAGCTGGCAAATAAAATAATGCAGTGACATTCCCCTTCTTTTGCCAGTTGAGCGAATATCAGTACATCATCAAATAAGGCACATCTTCTTACGCAGATACTCGTGTTGACTAGCAAATAAAATAACGCAGTGACAAGGTGGAACAATTCTCTTGCTGCCAGGACAGGCAGCGGCTAAGCGGGAATCACCCCAGGCCTGACCCTCCCATCAGTGGAGGCTTGCAGATCAGGAGCAACCAATAGAAACAGGGGTCTCCAACCTGGGCAACTTTACGACTTGCGGACTTCAACTCCCAGAATTCCTCAGCCAGCGCAACATGCGCTGGCTGAGGAATTCTGGGAGTTGAAGTCCGCAAGTCGTAAAGTTGCCCAGGTTGGAGACCCCTACGCTAGAACACACTACCAAGAACTTATTAACAGGGCAGGCCACTGATACATAAACAGAGGCCAACCGCTCCCTCCCTTCTAGCACCGATGATGTTACCTTGTTGGGTAATGAAACGTCTGCAAGAAAAACACCAAGCTCAGAGAGCACCAAAGACCTTACGCTTTTCCTTTTTTTGATTGTGGTTTTGTTTGTTTTTTTCATCCTTGGTTTGCTTTGACCCCCCCCCCCCAAAAAAAAAAAAAAGCACAATTACTATAAAGCAAGCAGGCAAGCTTGCAGGTCACTATGGTTTGCTGTGAGTTTCCATCTCTGGTTTCTCCAGATCCCGCAATGACTGCATGGCTGGGTTTGCTCAGTGTGCTAAACCATGGCTTCAGAATAAGCACACTGGTTCGCCATGACACAGGCTGAGAGACCATTGTTTGCCAAGCATCACATGTGGGTTTACACCAGAGGTGGATTTCACTTACCGTATTTTTCGGAGTATAAGAGGCACCTTTTTCCCCCCTAAAAGGGGGGGGGTTTGAAAATTTTAGGTGCGTCTTATACACCGAATGTAGCCCCACCCACCCACTGGCCCCCACCCTTTGGCCTCTGCCTCCCAGCAGTTATCTCCTTGCAGCAAGCAGCAAGAAGAAACGGCTCCTTTCAGCTTCAGCACAGCCTAATTAGCATAAGTTGATTGGATCGGCCTCCCGACTCTCAGCTGATTTGCTCTCAGCTGTTTTGCGCAGGGCCTCTGCTGCTTGCTGCAAGGAGGTAAATTGCTGGGAACAGATTTTTTTTTTTTCCCTTGTGCTAATCAAGCTATGCTGAAAACAAAAATGAAAGTAAAGCAGGATGTTGGCTGTTTGCTGCAACGAGGCAAAACTGCTCAGAGGCAGATTGATTTTTCTTCTTTTCCTTACCAAAAAAGGTAGGTGCGTCTTATACTCCGAAAAATACGGTAACTCTAAAGTCAGTTTTAACACAGTAGCGGCTGCGAAATCCACCTTTCCATGAAGTTCCATGATGGTTGGGGAGCAGACAGTTTTGGGGAGAAGAAATGGTAAATGCTTACAGTAAACAGCTGGGATTGGAGGTCTTGAGAAGGGGGAGCAGTTTTTTGGGGGGGCTCTTGCCTATGAGGTCTCCTTCTGGGCATCTTGGAATCTCTTCTTTCCCTGATCCCCACAGGACCCTGATCTGGAGATGCAACGGAAAGCCGAGCTGGCCAAGATTAAGAAGCAGAAGCTCAAGTTCCAGAGCCAAGTCCAACAGACCCTGCAGGAGAGACAGCAGAAGCAGCTTCAGCACAAGCTGATAAAACGGGCACGACGGCAGCAGAAGCAGAAGCAGGCGAAGTGAGGGCAGGTCGTCCTCCCGCCTTGGTGGCAAAGGACCCTTGTGGGGAACGATCCGCCACTGAGCTGCCTCCGCCCCAAATTCGCCTTGCGCCAAAGGGAGGACGCTTCTTGTAACGTTTGGCCTTTCAATGAACGTAACCGAATATCAGGAGAAAAAGGCTTGGGAAAAGAATTATTAGCAAAGGCAGGTTGGAGAAGTTGCTTGGCTGTCTGGAGACCAAGGAGAGTGTCTCCTTGAGGCCGTCTCCTTTTTTCCAAAAACCCGAGACTTTCATTTGGGCTGGGCCCTTGGAGACCAAGGAGCATACTTGGAGCGTAGGGACGTGGTGGCTCAGTGGCTAAGACGCTGAGCTTGTCGATCGAAAGGTCGACAGTTCAGCGGTTCGAATCCCTAGTGCCGCGGAACGGGGTGAGCTCCCGTGACTTGTCCCAGCGTCTGCCAACCTAGCAGTTCGAAAGCAAGTAGAAAAATAGGGACCACCTTTGGTGGGAAGGTAACTGCATTCCGTGCGCCTATGGCGTTGAGTCATGCCAGCCACATGACTACGGAGACGTCTTCGGACAGCGCTGGCTCTTCGGCTTTGAAACAGAGATGAGCACCGCCCCCTAGAGTCAGGAAAGACTAGCACATATGTGCGAGGGGAACCTTTACCTTTACCTTGGAGACAGCCCCCTACCCACCTTTCCAAATGAGGGCTGCATCATAAGATCTTGTCTCGCAGCCAACAGTTTTTCAAGTCTCACCAGGCAGTCGTGCCACTGAGCAAAGTTTGGTGATTTGTGGGTGGAGCCTTTTGATAGAAGCAGGCTCTGGTTTTGTGGGTGGGTGGGTGTCACCAGAATCTCATGGCCATGCCAGGCACATGCTGGCAAGTAAACCGTGTACTTTCAATAAACCGCTCTCTATGATGAAGTGGAAAAACAGAAGCTTTTACGTGTTTTACTGTATATAAACCTAGCTACAGTCTTTGAGTTTGACTGTTAACGTTCTTTCAAAATGATTTAGACAATTTCCAAATAACATCCTTCAATAGGAGCCTATGCACAAAGGGCATTTCCTATTCTTCTCTCTACCTGAGTTTTTAGTCCCTCGCTCCCTTTTCTCTAGGCCTTTGGATGGATGCAAAAAAATAAGGGGTAAATTTATAATCTGTCAAATGTCATAAAAGTGATTTATCTCTGCACTTTTCATGGGGGAGGACTCTTGATTTTATTTATTATGTTCGCTATCCAAAGGAACTCTAGGCGGCTTACGATGCCATCAAAACAAAAATATAAAAACTATTATAATTTTAAAACTACAAGAATTACATACAGATTAGTAGCCAAGCATCTTGATCTTTCCCTCCTGCACCCATACGCTATGCTTATGCGGGACGTTTTCACATTTGCGGTATTTTGGATTCCAAATGCCCCCTTTTGGGTCATTTTGGAATGATTTCAAGCGCAAAACAAGCTTTTAAAGTGATTCCAATAACCTGTTTCAACGTCAGTATAGTAGGTCAGAGGTAGGCGACAATGGCAACTGTAGAAAGGAGGAGGAGGGAAAAAAACCCTCCAGGAGAAACCTCCGCAGATGGATTTGGCCCTTGTTTTATGAAAAGCCCAATTTTTTATTTATTTATTTATTTTTATTTGATTTATATGCCGCCCTTCTCCGGAGTCTCAGGGCGGCTTACAGTGCGTTAAGCAATGTTATTTTCCCTTTCCCTATATGCCAAGGTGCCGCATCCTCATCTTGTCCTTAGATTTCTTTGCTGGGGGAGATTAAAGAGAATGGCCCTTTTCCATTCCTCCGTTTCCAATTCCTCCTCGGTGTCTTTTTCAAAAGACGCTGCGTTCTTCCTTGAGTGCGTGCAGAAGGGAGGGGAGATGGGGGGGGGAAATGCTTTCGGGGAGCTGGCCTGATGGAGGCTCTTGCTTTCCGTGCTTTATTTCACCATCGGCTTTTGATCTGCCAGCCTCCTCTGTGTCCTCCTATTGATCTCCTGTGTGTTTTTCCCCCGACTATAGCAAATACAACAGGTCACGTGATGTGCGCGCACACACCGCTTGCTATGGATGTGGGCTGAGTTTCAGTCATTACCGTTCCTCGGTGCCCAGACTCAACCTCGTTGGCATGCCAGCTGCTTTCTGATCTCTCTTTCTTCGGGGTTTCTTGCAGGGGTTTCCTTGGATGGGTTGCCATGGACACCGTTCCCAGGGCAAGAGCATCTCTTTGCTGCACGCGCAGCTTTGCAAAGGCCGGTCCTCCATTCCCGACGTGATCTTTCACATCCATCCAGGAGCATCTAGCGCACTGTAAGCATAGTGGCTTCCCCAGCATCAGCAGCGAAAGCCAATAACGCCCCTTTCCACCCGCAGAGAAATCATTAAGCCATTTCAGGGACTTGGAGGAATTTCGACCCCCCCCTCCTCCAAACTCCCCCCTCCTCCGCGCCCGACTTTCAAAACAGCGGAGAATAGAATCTCAGTTTCTTTCAATCAGAAAGAAATAATTACTAGTTTGTCAATTACACCAGGGGGGTGGTGGAGAATGCATTTTATTCCCCAACACCTTAGTTTCGTTCTAATTTTTTTGGCTTTTGTGGGCGGCTTTGCAGCAGGCTAAATTGCAGCAAGCTTTTCTTTTCTTCTGACTTTTTTAATTGTTTCCCGCAAGACGGCTGGATTGTCGCTCTTTAACAAGGCAGCGTGGGTTCTCAAATTCTGGGGAAGCTGGTGGGGGGGGTAAAGCCAGGAGTCTTGGAAAGCTATTTGCAACATATTATTTGATTAAAAAGCGTAAAGCCTTTTGTAAGCTGCAGCTCATTTCCTCGGATGCATAGAGTGGAGCAAGACCGATGAAAGGTTTATTTTGGCCAAAATTGGCTGCATCCGCCATCAATCTAATTCAGTGTTTCTCAACTTTGGCAACTTGAAAGTGTCTTGGACTTCAACTCCCAGAATTCCCCAGCCAGCTATGCTGGCTGGGGAATTCTGGGAGTTGAAGTCCAAACGCCTTCAAGTTACCAAGGTTGAGAAACACTGAGCTAGTCAATCTATTTCATGTAGGTGATAAAACGAGCCATAGCTAATCCTTTTTAATAAAAATGTGTTAGCCAGAAAAGATGCCACTGCACCACGCACACGATTTTTGGCTATCCCAATTCTCCCAATAAAAGTGGCCAACCTGTTCAAGAATTTCCGGTGGACTAGCTGGGGCATTCTGAGGATTGAAGTCCACCCATCTTAAAAGTTATTAAGGATGAGAAACATCAGCTCAGTTCCCCATTTGGACAGCTGGCCACTCTTGCGATAGGAGTCCTTTTGCTTTCCTTGCCTACAAAGAGCAGTGTTGTGGCTCCGATACCTGAGCCTGTGTCATCGGCAGAAGAGGACTCCGAGAATGAAGGAGAGGAGTTGGCAAGGCCTCCCTCTCCAGGACCCTCCTCTCTGGCAATGCCTTCGGTGTCCGCCGAAGGTCAAGAGATAGGGCCGGGGCAAAGCACGTCCACGCAGCCACAGGTGGACAGTAATGAGGGAGATGAGTCTTGTCTGGATCCTTGGCAGCGTCGCAGAGATAAGCGCGTGCAACAGAAGAAGAGGCGTGCCAGAGATTAAGCTGAGTCACTGGACCACACCCCACAGGGTATAAAAGGGTGTGAGGTGGCCATTCAGACTCTGTGACGGACAAAACTACTATTGAGTCACATTGCATCTTTGGAAACAACATTATCTGCCTTGGATTTAATTACGGACTGGACTTGACAATTCTTGAACTGTGTGTATTTTGTTTATGAGTAAAGTCTTGACAAGCAGCTACTGGGTTGCTGCCAATCCTCTTATCGAAAGAATTTGGTTGTCTGCCAGTTTATTTAACCCCCGGCTGTCTGTCTGTGTGCGTGTGTGAGACGGGGACAGAACAAGCAGCAAGAAGGAAGGATCTTGATCAAAGTTGAAGCAGGATGGGGGTGGGTGAGATCTGGATGGTGAAATCCTAGCTAGATGGGAAGCAAGACCCAGTGGTTGGGTTCCTAACATGCTAAAGGAAATCTGGAAAACCAGTTTGAGTAGTTTGCAATTCTAAGTGTGGTGGGAATGTAGAAATAGAGTTGATGGGACGGTTCCTGCAGAATCTAAACTCGGTTTTTCTGTCCTTGTCGGCCTCTTGCCTGAGCTAGAGGAGGCCCAAAAGACTGTCCTTTTCAGTGTTAGCAGGAACAGAAATATCAGATTCCTTTATCTTCCATAGTCAGCACTGATGACGTTACCTAGTTTGGTAATGAGACGGCTGCAAGAAAACAACCAAACTCAGAGAGCACCAAGGATCCCACATCAGATTCCTGTATCCTCCACAGTCCCTGGCAGGGTTTTCTTTTGCTCCCAGGGTTTTGGGAAATCCACAAACTGCGTAATCCAAGTTCCACGAAAAGAGGATTCTAGAGTGGCCAGTTGGCCTGGAAAAGGCTTTCAGAGCACGCCAGCCTTGCAAAAACACCGCTTCTGAACCTCCTTCGGGCCATCACGGTATTAAACCGCAGCTCTCCAGAAGAAAAGCTGCTCCTTCGCTCTCGTGCTGTTCAATAATTAAAAGTAGAGCTGAATAAGTCAAAAGATCTCCACAAATAGCATCAGCTGGCTGAGACCCCATCCTTATTGCAGAGGTCTCCCACTCTCCCACTCGCTTTGGACCAGCTGCCAAGCCAGATTCTGGCACCACGAACTGCTATAAAACCGGGCAGAACATGTAATTGCTTTTAAATCAAGCTGCAATTTCACGCTCCAGGTTTTCCATTTTATATTCCTACCCTTGGCAGCGGTTTTCATAGGAAATTTCGCCTCTCCAAAGATTTCTGGGAAAATGGCGGGAAGAGAGGGAGACGCACAGTCAAGCTGCCCTTGTGATGGCTGCTTGTTGCAGTTTGGAGGACTTTTCAATCTGTTTTGGGCTGGAGAAGTGAAGTAGAATAGAATAACAGTTGGAAGGGACCTTGAAGAGCTGCTAGTCCAACCCCCTGCTTAGGCAGGAAGCCCTATACCATTTCAGACAAATGGTGGTCCAATCTCTTCTTAAAAACCTCCAGTGTTGGAGCATTCACAACTTCTGCAGTCAAATTGTTCCACTTATTAATTGTTCTCACTGTCGGGAAATTTCTCCTTAGCTCTAAGTTGCTTCTCTCCTTGATTACTTTCCACCCATTGCTTCTTGTCCTGCCCTCAGGGGCTTTGGAGAATAGCTTGACTCCCTCTTCTTTGTGGCAGTCCCTGAAATATTGGAAGTGTTGTGGTCCGCCAGCAGCCTGCGGAGCTGGCAGTGGAGTCGGATATTGAGGAGGCTGGGGAGGAACATGGCCCAGTCCTGGAGTCAGGGGAAGGCCCGGACAAGAGCTCCTCAGTGCACAACCCAGGGGTCCTCCTGAAACTCACAACTCCTGCCCAAAGAGCAGGTGGAAGTTGTAACTATGAAGTCCTTTGAGTGGCTTCATGCTGTGCACCAGTTGTGCCTGTTCTCAAATTAGAGGGCTCAACTCATAATCACTCATGTCCTAGCCATCTCCTGATTAGACTACTGTAATGCACTGTCTGTGGGACTGCCTTCGAAGAGTATCTGGAAGCGTCTGTTGGTGAAGAATGCAATACCACAGACAGTTATGTGCGCTCCCAGAACAGCATGTTATACCTCTGCGAGCTGCATCGATTGCCAGTTATTATTTTTTTATTATTATTTTTTTATTAATCATATTTCTATGCCGCCCACTCTCTGAGGACTCTGGGCGGCTTACACCAAAGACAGTATACTAAATAGCATATTGCCCCCAACAATCTGGGTCCTCATTTTACCCACCTCGGAAGGATGGAAGGCTGAGTCAACCTTGAGCCGGTGAGATTTGATCCGCTGATCTGCTGAACTAGCAGTCAGCTGAAGTAGCTGCAGTACTGCGCCCTAACCACTGTGCCACCTCGGGTTCAATTCAAGGTGTTGGTTTTGACTTTTAAAGCCCTTTAGGACATGGGATTGGGTAATCTGGGGGGTGCCTCTTCCCAATTACATCGATCCATCCCATAGATCTGGCAGAGAAGGCATGCTGCGGGTATTGTCAGCCAAGAGTTTAAATTTGGTGGGTCCATGAGGTGGGCCTTCTCTGTTGTGGCTCCTGCCTTAGGGCACTTTCCCTCTCCCAAAGTAAGTTAGCTACATCCTTGTTACTATTCAGAAAGACCCCCAAAACCTGGCTATGGCATCAGGCCTGAGTGGTCCAGGGGACCGGTGAAATTCTAAGCGGGCTCCATCCCTTTTGTCTGATATTAGCCCTGGTGGCCTAGTGGTTAGAATGCAGTATTGCAGGCTGACTCTGCTCACTGCCAGGAGTTCGATTCTAACTGGCTCAAGGTTGACTCTGCCTTCCGAGATTGGTAAAATCAGGACCCAGACTGGTGGGGAGTGGGAGAGGGCAATATGTTGATATTGGAAATCATCCAGAGTGTGCAGGAAAGCACTATGGACCGGTATATAAGTCTACATGCTATTGTTATTACTGTATTTAATTTCTTGGGGCCTTGTGCTTTTTATATTTCAACAAGAGTGACTTAATAGTTTTCATTATGACTTTTTTATATATTTATTGTTTTTAATTCATTGTTCTATGCCACCCAATGGCACTGAGATGGGCAAACTTATGATTTGACAGAGAGATAGAGACGGGAGGTGGGCGAGAGAGAGGATAGGTAGGTAGCGTAAAAAGATGAGATAGAGACAGATGAGAGATAGACAGATGAGAGAGAGAAAGATATGCTGGCAGACATGTATGCCAGGTGCAAAAATCCCCATTGGTATCCCAGGTGTGTTCTGTGGCTGCCACTAGATGGCAGTACAGGTGGCCCTTATGTCAGAATCCTCCTTTCAAGAAACTCCTGCGCTGTGGGGACCCTGGAAGAGGCGTCAAGGAGTGGGCTGATCTTTGATGTTAGAAACCTCAGCTGTTCTCCAGATGAGTCCTCTCTCTATTCTTGAGTAACATTAAATTCCATGTTTGTGTCTTCCAGCAAACAACTGCTGCTTGCTTTGCGTTTTACATTTAGATCTGTGTAAGTTGGAACAGCATTGTTAAAAAAGCATTAAGAATTGTTAACCTAATCTTGCGTAGCTTCTCCTCCGGTAATATTGAACTGGGGCATACAAAACTTTTGCCAGAACAATTCTTGAATACAGCTCATCTGTCTGGAACCCGCACTGCATATCGGACATTAATACAACCGAATGAGTCCAGAGATATTTCACAAGAAGAGTCCTCCACTACTCTGCTCACAACAAAATTCTTTATGCCACCAGACTCAAAATTTTGGGCTTAGACAACTTAGAACTTCGCCGTCTTCGGTCTGACCTAAGCATAGTACATAAAATCATCTGCTACAATGTCCTCCCACCCAATGACTACTTCAGCTTCAACCACAACAATACAAGAGCACACAATAGATACAAACTCATGGTAAACCGATCCAAACGAGACTGCAGAAAATACGGCATCAGTAACAGAGTAGTCAATGCCCGGAATGCACTACCTGACTTTGTGGTTTCATCCCCAAATCCCCAAAACTTTAACCTTAGACTGTCTACTGTAGACCTCACCCCATTCCTAAGAGGTCTGTAAGGGGCGTGCATAAGTGCATCAGCGTGCCTACTGTGGAGTTGGGATCGTAGAAACACCCAGGAGCATAGAAGAGTTCAGAGGCAGATGCATAAATAAATGTCTTAAACGTATTTATTCATATAATAAATCATATTAACTATGTACAACAGAGATCAAGACTCACGAGGAATAAACATGAAAAGAGAGAGATGGAGAGAGCGAGGTGGAAAAGGTTGGAGGGGGTTTTATACTCAGGGTAAGCCCCTCCTTTCCACATAGGGGTGGAGATACTCTCTGCCTCCACTGGTGTCAATATGACACATGTGCCAATGGCTTGCAAATACTTAACACCTACCATCCCTGTCCTAATGTTTTCTTTTATTTGTATCCTTTTCATGTATTTATAATTATGTTTACACTTGTATCTATCATAAAATACATGCTTGACAAATAAATAAATACAAATATATACATAAGTTCATCCTGGAGCAGTATTTCTCAACCTCAGCAACTTTAAGATGGGTAGACTTCAGCTCCCAGAATTCCCCAGCCAGCTTTGCAAAGCTGGCTGGGGAATTCTGGAAGTTGAAGTCCACCCATCTTAAAGTTGCTGAAGTTGCAGGCTTGGCTGCCATTTGTCTGTGCCATGTCTCTTCGCACAGCTGGTTGAAGGCAATCTGGATAAGACAGATGCTGCTTTTTCCCGACTACAGCACATCAGTCCTATAACGCCACTCATTCCGTCTCCCTGACAAGCTGGAAACCTGGTGCTCAAGGGCAGAGAAGACGACGCTTGGTGTGAAGACGATCTTTAGTTCCTTCTAGGAAAGCCAGCAACAGATGCTGGAGGAAAGTGCTTTTTTTTCTGCCTGTGAGTTTGGGGAGTTTTGATCTGGCCACAGGGAATTCCTTCAGACAGCATGAAATAATTTCCAGAGTACAAGCAATTGACAATTGTCACAAATCAGGAACCTCTCAAATAGAGCGACGTTTGGTGGGGATTGAGCTGAAAAACGTGATTGTGTCATAGTATCAAAAGTTGAAAGTTGCCTGGTTTAAATCTCTCCTCCTTCCCATATTTATTAGGCACTTTGTTATCGGCATAGCCTACGAATACTCCATTTTTTACTCTGTTCGCTTGAACTGAGATTGCTTTTGAATTGTGATGGAGAAGACTCTTGGACTGCAAGGAGATGAAATCAGTCGATCCTAAAGGAAATCAACCTTGACCGTCCTTTGGAAGGACAGATGCTGAAGCTGAAGCTTAGATACTTTGGCCATCCAATGAGAAGAGAGAAAGACCAATGAGAAGAGAGAAAGAGCCCTGGTGGCGCAGCAGACTAAAGCACTGTTATTAACATTCGCTGTCTGCAATTACTGCAAGTTCAAATCTCACCAGGCTCAAGGTTGACTCAGCCTTCCATCCTTTCTAAGGTAGGTAAAATGAGGACCCAGATTGTGGGGGCAATAAGCTGACTTTGTATAAATATAGAAAAGTATGAAGGCTATTGCTTAACGCATTGTAAGCCGCCCTGAGTCTCCGGAGAAGGGCGGCGTATAAATCAAATCAAAAAAACAAACGAAAAAAAATATTTGAGCAGCTGCCACAAAGAGGAGGGTGTCAAGCCATTTTCCAAAGCACCCAAAGGCCAGACAAGGAATAATGGATGGAAACTAATCAAGGAGAGATTCAACCTGGAAATAAGGAGACATTTTTGGACAGAGAGAGCAATCAACCCATGGAACAGATGTTGCCTTCGGAAGTTGTGGGAGCTTCATCACTGGAGGTTTTCAAGAAAAGACTGGACTGCCATCTGTCAGAAATGGTGTAGGGTCTCCTGCTTGAGCGGGGGGTTGGACTAGATGACCTACAAGGTCCCTTCCAACTCTGTTCTATTATTCTATTCTATTCTATTCTATTCTATTCTATTCTATTCTATTCTATTCTATTCTATTCTATTCTATTATTCTATTCTATTCTATTATTCTATTATTCTATTCTATTATTCTATTCTATTATTCTATTCTATTATTCTATTCTGTTCTGTTCTGTTCTATTCATGGTTGAAGGTCTTGCTGTGTCTCTAAAATACCCAACCCCCTAAGATGAGGATGCTGTAAAAACTAAAAGAGCATCTACACAATTGGAGAAATGGAATGGGCTTTGCCAGCTTTAGTAGTTGATCATCCTTCGTCCCCACCTGTGATAGCTGGACAGCTTTTATAGTTATCACCAGTACATTTCCTTGATGTCCCGTTCAACAATGTTTTCATTTTAGCCAAATTCAGAGTTGTTTCTTTTATCAGGTATTTTATTTATTTATTTATTTGATTTGATTTGATTTATATGCCGCCCTACCTCCACAGGACTCAGGGCGGCTCACAACAATAAAATAACCGAATAAAAGGGTGTTAAAATACATGTTAACCCCCCCCACCCAGTCCAGGCTGAACAACCATGTCTTTAAGTCGCGGCGGAAGGTGCAGAGGTCAGGGGCCAACCGGAGCCCCAGAGGAGGGTGGGAGCACCCACAGAGAAAGCTCTGCCCTGGGGGTCGCCAGTCGACACTGTCTAGCCGACGGCACCCTGAGTAGGCCCTCCCTGTGAGAACGCACCGGGCGATGGGGAGCTGTTGCTGGTTGCAGATGGTCCGACAAATATCCTGGACCTAATGCCATGTAAGGACATGTCTGAAGGTTTCTACATACAGTATATTGTAAAGATAACTGTTTCTTAGGCTAGAATCTGACAGCCAGTGGGATTTCCCAGGACGTATTTTTTAAATGAGCTCACAGTCTTGCAGAAAGCACCCCTGGAGGAGCTAGGGCAGAATTTCCAACCAGAGCTAAGTGAAATTGGAGCGAAGCCTTGGAAGATGGGGAGGTGGCAGTGTTGTTGGCTGTTGATAATCTGGAAAGACCTTTCCCATCTTGGCAGGCACTCCCTCCATAACAGTTATTCAATATTGTGAAAGTCTCCACAGATTCTAAGGTCTGTCTGTCCAAGAAGAAATCCTGCCTGCTAGGGATACACGATGTGTAAAAATAGTAAGGTCCCTCAGGCTAGGAAAGGGACACCTGCCCTTGAGGAGGAGAACAGCCTTTCCTCTCTCCATCAAGAGCTCATGGAAGGTCAACCAGGTCCTCTGGTGCAACCTTGAGTGATCAGGTTTCAGTGGGAAGTTCTTGGCTTATGTGTCCACATTTGCCCTGGGAAGACTTGCGCTGAGTTAGCAGGAGGCATGCCAAGCACGTGGTTTCCTTGTCCGCGGATAGTTGTGAATGACCTTCCTTGAAGAGATACCAGTAGTCCTCGATTTACAACCACAATCGAGCCCTACGTTTCTGTTACTAAGCAAGGCGAGCTTTGTCCCATTTCACCATCTTTCTTGCCACGGTTCTTTTTTTTTTATTGAAAAGTTTTATAGGAAATACAAACATTTCCCCACCACCACCCTTCTCCCCTCCCCCCCTCCCTCCCCCCTTGCCCTCCCCCCATCCCTCCACCCCCCTCCCTGACTTCCCAGAACAAGCACAGGGTATAGCACTCCCAAACATAAAACTAAAATATGCTAACAAATTGTTGACTTCAAATTCTTTCTAGGTCTTTAACTCCTTATGACTCAAAACATTATAAACATAAGCTAAAAATTAAAAATATTTCACTCATAAGCTATATGAATCTTCTTAGTCTGATACTTGTTTTGAATATAGTCAATCCATCTCCTCCATTCCGATATGTATCTTTCGTTTGAATGGTCTTTAAGATATGATGAAATTTTTGCCATCTCTGTCAAATGCACAACTTTTAATGTCCATTCCTCAATAGTAGGTGGATCTTCCTTCTTCCAATACTGTGCCACCAGTAACCTGGCAGCTGTTATTAAATTCAAAACCAACTTAGTTTCTATTACAGTACAGTCCGTGACTATTCCCAACAAAAAAAATGGTGGTGTAAATTTAATCTTTTTCTTTAAAATATTAAATATTGCCACGGTTCTTAAGTGAATCCCCACAGTTGTTAAGCTAGTAACACAGTTGCTAAGTGAATCTGGCTTTCCCAGATTTTGACTTTGTTTGTCAGAAGGTCGCAAAAAGGGATCACGTGAGCGTGGGAAACTGCAACCGTCATAAATATGAATCAATTGACAAATGTCCACATTTGGATCACATGACCACAGGGATGCTGGCAACAGTCGTAAGTGTGAAAAATGTCCCTTTTTTTTCCAGTGATGTTGTAACTTCAAACGGTCACTAAACAAATGGTTGTGAGTTGAGGACTACTGTACCTGATGTTGCTTCTGCCTTTTTCCAGGAGGAGTTCCCTTTGGGTCAAAGCTCTTTGCATCAGTAGGAAAGAGAGAGAATGCAGTCCTGCAGGCTACTTCTGCTGCCTGCCGGCTGCCTGCAATTTGACAGTTCAAATCTCACCAGGCTCAAGGTTGGCTCAGGCTTCCATCCTTCCGAGGTGGGTAAAACAAGGACCCAGATTGTTGGGGGCAAGAGGCTGACTCTGTAAACCACTTAGAGAGGGCTGTAAAGTGGTATATAAGTCTAAGGGCTATTGCTATTGCAATGTTGTTCGCTTTCTATGAAGCCACAAGCTTTGCATCTCCTCTGGGAGGCTCAGACAATCTGTGCATGCAGTCTCTCCATGCTCTCATGTTCTCCTCTCCCCTGGCAAAAACGGCCCAGATGGGATCTTAATTAACAACAAGGGAATTCCGGAGGGAATTGCATCTCTTTCCTCCTGTTTTAACGTTCGTTGTAGGCAAAGAAACCACCCTGCACTTAATTAAGCCTCTGATGGATGGCGTAGAAAATGAGAGAACGTTGTTTGGATTCGTGCATCGAATAAACCGTCACTGGATTCAGCCAGATTTGACGTAGTACATGGTGTGAGCGCAGGCATTGAGGCTAAATCCACCACATAAACCCAGTCAATCATATAATGCTTCTTTTTTTTTTTTAATTTGATTTATATGCCGCCCTTCTCCAGAGACTCAGGGCGGCTTACAATGCGTTAAGCAATAGCCTTCATACTTTGGTATATTTATACAAAGTCAGCTTATTGCCCCCACAAACTGGTTCCTCATTTAATCTACCTTAGAAAGGATGGAAGGCTGAGTCAACCTTGAGCCTGGTAAGATTCGAACCTGCAGTAATTGCAGGCAGCTGTGTTAATAACAGGGTGCTTTAGACCACTGTACTACCAAGGCTCTTCATGCAAATGCAGAATTTTCCTGCCATAGGAGGCAAAAAAGTAGGAATGATCGTAAAGTCAAGGGACATCTATGGTGGCCAACATTCCTTTTCCAGTTTTGAAAGAGAATATGGTAAAAAAGCAATTGGAATTTTTTCAAAACAGCTGCCTTGCCAGTTCACCTCTTTAAAACTAAGTGGGAAGGCAGATTAAAAAAATATGGGACAAAAATGTGTGCCTGATGGGTGTGATTCTTTCAAAAGCTATGGAAAAGCCGGCTGAGTGAGTTTGGGCCAGTCCAAGAATGAAATGCTCCTGGTTTGGACCGGATCGCCCAATCCGGTAGCGATGGTGGCGGGTGGTTCAGAGAACCGGTAGCAAAAATCCCTGCGCCCCCCACCCCCATGCCCAGATGAGCCACGCGATCATCAGAGGCTGTTTTTTTAACTTTTAAAAGCATTTTTTCTACAACCTCTTCAGCCGAAAAAATGCTTTTAAAAGTAAAAAAAAAAGCCTCTGATGATTGTGCGGCTCAGCTGGGATCGCCAGAGGCTTTTAAAAGCATTTTTTCTACAACCTCTTTGGCCGAAGAGGTTGTAGAAAAAAAAATGCCTTTAAAAGCCTCTGGCGATCCCAGCTGAGTTGCCTGATTGTTAGAAATGCTTCTAAAAGCATTTTTTTCTGCAACCTCTTCAGCTGAAGAAGTTGTAGAAAAAATGCTTTTAAAAGAAAAAAAAAAGTTGGCCACACCCACAGTCACATTACCACCACCACCACCCCACCAAGCCATGCCCACAGAACTGGTAGTAACAAATTTTAGATTTCACCCCTGGGCCAGTCCCTTTTCTCTCAGCTCAACCTCACAGGGTGGTGGGAAAAATAAAGAGGTGGAATGATTAGGTATGTTGGTCACATTTGAGTTATTTATAAAAATAATCAAGGCAGGATAAAAAAATAAATAAAAACAAAGCTGTCAGTCACACCAGCAGAGGGGACTGTGATGCCATTGGATGAGACCCCTTCAGGAGGGATAATTCGTTTGTCTAGCAAAGTTCAAATTCACCAAGGGCTGAATTGATTCTGAACGTGCATGTCTTGCCTTGTTGTGTGAATGCACATGGCTTCAAGTAACTCCGACCCTGTTGGATCGGAGAATAATCCCCACCGAGGTGAGAATTCCAGTTCTAATAACATCCTTGGCAAGCCTACAAACTAGGGGTGAAATGTAAAATTTGTTACCACCGGTTCTGTGGTGTGTGGCTTGGTGGGAGGGTAATGTGACTGGGTGGGCATGGCCAACTTTTTTTTTTTTAACTTTTCAAAGCATTTTTTCTAATGCTTTGAAAAGCCTCTGCCGATCAGGCAACTCAGCTGGGATCATCAGAGACTTTTCAAAGCATTTTTTTTACCACCTCTTCGGCCAAGAGGTTGCAGAAAAAAATGCTTTGAAAAGCCTCTGACGATCCCAGCTGAGCGGCGCGATCATCAGAGGCGCTTTTTTTCCCCTACAACCTCTTCCGACGAAAAAATGCTTTTAAAAGTAAAGAAAAAAAAAGCCTCTGATGATCATGTGGCTCAGCTGGGCATGAGGGGGGCATGGGGGGCGCAGGGATTTTTGCTACCGGATCGGGCGATTTTTGCTACCAAACCACCCGCCACCATCGCTACCGGATCGGGCGAACCGGGAGCAGTTCACCCCTGCTACAAACGGCTCACAAAAAAATGCCAGCCTTTCCCATTTGCTTAGAGTGGATGCTCTAAGGCAGGGGTCTCCAACCTTGGCAACGTTAAGACTTGTGGACTTCAACTCCCAGAATTCCTCAGCCAGCAAAGCAGCCAGCAAAGCAAAGTCAGCAGCAACAGCCACTCGACAAACAGTCTCCATTTACAATCCCAGTTGTGCTCCAAATTTCTGCTGCTAGCGAGACAGTTGTTGAGTCTTGCCCCATTTTATGACCTTTCTTGCCACAAGTGAATCACTGCAGTTAAGTTAGTAACAGGGTTGTTGAGTGAATCTGACTTCCCCGTTGACTTTGCTTGTCAGTAGGGTCGCAAAAGGGGATCACATGACTCGGGGACATGTCAACCGTCATAAATTTGAACCCAGTTGCCGAGCGTCCGAATTTCGATCATAGCAATAGCACTTAGATTTATATACTGCTCCGTAATTCTTTACAGCATTCTCCGGGTGGTTTACAATGTCAGCATTATTTGCATATTGCCCCCAATAATCTGGGTCCTCATTTTATCAACCTCGAGCCAGTCAGGATTGAACTACTGGCTGTGGGCAGAGTTAGCTTTGAATACTGCATTCTAAGAATGGATGCCAATGAAAGCCCCTGTTAAGAACTTGCTACCACCCATTCAACTGTGGCCTATCTGTGACCTGACTGGATCAGACTGAAAGCTCTTCGCAGGAAGACCCTCCTCTAAAGCCCGATCCTCAGAGGTGGTTACTCTCTTCCAGTAAAGCCTAATAATGTGCCAATCAAAAAAGTGGTGCAGCAGGTGGAGCTCTTGCCTCACAATCAGGAGTCTGTGAGTTCGATCCTAGGTAGAGGCAGATATTTCTCTCTCTGGGCGCGATGAGAATATTTCTGCTGAATATAACTCCGCATTGGTGACAGGAAAGGCATCCGGCCAGTAAACCCTCAGCTCCATTCAATTGTCCAGACTCCACCCCGCAATAGATTATGGGGTTATTAAAAGAAGATGATGATGATAGGATGAGGATAAAAAATACTAGATTCTCACTTTCTTTAATGGCCTTCTGCTGTTGTAAGTCTAGGGCAGGGGTTCCCAATCTTGGCAACTTTAAGACGTGTGGACTTCAACTCCCAGAATTCTCCAGCCAGCATGCTAAGATTGGGAGCCCCTGGTCTAGGGTAACACTTGGAGACATGTTGATTAAAGCCCAGAAATGATCTTTCTGGGGTATTCTTCAATTTCCCACTGCAGCCTCCACTTCCAAGATCCCCTTGTGGTCTCCTCTCCAACCCTTCTTAGCTTCAGTGCCTTGGAAAACAAAAGGAACTCTAGAAATTCTTAACAGGAATCTGTCCCACCACCATCCAAGTAATCCTTGTCTTTTATCTACTGCACAGTTGGGATAATTATTATTATTTACATTAGACCTGCCGCATAATTTGCTGTAAAATAATATATGCAAAGTGCTTGGAATAGATTTAAAAATTCTTAGGGGATGATTAATGTAAGAGTAGCAAGTTCTTTGAATACATTTGTATTAATAATGAGTTATTGGGGGGGATTTCTCCCCCCACCCCAGCTCAAAGGACTGATATAGTAAAGAATTAACTACCATCATTTTAAACATGGTTTATAAATTAAGGTCCAGCTCGCCTCTCTGGAAGGTCAGTTCGAGGCTCAGAGCTCCCAGGGATCTTTAAGAGGGTGTACGGGTTTTTTTTAAAGATCTGCTAGTGTTGCCTTTTTCCTCTGCGTTGAATGGTGATGTGGATCACAAAAACCACACTGCTTTGGGATTTATCCTACAACTCTATTATTAATGAAAGGACTCGTGCAAGAGCATCACTTAAGAGAATTGATGCTGTCAAAGTGTGGCGCTGGAGAAGTCTCTCGAGAATCCCTTGGACTGCAAGGAGATCAAATCAGTCAATCCTGAAGTAAATCAATCCTGACAGTCCTTTGGAAGGACAGATGCTGAAGCTGAAGCTCAGATACTTTGGCCACCAGATGAGAAGAGAGGACTTTTTTTTTTTTTTTGCTTTAATTTATATGCCGCCCTTTTCCGGAGACTCAGGGCGGCTTACAATGCGTTAAGCAATAGCCTTCATACTTTTGTATATTTATACAAAGTCAGCTTATTGCCCCCACAATCTGGGTCCTCATTTTACCTACCTTTGAAAGGATGGAAGGCTGAGTCAACCTTGAGCCTGGTGAGATTTGAACTTGCAGTAATTGCAAGCAGCAGATGTTAATAACAGTGATTTAGTCCACTGTACTACCAGGCTCTGTACTACCAGACTTCTTGGAAAAGGCCCTGCTCCTGGGAAAGATGGAAGGCGAAAGGAGAAGAGGACGGCAGAGGAGGAGATGATTAAATAGTGTTACTTATTCATGAGTTTGGGAAGAATTAATAGCGGATGGGGTGGGGGGGCTGGCATGCTATGATCCATAGGATGGTGAAGAGCCAGACATAATGTAGCGAATGAAAAATAACAAATCACTTAGAGAAAGGGACCCTCCCCAAATCCTTATGTAACCCCAGAGAGATCCTGGAAGAATCTTTACCAACGTTCCCCGCTTCCATACAGTGGAAGGAACCCGGGTAGGAATCCAGAGATTTATTTTTAGCTTCATCCCAAGCAATAGAACTGGTAGAGAAAGTTATGGGAAATCATCGGTACTGCAATTCATGTTCTTAAGGAAAACTCCCCAAAAATAAATGAGAGGAAAGAAAAATCCAAGAAGCTAGACTGTTGCCAGCAGTTATAAAGGATAACAAAAAGATCGAGATTAGTGGATAAAGGAAAATAAAAATAAAACTCAAGACAATACAGATGCTCTTAATAAATCTGGACCTGTAAACTGGGGTTAAACCTTTAGGGTTCCTTGCCCCAAAACAGGATGTTTGCTATTTGGGGGTGCTCCATGATCCAGAGTTTGTACCAGGGGTGAAATCCAGCAGGTTCTGACATGTTCTGGAGAACTGGTAGTGGAAATTTTGAGTAGTTCGGAGAACCAGCAAATACCACCTCTGGCTGGCCCCCGTGGGTGGGAATGGTGATTTTGCAATATCCTTCTCCTGGAGTGGGGTGGGAATAGAGATTTTGCAGTATCCTTCCCCTGTCACACCCACCAAATCAAGCCCACAGAACCGGTAGTAAAAAATTTTGATTTCACCACTGGTTTGTACTCAGATGGTCAACAGCTGGAGTTGCATAATTGCGCCTAACAGGCCAACTGATTAGATTGGCAATCGTTGTCCACAGCTTGGTTACATCCAACTTGACCAATGCAATGTGTTTTATGCAGGGCTTCTCTTAAAAGGATCCAGAAGTTATAAAGTCACAGAAACCTAGGCTGTGACTTGAGGTCAAATGCTGCCCATTAGAAAGATCTGAACAGTTGCCAGTTGCTTACTAAGCACAATTTAAATTGCTGGTATTGACCTTTAAAGCCGTAAATGGGAATTCTGGCTGTGGATATAATTCATCCTAATTTATGGAGATCCTACGATATTTAAACGAGCATATTGGAAATTATAGACTACAAAGAACACCATCCAACAGAAATGCAGTTGGTCTGAAAACCACTGAAAACTCTATTGATATGACAGGTTTAAATGGGTCAGGAGCAGGTAACATGTGAACAGCTAAAATCAGCTAGCACAAAGTCCTAGAACAGCCCCACAAAAACGAAGTAGCTCTGGGAACTTCATCTTGCTGCTCATTTTAAGTTTTCATCCCCATCTTCTCATCCATGTACAGTGTGAACTGAGGGAGTAAAGAATGGGAACTATGGGACCTGCCTAGTTATCTAAAATGTTGTCCATTTCCTGATTGTGGAGGAAATAAACCCTCAATCCATTCCTGGTCTGCTGTGAAGGCAACTTCTATTTTTTTTCTTGCTGTGTCAAAAGTAGTGTTTTTCGTCTTCTGCCAGCACAAGAAGTAATGTTATGAGCCTTGGTAGTACAGTGGTCTAAGGTACCCTGTTATTAAGCTGGTTATTAAGACCAGCTGCCTGCAATTACTGCAGGTTCGAATCTCGCCAGGCTCAAGGTTGACTCAGCCTTCCATCCTTTCTAAGGTAGGTAAATTGAGGACCCAGTTGTCGGGGCAATAAGCTGACTTTGTATAAATATACAAAAGGATGAAGGCTATTGCTTAGCGCATTGTAAGCTGCCCTGAGTCTCCAGAGAAGGGCGGCATATAAATCAAATTTTAAAAAAAAATGTTATGGGCTGTATGCTGTATTTAAATTTGTTGTAGGAGAAGCCTCCTTTTCAATCAGCCAATGGGTGCTCTCGTGGGCATTCTCCCTTCCTTCAAGATTCAGGGATGTCCAACCTTGGTAATTTTAAGACCTGTAGACTTCAATTCCCAGCAAGTTGGCTGGGGAATTCTGGGAGTTGAAATCCACAGGTCTTAAAAGTTCCAAGTTTGGACATCCCTGTTCTAGATACCGACCATTGCCCTCCATGACCATTTTGTTCTGGGTCGCTGGACGACTGAAATAACTAACATTTGGGGGGAAGGAGTGCTCAATCAGCCCACCAGTGAACAAGGGAGAAATTTTGGGTTGTTTTTTTTTTAACCAGTCTGCTGATGCAGCAATGAAATGGCAGATATTTCCTTTCCTTTTTTTTTGAAATTGATCCAATGAAAAGAAGAAGCTTGACCCAAAGGTGCTTTTCCAAGAGGCAACTGGACTTTCTGGTTTTTCTTTGAAGACATTTCGCTTCTCATCCAAGAAGCTTCTTCCATTCTAACTATCGTATTTTTCAGACAGGTGGATCGGCCTCCCAGAATACCCCCAATCAGCTGTTCCCTGGTGAGGTGAATTTTAGCAACAGGTTCGTTGGTTGTGAGCTCTGTGCCTTGGTTTTTTTTCAGCCTCTGAAACCTCTGTTTCAGAGGCTTTTTTTCTGAAGCTCCATTTCGGAGGCTTTTTTTCTGACGCTCCATTTCGGAGGCTTTTTTTCTGAAGCTCCGTTTCAGAGGCTTTTTTTCTGAAGCTCCATTTCGGAGGCTTTTTTTCTGACGCTCCATTTCGGAGGCTTTTTTTCTGAAGCTCCGTTTCAGAGGCTTTTTTTCTGACGCTCCATTTCGGAGGCTTTTTTTCTGACGCTTCATTTCATAGGCTTTTTTTCTGAAGCTTCGTTTCAGAGGCTTTTTTCAGCCTCTGAAACCTCCATTTGAGAGGCTGGGCAGGGTTACATTGAGAGTATAAGTTGCACCCAGATTTTCACCTTCTTTGTTGGGGGAAAAAGGTGCGTCTTATACTTTGAAAAATACGGTAACTGGTGGGAAATAGAAGGATTTATATTCTTCCAGTCAGCTGTTCATTAGCACTCAGGGTCATTGAGGCCACTTGAGGGGTTATCTCTACCCTCAGAGTCACCTGAATTAAGAGTGCAAATGGGTGTGGAACCTTCTTGGAACTGCTGAAAGTGATTAGTGCTTGCTTTTCTAGCATAGATGTTGTAGGTCAGAGGTCTCCAACTTTGACAACTTTACGACTTGTGGACTTCAACTCCCAGAATTCCTCAGCCAGTCCACAAGTCATAAAGTTGCCAAGGTTGGAGACCCCTGTTGTTAAGCGAAGCAGGAGCAGAATCCAACAATTGGGGAACCAGCATCTGGACAGAACAGCATTATTGTCAAAGCTTGACATCTGAACAGCCATTTCTCAAGCTCCCTTCCTTTCCAGCCAGCAGCAGCAGCAGCAGTAGAGAGACAAGCAGCTTAAGAGAGATGTTTGGAATTGTCCCCAGTCATTCATGTTACAAAAATAGTCAATTAACAGCCTTTCGCTGGACAAGAACAAAGCTTTGAATGAGGAGCCAAGAGACTCTTATGCTGGATCCAAAACTTGGCAACTTGCTGAGAAAACAATGTCAGATGAACACATGGAGGGAATCCTTATCACTCTTAAGATGCACTTTCCGCCGCGCTCTAAAGACCTTTCTATTTCAGCAAGCAGGCCCGGCCTGACCTTTCCCCCTTTTAATTTTTTAATTTAAATTTAAATTTTAAATTTGTTTTAAAATTTTGGGATGTTTTAAATTGTCTTGGGCTTAAAAATTTAATTTGGTTTTAATTCTGCTCTTAACTTTCGTATCTATGTGTTTTATTTTGTGCCTGTTCACCGCCCTGAGTCCTTCGGGAGTAGGGCGGTATACAAATTTGATCAAATAAATAAATAAGATAATAGACAAACAGGACTGGGTTTGACCGAAATGAACAAGAAAATAATCCCAAGGAAGGAAGATTGAAAGGACTGAAAGACTAACCAAGGTCTCCGAGTTACAGGCTTTATATGACTGTAATGGATGTGAAGGACTGCTTTACAGAAAGGCACAGTGGGGGGTTCTGCCATCTTTTCTAGTGGGGGGCAAAATGGGGTCTATGATCCCTCACTGGTTTGCAGTGGTTGAGTGCCTTCTTTAGCTGCTACATTCTCTTTCATGAGTAATTGAACAATTCACTTTCTCAGCAGATTCATCCTTTCCCCTCCCCTCCCCTCCCCTCCATAGCTCCATCTCTGCTGCCTGGACCATCAGAACGAGGGACAGGCAAAGGGAGACAGGATGGCTTTTCTGAGAAAGAGCTTGTTTGTCAAGCTGTGATTTTATGGGAGTCTTGGGAATCCATCTCAGCGAAGACCTCACCTGGAAAAACAACACGATCCAGGTAGCCAAGAAGGCCCAACAGAGACTCCATTTCCTTAGGGTCTTGGGTAAAAACAGGGTGGAACAACTGATGACCTCCTTTTACCGGTCCACCATAGAAAGTGTCCTCACTTATTGCATCACGGTATGGCATGCTGGTCTGACAGCCGCGGATAGAAAAACTTTACAGAGGGTGACGAGTACAGCACAAAACATCGTGGGCTGCCCCCTGATACCACTAGATGACATTGCTAGGGCTCGTTGCCTTAGAACCGTGATGGCGAACCCATGGCACGGGTGCCACAGGTGGCACACAGAGCCGTATCAGTGGGCACGCAAGCGTTGCCGTAGCTCAGCTCCAGCATGTATCTGTGTGCCAGCCAGCTGATTTTTGGGCCTTTTGGTCCCACCAGAAGTTGGGAAATGGGCTGTTTCCGGCCTCCGGAGGGCCTCCAGAGGGGTGGGAAAGGTCATTTTCGCCCTCCCAAGGCTCCTAGAAACCGTCTGGCGCCTGGGGAGGGTGAAAAACAGACCTACCGGGCCCACCGGGCCATCACGTGCTAAAAGTGGGGAGGGGACGCGTGCACATGTGCAGGGTTGGGGTGCATTGAATTATGGGTGGGGAGGAGCCTTAGTAGTACAGTGGTTTAAAGCACCCTGTTATTAACACAGCTGCCTGCAATTACTGCAAGTTCAAATCTCACCAGACTCAAGGTTGACTCAGCCTTCCATCCTTTCTAAGGTAGGTTAAATGAGGACCCAGTTTGTGGGGGCAATAAGCTGACTTTGTATAAATATACAAAAGTATGAAGGCTATTGCTTAACGCATTGTAAGCCGCCCTGAGTCTCCGGAGAAGGGCGGCATATAAATCAAATAAAATTTTTTTTTTTAAAAAATGGGTGTGGGCACACACGTGGGTGACCTCCCCATGCTCCCCCCACTTTTAGCACGCGATGGCAAAAAGGTTAGCCATCACTGCCTTAGAAGAATGAGGATAATTCTCAGGGATGACTCTCACTACTGGTCACGTCTTTACCTTCCTACCATCAGGAAGGAGATACAGAAGTATAGCCAGCCGCACAAACGGGCTGAGGAATAATTTTTATCCATGGGCTGAATGAGAAATAACATTGTAAGTATGTAGTATGTTGGACTGCAGGGCCGGTGCAATGCGTAACATGTTCACACCGGTGCAATAGGACTGGGTGTTTTGTTGATATGGTTTATTGGGTTAGGGATTTTCTGTCTTCACTGTGAGTTGTATTGTGTTGGGGGCGGGTGCACTGAGGGAGCTCAACCAATCTCATGGTACATATGTTGTGCGCTGACAATAAAGATTTGAACTGAATTGAATTCGAATTGGTCCCATTAATGCAGTGTCCCCTTTCAGTTAAAAAAAAAAACCTCCTTTGCATTGAAAGATCCTTCCCGTTCAGGACTGGCTGTAACCAGGAAAGGAAGGAGAGCCCCTCCAGTGGCAGAGAGGTGGGGCACGAAATGGCTTGAAATAGCCCTGCTGCATGATTTGACCCCGTGCCCCTACTCTAGCAGAGCGCAGCCTTTCTGCAGCGTTTTGCACGGGGTTACTTCGGTTTTGTTCTTTTAGCAAGTGAGTATTTTTCCCCCCCCTTGTGATGTTAAGAGCATCACTGATCCCTTTTCGGACGAAAATCAGTAAAATCTCCATGGACTGCCAACCCTGCAACGAGCCGATGGAGCCGTCTGGGTCCCATGAGTGCTGTTTGTGTCCTGATCCATGTTGGTGCCTTCAAGGACAGTAGAAGGAGCTGCGCTGTCCCTAATAGTGCAGGACAATGAGCACAATCAGGGGCATCGGGGAATCATCCTGACTTGATCCCAGAGAAGCAAAACGGCCGTAAGGTTAGCTTTGATCTTAACACAAGAGTTAACGTACAGGGAAGGACAAGAAAGCCTCTGGAAAGAAAAGGCCTATCTTTTTCCCATCTCAGGTCTTGTTGAGATGCTCCAACTCCATCCAAGTGGAAGGAAACTGTTAAAAGAAGTTGGAAAAAACCTGCAAAGTTACCTGTTCCTTTCCTTCATCACCGAGCTATAAGCTTGCTGTGACTGGGGTTTCAATTTACCTGGGCATGTACAGGTTCACTTGGGAGGTTATTCCAAATTCTATCACAATCAGCCCTGTAGCGTTAAGCAAGAGCAGCTGAGATCAAACCAACATTTCAGTTAAATTTCTGCCATGAAAAGGGGGGGGGAGGGGGGGGGAAGGCAAAGAAAAAAAATGTGAGACTTGGACCGTCTTATTAACACTCCATCAAACATGAATCAGGATCCTTAAGGACAATCCGCAGGTTCAAATGTATTCTTAAGCTTTGAATTCTGGGTCCAGCTGTTTAGATGTAATTATGACAGTATCTACTTTTTCTACTAATAATAGGAAGGCAACAACATGAGGGATTCTACGTCCAGCCTTTGATGATAAATCCATTATTCAACCTGCCAACGTTTGCAGATTTCACTGGGAATCACTTAATTTCTCTCTCTCTCAATATATAATCAGATTCCAAATGAAAAGTCTTAGTTAGTTGATTTAGTAAGATTACAAACAAATGTATCAGGGGTTCTAAATTTTTTTACTACCGGTTCTGTGGGTGTGGCTTATTTTGTGGGCGTGGCTTGATGGTCATGTGACAATTATTTAGAATCGGTTCGGTGACATCATATCGTCACCGCTACCGGCTCGGCGGAACTGGGCCAAACTGGGAGGAACCGACCACTGAAATGTATCAGTGATGAAATCTGAACCGGTTTACTATTGGTTCGCTGGCACAGTGTGCACCACGCACCAAATGCAAGGTTACTTGCATTTATACTTACGTGGTGGTAAGTATAACAGCGTGTGAGGGGCAGGTGATCAGCTGTGGCGTGCAATCTGGGCATGTGGGGGGGGGCAGGGATTTTTGCTATCGGTTCTCTGAACCACCTGTCGCCATTGCTACCGGATCGGGCAATCTGGTCCGAACCGGGAGCATTTCACCCCTGAAATGTACATATAGTACATTAGATATTAACTAGAATCTCCAGTGTTAGAAGTAACGTACCTTATTACTGATTGCAAGGGACAAACTGACTGTCCCATCTCATCCTTATAAACTGTTCAGCCAAACACTGGAAACCGATGCTGGGTGCAACGGGCAGGACAGATCCAATGAGATTCTTCTTATGTTCTCGCTCTTACGTTAAAAATCAAAAGTGCTAGAATCTTACAATGGAAAGTTAAATTTAGAACAAAGCTTGTCAGCCTTCCCCGCGGGATTTCACTTTGCCTGTTGAAACCGTGAAGAAATTCAAGAGAGTCACACAAAGGTTTTGTCCATACAAATCACTTCTTGGGTTATTGTTCCAACCATATAGCACTAAACCGAAGTGAGAGAAAATATCAATAAAAATTTTTTCACTAACACCGTTATTAACCATGTTATCAAACTGCAAACAGTACCCAAATGAACAGAAGAACCTTATCGCAACTAAGCTCAGAGACTTGGGTTCTTGAGAAGGGGGGGGAGAGAAATTGAGAGGGGGGGGGAGACAGCAGGGTGAGATTTGAATTTTCTTCTCTTTTCAGATCACATCTCTGGAATCAATGCTCAGCCTGTTCCAAGGGATCTTTTAACAAGCTGCTGCTGCAGCTGCTGCTACCTTTCCAGAAGCATGCTGGATTCTCAAAGGCCCTTTATGTCTCATGCTCAGATGTAGACCGTTTGCCGTGGCTAACCCAGTCATCTCCTTCCCTGGCCAGCTGCCTGCCTTTTATGTGCCACTAGGACACAATCTGGGATGCATGTCAGGTCAATAGCCATTCTTAGCTCTGGCTCAGTTGCTGCCAAAGAAGCTGGAGGCTGCTTCCCATCCCGTTGTCTTGCTTTTGGGAGTGAAAAAGGAAAAAAAGGACTAACTCGTGGTGCCATGAAGTTGGTGACAATAGAGCATAGATTCACCACGCCCCTTTCTGCCTCATTTTCCATCCCCAGAGGGTTGCAAGGCCTGAAAATACAAATTTATGGCAGACATGGGAGTGCTATAGAGTAGGGATCTCCAACCTTGGCAACTTTAAGACTTGTGGACTTCAACTCCCAGAGTTCCTCAGCCAGCTTTGCTGGCTGAGGAACTCTGGGAGTTGAAGTCCACAAGTCTTAAAGTTGCCAAGGTTGGAGACCCCTGCTATAGAGTGCACCTTCCTATGCGGTCTTTCTATAGAGTTCTAATTCAGAACAGGAAAAGATCAGTCGATTCCTAAGGAAGCTATAGTGGCTCACTGGAGAGAAAGACTTTAGCTCCAAACAAATCCAGGGCTGATCCCCTAAGATAATTCTCTGAGTGACATGACATGTTAGCTTCCTCTCTCAAGCCTCGCGCTTGGGCTAACAAAGACAAGGAAAGGGGAATTAAATCAAGGGACACCTTTCCGAACCAGGTACTCTCTAACTATGTTGGAATTCACCTCCCGTCTTTCCTGGCCACCATGGTGCCAGGTTGAAGGAAGCTAAGTAACAGGGGTGCATGCTAGAACTTGTGTTCCTACAAACTCCCACACTTTCCCCCATTTCTGGATCTGTTGCTTGGTGCTGAATTGCATTGCTTTGCCAGACAAAAAAGAAAGAAAGGTTTAGTCTATCCTAATTCATCAGCGTTTGGCAGCTGTCCAACTGAGAAATGGTCCAGCTTGTACCTCCCCACTCCTAGGGATCACCTTTTTCTCTTCACACCCTCCCACTCTTGCCTTTCTTTTTTTTTCCAGTTTTTTTTTCAGCGGAATATCATAGTTTGCAGATTTGCTAAAAAATATTCAGTGCTGATTTTGAGATTAAAAACAAACAGCCCTCCCCACAATACATATAATAAAAGAAGAAGAGAAAAGAAGAATCGTCCTTTCTCAAGATTTCTTCCCAAAATGGATTCTCTAGGAGTGCTTGACTGCAAAGCTTGACGGAAGCGTTGAGTCATCTATAAAAAGCAGTCTTGCTAAAAACACAACACCAGGGTTACAGGGAACAATAGGGGGATTTTGACTCGGCCATCGGTTCCTTAGGATGGCCGAGGGGAAGAGTGAAAAGTTCTCTATCAAAAACTACCGGGGTGGAAAAAACCCATCGTACTGCCTCAGGATAGGCAAAAAACACATCACGGTTTATAGAAATGGAAGCATCTGAAAGGAAAATAAGGCTGGAGAAATTGGCTTGGAGGTCCCTCTCCAGCCGCTACCTCCTCTAGACTCGCTTCTCCCAAGATGTCCAGAGAGGAGAAAGGATGCGACCACTGGACAAGTCAAGCAAGTCTTCACTTCATCTCCATGCTGATCGCCCGAGCACACCAAGCCAGGGTTAAAGGAGGGTTGGTTCTTCTTCCGTTTCCTGCTTTAGTTGCTCTCCACAAGTTTAGCCAAGTCTTGTCTGAGCTCACTCAGCTCGAAGATTTTCATGTCCATGATCTCTGCCAATTTGGCTACCTCCTGGTACATCTTCTCCCGTTCAGAAAGGGTCTCCGAGAGAGACTGTTCGGCCAAATGCAAGCGTCGCTCCAGCTCTGTGTTCTGTCTCTCTAGGTCCTACGGAAAGAAAAAGGAAGAGTCCAATATTTGATTGGAAATCAAATATTCATGAGCTTGGAAAGGCCTGGCTTGGGCACTCTTTGAAAAGGAACCTGAGCTTCTTAGGCAGACTTCCCCCCCCGGGCATCTCCTATATAAAAGGATTTCTGCTACAGTAGAAGTGAGAAAAGTTTTCCCTGTGGGAACCCATGCAAAGTTGTGGGTACTGGTCATTCTGGGCTACAGGCATCTGATCTGGCATAAGGCAGCTTCAAATATTCATAAGCTATGATTCAGACAAATAACGTAAACCAGAAGGTAGAGAGAAAAGTCTATGGAGATTCTCAGTCATCCAGGTCATGGTTGTCCCAAAGGTGCTTTTTCCAAGAGGCAACTGGACTTTCTGGTTTTTCTTTGAAAACGTTTCACTTTTCATCCAAGAAGCTTCTTCAGCTCTGACTGGATGGTGGGGAATGGAAGGATTTATATTCCTTGCAGACAGCTGGTCATCTGCATCCTTTTAGCAAGTCGTTGGGAGATTTATCTGTGTCCTCCGGGTCACCAGAATAGTGCAGATAGATGATGTCATATCCCTCACCCTCTGTTGATAGAGGGCTGTTTCAATTTTGACATAGATGGCCTCTTTGACCCCTCCCCTTTCAAACCAGCAATCCTCTCTGTCCAAAATGTGGACTTTGCTGTCTTCAAAAGAGTGGCATTTGTCTTTTAAATGCAGATGGAGGGATTGCTGAATCTACTCCTGATGGTTTTGTTCTCCTATGTTGTGCCATGCGTTTATGAAGTGGTTGTTTTGTTTCCCCAATGTACAGATCTGCACATGGCTCACTGCATCGTATTGCATATACCACGTTGCTCAGTATGTGTCTGGATGTTTTATCCTTGGGGTGGACAAGCTAATGCAGAAGCTTGTCCACCCGAAGGATAAAACACCCAGACACAAACTGAGCAACGTGGTTTATGCACATTATCTACAACACAGTAGACCCCGATGACACAGATAAACCTCCAATAATAAGAGAGCCTTAACAACTCTCTAAAAGAATGCAAATGACCAGCTGTCTGCAAGAAGTATAAATCTTTCCATTCCCCACCATCCAGTCAGACCTGAAGAAGCTTCTTGGATGAGAAGTGAAACATCTTCAAAGGAAAACCAGAAAGTCCAGTTGCCTCTTGAAAAAGCACCTTTGGGTTGACAGGAAAGAAAACCAGGAAGAAACAAAGAAATGAATCACATCAGAATTGTTCACAACCCAAGCTGCTTGGTGGCAAAGAAACCACCCCATACAGGTATTTTGCCATGTCCTCCCTTGGACTTTTTCCATAACCATTTCTCACCCTCCATTGTCTTTGTTACCTGCACCTTTTGACGGGTTTCCTCATATTCATCATCTGGTTGCTGCTGCAGCCCCTTTTGGTTTCTCAGCTGTTGAAGCTCCTGAATCATAAGTAGGCAGGGAGAATGTCATGAAAGAAAACAGAGAAGCTATGTTAAAACAAAATTGAGCGTGAAAAATGTAATTCATACTTCCACAATTTATTTTTGGAAACAGGGCAGATTAAATTTTTCAGATGAAATGGAACATTTTTTTGGACGATCATCTCCAAATCATGGCTGCTCCCTTCAGTTCTTGGCACTGATGATCAGGTACAGAGCTTGCAAACAGAGAGGGAGGCAGGAAAAAAATCCTGCTCAATAGAAGATTCACATAATACAGGTAATGGGGTCTTTTCGTGGTCTAGGTGTTGTGGGAACCTTCTAATCCAGTCAAGGCGTGAGGTGCAGTTTTAACCTCAGAGTATTTTGTTCAAAGGAAACAGATGCCATAAACTGGGAAGACGAGCTACATTTACAAATATCTGTATCTTCTCAAAAATCCTAACGAATTAAGCTGGCAATCATGAGAGCATTAAGGGAAGATTCCCTGGGCATGGAATACGAACTGCATCAGTCACTCTTGCAGATGACCTGTGGCAGGACTTGGATGGAGTGATATGTTCTTTTGCAATAGTGGCAAATACCTGAGTCTTCGGAGAGGGGCGGCATATGGGGAGGAACAGGCTCCGATTCAACTCCTTCAAGACTGAGTGGCTGTGGTTGCCGGCGTCCCGATATAGTCAGCTGGTGCCATCGCTGACTACTGGGGGTGAGACATTAGCCCCCACGGAGAGGGCGCGTAACTTGGGTGTCCTCCTGGATGCACGGCTGTCTTTAGAAGAGCATATGACGGCCGTGGCCAGGGGGGCTTTCTATCAGGTTCGCCTGATACGCCAGTTGCACCCCTTTCTGGATCGGGACTCCTTATGCACGGTCACTCATGCCCTCGTCACTTCCCGCCTGGACTACTGCAATGTTCTCTACATGGGGCTCCCCTTGAGGAGCACTCGGAGGCTCCAACTGGTGCAGAATGTGGCCGCACGGGTACTTATGGGGGCGACATGGTGCTCCCACGTGACATCTCTCCTGCATTGGCTTCCAGTGGTCTTCCGGGTGCGCTTCAAGGTATTGGTTCTCATCTTCAAAGCGCTCCATGGCTTAGGGCCTGGTTATTTACGAGACGACCTTCTGCCACCGATAACCTCCCACCGGCCAATACGCTCCCACAGAGAGGGCCTCCTCAGGGTGCTGTCGGTCAGGCAATGTCGGCTGGCGACCCCCCGGGGAAGAGCCTTCTCTGTGGGGGCACCCACCCTCTGGAATGAGCTACCCCCAGGGATATGACTGATCCCGGACCTCCGGACCTTCCGCTGGGCTCTGAAGACTTTTTTATTTCAGCAAGCCGGGCTGGGTTAAAAAAATTTTAATTGGTGAATTTTATGGGTAAGGGGTTTTTAAATTGGGGGAAGCCTAAGATAAATTTAATTTTGTTTTATAGTATTTTAATGTTTATATTGCATGTTATTTAATTCTGGCTGTTCACCGCCCCGAGTCCTTCGGGAGAGGGGGCAGTATAAAAATTTAAAAAATAAATAAATAAAAATAAATAAAAATATAAATTGAATTAATTAAATTAAATTAAATTAAATTATCTATAGTTCGGGTGTAGGATGAGGGTGAAGGTTTGTTCTCCGAGCTTGTGGGTTGGTTTCCGAACGCTTCGTTACCAGGCTGGGTAACATCTTCAGCGGAGTTTAGGGGATGTCGGTGTTCTTCTGTTTATAAGGGCTTCAGGTGTGGGTGTGTCAAGGGAGGGTCTTGTGGTGGGTCAGGTGTGAATCATCAGCGAGAGTCTTGTGATAGGGAGGTTACATCAGGTCAGGGTCATGGAGAGGTGAACTGCTGGTGGTGGTGGTGGGAGTTACGTGGGTCAGTTGAGGGTCGGTGCCATCTCTGGTTGGCTGTGTGGTTGATTTGGATTCTGAGAGGTTCATAGGCGGGTTGTAGGTCCATGTGTCTGTTGATGGAATTGACCTACAACCCGTCTACGAGCCCCTCAGAATCCAAATGCCCAAAGCTCTGTCAGCAACACTAGGTAAATCAAGTCCAGAAAAAGACCAGAACTAACGGTATACTTTTTTCAGATTTGCTATAAGAACAGAATCTTGCAAATCTGATTGTGCTATACATCCCTGCCTTCTTATAATACAGCGGCGCAGGGAAGTCTCTGCCTGAATATTCTGAAGACGAACTTGTTTATGATGACTTTAAAAAACATTTTAGCCATCCTTGCCTATGTAATGGTTCTTGCATACTTCTTGTCAAGGTCACCTCCCTTACTCTCTACAGGCTCACCTTCTCTCCCCATTAGTTTAAAGTTTACATGAAACTGCTGGCTGGGGAATTCTGGGAGTTGAAGTCCACAAGTCTTGAAGTTGTTAAGGTTGGAGACCCCTGCAGTAGAGGACCCAGCAGTCAAAAAACACACTTCAGGCTAGCATTTAGTACAGTAACGTAGTAATGAAAGCCTTGGCAAAAACATTCAGATGGTCGGTCTGTCTGTCTGTCTGTCTGTCTGTCTGTCTGCCTGCCTGCCTGCCTGTCTGCCTATCTATCTATCTATCTATCTATCTATCTATCTATCTATCTATCCATCTATCCATCCATCCATCCATCCATCCATCCATCCATCCATCATCTATCTATCTATCTATCTATCTATCTATCTATCTATCCATCCATCCATCCATCCATCATCTATCTATCTATCTATCTATCTATCTATCTATCTATCTATCTATCTATCTATCATATTTATTGGCTCCCAATCTTACCATAGGGTAACTCTGGGCAGCTTACAATATTAAAATATAAAACTATAGAACTATATAAGTAAAACACTACAAAAACATAAAAATACAAAATTCAATAGCTTAAAGATGGGGAGAGAGGTGTAGGATGAGTGGGGGGGGGGAGTGGGACCTGATATTAATCTATCAGCCACTTCCAACATGAAGCCTCTCCTTTGGTGCCCCAAGGCAACTGGCAGAGCCAGGTCTTTAGGCTCTTATGGAAGATCAGGAGGGCTGGTGCTGACCTCGCTCGGGGGGAGGTGTTCCAGAGGGCAGGCATTAATGGCAGAGAAGGCCCTTCTCCTGGACCCTGCCAGCTGGAATTCTCTGGCCAATGGGGTCTGCAGCATGCCTCCTCTACTGTCATGGGTGGGACAGGTCAATCCAGTGGTGAAATCCAAATTTTTTTACTTCTGGTTCTGTGGACGTGGCTTGGCGGGCGTGGCATGGCATGGCAGGCGTGGCTTGGCGGGCGTGCCAGGGAAAGGATATTGCAAAATCCCCATTCTCTCCCCACTCTGGGGCCAGCCAGAGGTGGTATTTGCCGGTTCTCCGAACTGCTCAAAATTTCCACTACCGGTTCTCCAGAACCTGTCAGAACCTGCTTGATTTCACCCCTGGGTCAATCCCATACAAAATCAGAATCGTGCAGGCAATGATTTCCACCTACAGAAGTGAAAGTTGGATTTTGAAGACGCAGGATAGAAAGAGAGCTGATGCTTTTGAACTTTGATTCGGAGAAGACTCCTAAGAATAATACGGATAGTCAAGAAAGCTAACAAATAGATCATAGAACAAATCAATCCACACTCTTTTCACTCCAGGCACAAATGACCACACATTATCATATTTTGTGAAGACACAGCTCTATAGAAAACTCCACAATGCTGGGAAAAGTGGGGGGGGGAAGGGGGGGAAATAGCAGCAAGATGGATGGGCTTCATTACAACAGCGGAGTACACTCTGCCGGAAAACCTGATGGAGCAATTAGAAAACAGATTATCCTAGGGAAAAAAAATATATATCAGCTGTTCACTAGCAGTTGACACTGATGTAATGGAACATAATCATAATCAAACTGCTTAGGGTAATTTGATTGCAGCTAGGTAGAAATGTTCCCCAAAATAATTGTTGTTGACTCAATTAGCATGATTAAGTGATGCAAGATCTAGCGGGAGGGTCTGGAGTAATGGTGAACCAGGTTAAGAATTTGGGGTGAATACTGCCACATTGTCCAATTCTACATGCTGGTGAATTGTGGAGGTAGGCAACGTGGATTTAAGTTTTCAAAAGCTGTGTGTTTCTGGTTTTTTTTTTTTCCCCTTTGCAAATTGCGAGTTGGATCCTATTCTCGTCTCTTCCTGCTTTTTTAGCTTTGTTGTCTCCCTTAGAGGCAACTGCAGTCATTGTGCATGAATGGAGCGCTCCTTATTCTTGTGTGGCCCCCCTGAGCGTTTCCTGTCCCTGTCTGAGTCTCTTCTCCATCTGGGCTCATTGAAGGCCCGGTAAGCAGGGGAAGTCGCTGGAGGCAAGGGGTTATCGGGCTCTGTTTCTGAATAGCAGAAAGAGGATTCGCGCGCTTCAGAATCAGTCATGCTATAGCAAGGCATCAATAATGCATCAGTAATGCCATTACTAGCTAGGCCGCTCGTTTTGCTCGCTGTGTGCGAGGAGAAGGCGCACCTCTGTCACGCAGGCTCCCGTTTGTATCTGCGGGTGCACAAGGTGTATTTATTTATTTATTTATTTATTTGATTTGATTTCTATACTGCCCTACTCCCGAAGGACTCAGGGCGGTGCACAGCCAAACAATAAAACACATACATACAAAATTTAAAAGTAGAATAAAATCAAATTAAATAACTTTGGCCCCGACAAATTTAAAACCCCAAACTTTTTAAAACCAATTTTAAAATTGAATGTATAAAATACTAAAAGATGTTTAAAAATTAAAAATCTTTTATAAAAGAGGGAGAAAGTTAGGCCAGGCCCGCCTGGTGAAATAGTAAGGTCTTTAAAGCACGGCGGAAGGTGCGCAGATCCGGGATCCTCCATATCTCTGGGGGGAGCTGGTTCCAGATAGTAGGTGCCCCCACAGAAAAGGCTCTCCCCCTGGGGGCCGCCAGTCGGCATTGTTTGGCCGACGGCACCCGGAGGAGCCCCTCTCTATGTAGCATTTGGCAAAAGGATCCTAAGAGACGCAATTGTCATTTCTGTTTACATTTCGGGGGATTCCCCCTTCTCCTTTCAAGGTAGGCACTCGTGGGATTCTATGGTTGTGTCTTCCTCATAGTAGTGTCAGTTCTCTGGTCTTAGTGCAATTTGGGCACAAAATCATCCAATTCAGCTTTATCTAAACCAGGGCAGGCAGCTCAGGCAGTTATTATCCATCCTCTGCTCCTTTTTTTTGCAGTTATTAAAGTCATGAAATTTGTCAAGTTACGAGAGTAAAATTGGGGGAGTGTTGTTTTTTTAAAAAAGGAATATTGTATGAACAAATACAGGCAGAGGTTCACATGTGTTCTAAGACACCTCAGGCATACTTCAGGCGACTCATCATCTCTCCTGCACAATTCCAGGAAAAGGAAGGTTGGCAATGCCACCCCCCCCAGCGCAATCACCTTGGATATTAGATCAATGCAAATTCTAATTACTGCAGTAAAGGACAGAAAAGGAAGCCAGCATCGGTGTCCCCTGAAATTCTGTTTCCTCTACACGTTTAATCGGATCACCTGCTAGCCCAGTCAAATCTCCTTGCCAGGAGTTCTGGCAGCACCGTCACATAAATCAAAGTGACAATTAGGGTAATGCAGACGCTCCGTCCATTTTTCTCCAGGAAATACCTGGAGGGTTCTGCGAGTCCTTTGCAACCGAAGAGCAAGTAGCTTCACTCTAATTGACTCCATTAACCCAAAATTGTGAATTCAAAGGCTCTGGTCAATGAACACGTTACGTGACCTGGGTTTGTGCTCTTCTAGGCTGGTTCATGGTAGCTATTTATTTAATGTTATTTGTACAGCTGCCCATCTCACATTTGTGACTCTTTTAACTCACATAGTTAAAAAGAACCAAATAACAATAAACAAAATGCAGGAAAAGAGTAAAAACGCAATGCAGGTAGTCCTCGACTTACGAACACAACTGAGCCCAAAATTTCTGTTTATGTTAAGTGAGACATTTGTTAAGTGAATTTTGCTCCATTTTACGACTTTTCCTGCCTCGGTTGTTAAGTGAATCAGTTAGCACCCCGGTTATTAAGTGAATCCGGTTTCCTCATTGACTGCTTGTCAGAAGGTCACAAAAGGAGATCACATGATCTCTGACCCAGCAGCGATCAAAAATATGAACCAGTTGCCAAGTGGTTGAATTTTGATCACATGACCATGGGGACGCGGGGAAAATCATAACTGTGAAAAAATGGCCGTTAAGTCCCTTTTCCCAGTGCCGTTGGAACTTTGAACGGTCACTTAAATAAACTGTGGTAAGTAAGACGACGACTACCTGTAATCCCGAAAGCCAAATAATAAAAAACAGCTAATTAAAAGCAAAATTAAAATCGAAAAGCATAAAAAGCAGGCAAGTCGTGCATCAATCCGTTTAACCCTCTTGCAGACTCCAAACTGTCAGATAATAATAATAATAATAATAATAATAATAATTTTATTTCTATACCGCCCTTCTCCCGAAGGACGCAGGGCGGTGTACAGCCAATTTAAAAACACAAGACACAACAATAATTAAAAATTAAAATAATTAAATAGATTTGGCCGATTTAAAACCCCAAAAATTAAAATACCCCAATTTAAAATTATTATATTGACAGCCCTGCCTGGCGGAACAACAGGGTCTTCAGTGCGCAGCGGAACACCCGGAGGTCGGAGATCTTACGTATTTCCGGGGGCAGTTCATTCCACAGGGCTGGGGCTCCCACAGAGAAGGCCCTCCCCCTGGGTGTCGCCAGCCTTCATAACTTGTTCTAACCAATCCCCAGGTTGGTTGACAAAATCATGTTTTTAGAACCTTTCAAAGGGCAAGCAGGCGTGAGTCCAATCTAACCTTCCGGGGGGGACGGGATGGGGTGGGGATCATGTTCTAAAGGGCAGGTGCTGTGGCAGAAAAGTCACTCCCTCCTGCATCCCGTCAGATGACCAATGCTTAACCAATGGGACCCACAGCACGCCCTTTCCGGTGGACCTGATGGGATGGGTAGACGTACAGAGGCAGACCCACAAATAACGCACCTCCATGCCCTGTATACCTTTGTAAGTTATTACCAGCACTTTTGAATTTAACCCTGAAACAGACTGGCAAACACAGCACAGCCCAAGTAACTTTTTTTTCAATCTGCAAATAGAGTGTTACTACTATTCTAATCTTGCAGAATGAGATGCAGAGAATTGAGGGGTCCTTGGTGCTCTCTGAGCTTGCTTGTTTTTCTTGAAGACCTTTCATTACCCTAACTACCGTATTTTTCAGAGTATAAGACGCACCTTTTTTTCCCCTTAAAAGGGGGGTGAAAATTTAGGTGCGTCTTATACACCGAATGTAACCCCGTCCACCCACTGGCCCCCACCCTTTGGTCTCTGCCTCCCAGCAGTTACCTTCTTGCAGCAAGCAGCAAGAAGAAACAGCCCATTTCAGCTTCAGCACAGCCTAATTAGTCTCAGCCTCCTGAGTCTCAGCTGTTTTGTGGGGGCCTCTGCTGCTTGCTGCAAGGAGGTAAATTGCTGGGAGCAGATTTTTCTTTTCTTGTGCTAATCAAGCTATGCTGAAAGCGAAAATGAAAGTAAAGCAGGCTGTTTGCTGTTTGCTGTTTGCTGCAAGGAGGCAAAATTGCAGGGAGGCAGAGGCAGATTTCTTTTTCTTGTTTTCCTCACCAAAAAAGGTAGGTGCGTCTTATAGTCCGGTGCGTCTTATACTCCGAAAAATACGGTAGGTAACATCATCAGTGCCAGTGATGATAGCACAGATGATACGATCTAACCGGGTAATGAAATGTCTGCAAGAAAAACAAGCAAGGCCAGAGAGAAGCAAAGACCCCTCACGTCAACCGTCAGCTACAAATATTCCCCTTTATTAGTATACACAGAAGTACTCGGACTGTGGTGGTGCAGTGGTTAGAATGCAGGACTGCAGGACTACTTCTGCCGACTGCCGGCTACCTGCAATTTGGCAGTTCGATCCTGACCGGCTCAAGGTTGACTCGGCCTTCCATTCTTCCACGGTTGGTAAAATGAGGACCCAGATTGTTGGGGGTAATAGGCTGTATTAGAGAGAGGGCTGTAAAGAACTGTGAAGCGGTATATAAGTCTAAGTGCTATTGCTATAAGCTTTTTACTAGCACTGATGATGGTACCTAGTTTGCAAGAAAACAAGCAAGATCAGAGAGCACCAAGGACCCCCTCATGTCAACCCTGAGCTACAAATATTCTCCTTTATCAGAGAATTACTTATGTAAAACCACCCACAGATTCTCTCTTCTTGTTCTTAATTGTGGGCTTCTGAATTTATAAGCTCTGCTCGAGATTGGCAGCTCAGAGACCTGGGATGCAGCTACTGACCTCATCTTTGGCCTTCACCAACTGTTCCAGGTCTTCTAAAGCTGGGCAGGTCTCTTTCCTGACATCGCTTGAGGAATTGTGTTCTCTCTGGGCTTCCAGCTCTGCCACCTATGGGAAATTGGAGAGAAGGAGAACGGAGGTGATTACTTAGAATGGTGTCAGCAGAATTGTTGAAAAGTGATGGGCTATCAAATAATCATGACCATCAGCTTGAGTCTGAATAACACATGGATTTGTGATGAACTGGGAACAATCTTTATGACAAAAAGAGCAGAAAATGAATTGTCTTCTAGCCACAAACCTGAAATAGTTCAAGATATAGATACTAAGTGGTAATACCCTCATCTATGTCCAATGCTCTGTTTAAGTGGAGGAAAGGGCCTCAATCTTCATAATCTTTTATTTGCTTATTTTGCTCTACTGTGACAATCCATCCACTTTCCATATCTGAGTTACTGTAATAGAATGTTTGTTTTGAATAGGAGGACTGTAAAATTTCTGGAGTTTTCTATCTCTTAGAAATTTTAGATAGTTAGCAAAGTGACTGATAAGATTCTTTCTCAAGCTACTGATTACTCAGTCCTTTTCCCTGAATGCTACAACCTTAAGCCCAGTCAAACCCATACAGCCCTTTTCTAACGTAATATAATGCATGGGTTTGTTTTTTTTTTTAATTTGATTTATATGCCGCCCTTCTCCGGAGACTCAGGGCGGCTTACAGTGCGCTAAGCAATAGCCTTCATACTTTTGTATATTTATACAAAGTCAGTTTATTGCCCCCACAAACTGAGTCCTCAATTTACCTACCGTATTTTCCGGCGTATAAGACGACTTTTTAACACATGAAAATCTTCTCAAAAGTCGGGGGTCGTTTTATACGCCGGGTGTAGTTCTCCTGTAACCAGGCAGACCAGCCCGAAAGGCTCTGACGAGCCTTAAATGGCTCTGGCGATCCCAGCTGAGTTCCCTGCAACTCAGCTGGGATCGCCAGAAACCACGTAAAAGGGAAAAAGTTTTTTACCTTTTACTCTGAGGATCCCAGCTCTGACGATCCCAGCTGAGTTCCCTGCAACTCAGCTGGGATCGCCAGAACCATGGCTCTGACGGTCCCAGTTCTGACGGTCGATCCCATCCCAGCTGAGTTCCCTGCAACTCAGCTGGGATGGCCAGAGCCATGTAAAAGGGAAAAAGTTTTCCCCCTCCAGCTTGCTTACCTCAGGTGCTAGTCGCAATGCTTGCCTTGCTTTGCTTGCCTGAATCTATTCAGGCAAGCAAGCAACTTCCTGCCTGCAATCAAGCAAGGAGTTAGTTGTGGACTTCAACTCCCAGAATTCCTCAGCCAGCAAAGCAAAGCTGGCTGAGGAATTCTGGGAGTTGAAGTCTACAAGTCTTAAAGTTGCCAAAGTTGGAGACCCCTGTTCTATTGGGTAAGTTTTTTTCCCCTTTGGGAGCTTTAAAAAAAATAGTCAATTGGGGTTTTTTTAGTTGTTCTTTTTTAGACCTAGCCATTTAAAGTTTAGGAAGTTTTAAATTTAGCTTTCATATAAAAATAAAAATAAAATAAAATAAAATAATATTTGTGCAGCTTTCTGAGATTTAGTGTGTTTCTGTAGTGTTTCACTCCAACTACACAAACACACAAAATCTCACAAAGCTGTATGTGGAATTTTGTGTGTGTAAAGTGTGAAAGTTGGTTTTTTGGACTTTTTGTGGCTGTGTGAGGTTCCTGCTTGTTGCAGGGGCCATTTTGGGTCTAGCACAGCTGCTTTTACATTGTGGGTGAGCCAGTTGTGTTGTGTTGTGTGTGTTTAGAGTGTGAAAGTTTTTTGGGGGGGCTTTTTGTGGCTGTGTGAGGTTCCTGCTTGTTACAGGGGCCATTTTGGGTCTAGCACAGCTGCTTTTACATTGTAGGTGAGCCAGTTGATGTTTTTTAATTTTTATTTGGTGTACATTGGAAGAGGGGCAGTCTTATATGGCGAGTATAGCCCAAACCCTATATTTTAACAGGAAAAGTGGGGGTCGTCTTATACGCCCAGTCGTCTTATACGCCGGAAAATACGGTACCTTAGAAAGGATGGAAGGCTGAGTCAACCTTGAGCCTGGCAAGATTCGAACTTACTTTTTAATTGCAGACAGCTGGTGTTAAATTACAGTGCCTTGTCTGCAGAGCTATCCAGGCTCCTTGTTGAAAAATTACTGTGGATAAGGCCCTTTAATTTGCACCCAGAGCCCTCCCAGTCAATCCCTATATCCAGACCAGAGTAAGCATACATGTGGCATAGCTAGCAAAATATGATGCTTCATCAGGGGTGAAATCCAACAGGTTCTGGAGAACCGGTAGCAGAAATTTTGAGCCGTTTGGAGAACCAGCAAATATCACCTCTGGCTGGCCCCAGAGTGGGGTGGGAATGGAGATTTTGCAATATCTTTCCCCCAGGAGTGGGGAGGGAATGGGGATTTTGCAGTATCCTTCCCCTGCCACACTCACCAGGCCACGCCCACCAAGCCACACCCACAAAACCGGTAGTAAAAAAAATTGGATTTCACCACTGTGCTTGATGCTTATTTATTAAAATCAGCAAACATCCAAAGGGCAAAAAAGAGGAAGAGAGGAAAGCATGAAATGTACATAATATATAATTCATGTATCTCTCTACATGCCGTATGTGTACCTATCAAAAGGCAGGGACTTTCCAGAACTACTGGAACAATACTCTGTGTAATGAGCACGGACAGTCCCAAAGAGAATAGCCCTTAGTTATTCAGCTTCTATGTACCTAACAGCAGCAGAAAACAGAAGGAAAATAGTAGACCCGATGATTCCTCCCATATTCCGCACCATTGAAGAAACAATTTGGTGAGCAGGAATGATGCATCCAACAATTCAGATAGGAAACTTACTGGGAAATGTACAATTATTTCTGCCCAAAATTTAGCCTATTCTCCTGACATGTGCTTCGCCTTTTCTGTACCCTTTCATTTCTTTCAAGTGCAATCACCGCTATTTCTTCTCAATCTCTCTGATACACACACACACAAACAAACAAACTCAAATGCAAACATATGCTTTATCAGCTTTTTTAAAGCCAGAAACCTCTCTATTCATTCACAGAATTGCTCTTATATATCAAACCCGACACTTCGTAGCCGCTAAAAGAAGGGCATTCACTGAAGGTAAGGCATCCGCTTTGCATGCTAAAATTCAATGCTCTCAGCATTTCCAGCTTCTAGGACAAAAAGGGTTTGCTTTAGAACATGGAAATACCTGCCACTTAGATAGAAAGTCACTGACTGCTACTTGTGGATGGGCATGTTACTGGAAGAATGAAGCAGTTCGTAAGATGGAAGGCAGTCCACCCATCTTAAAGCATGCTGGCTGGGGAATTCTGGGAGTTGAAGTGTGCCTTTCTTAACATTGCTAATGGCGAGAAACATTCTGATTCCACAGGCTTGTCCTATACCCGAAATTTGTGTTTTCCTATACATAAAATCAAAATCAGTATTGCAATTTTCTATATGCAATTCCTGATAGCTTCTAAGGCCGTTGATCCTCCTGGTTCCTAGAAAGAATCAAGGCGAGATCCAACCTAGGAGAAATTTCCTGACAGTTAGAACAATTAACCAGTGGAACTGCTTGCCTCCAGAAGTTTTGGGTGATCCGACACTGGAGGTTTTCAAGAAGAGATTGGACAACCATTTCATGGTTCATGGCATGGCATGGGCCCGGGGTACTTGCAGGAGCACCTACTGCCAGCCTCTCACCGACCAGTGCGCTCGCATAGGGCAGCCCTCCTCTGGGTGCCGACGGCCAGACAATATCGGCTGATGCGCCCAGGATGAGGGCGTTCTCTGTGAGCGCGCCAACCTTCTGGAATGGTTTACCCACCGGGCTCCGCACGGCTCCCGACCTCCGCTCCTTCCGCAGGGACCTAAAGACGTGGCTTTTTAAACAAATCGCCTGACCTGTTTTTAGTTTTGGTTTTAATATGGGTTTTAATTGTTGGTTTTTTTAATTAATCTAAATTAATTTATTTTTACTGCTCTACGGTTTTAATCCTTTGTGAGCCGCCCCGAGTCCTTCGGGAGAAGGGCGGCATATAAATTTGACCAAATAAATAAATAAATAAATAAACCATTTGTCTAGGTCTCCTGCTTGAGCAGGGGGTTGGATTAGATGATCTCCAAGGTCCCTTCCAAGTCTATTCTTCTATCTAATATCTAAATCCACTATACACAAAATCTTAAGATAAGAAAGCAAATGCTAGTCTGATGCTTTTTATTTAAGTAAAGTAAGTGACCTTATATAACTCTTTCTCCCTTTTCTTTCCATTCTTTCATGCAAAAAGCCTACACACTATGCCTGAAGGAGCTCAACAAAATCAGAGACCCAGCTGTTATATACTGCTAACTCAAATCTGCAAGACCCAAGGAAGGGTGATTGCTTAAATGCTTGCAAAATTATTAAAGGTAGCCAGGCTTCCTCCTGTTCAAGGCACGGCTATGCAAACAGCAGTGAAAACAGAGGCCACATAGAAGGAAGATTAATTTTGGGAACGGGCTCAGTGAATTGGGGTGCAGAACTTGATACAGATTTGTTTTTTTTAATTTGATTTATATGCCGCCCTTCTCCGGAGACTCAGAGCAGCTTACAATGTGCTAAGCAATAGCCTTCATCCTTTTGTATATTTATACAAGTCAGCTTATTGCCCCCACAACTGGGTCCTCAATTTACCTACCTTAGAAAGGATGGAAGGCTGAGTCAACCTTGAGCCTTGGAGAGATTCGAACCTGCAGTAATTGCAGGCAGCTGGTCTTAATAACAGGGTGCTTTAGACCACTGTACTACCAAGGCTCTTGGTAAGATGCACTAGTAAAAATAATGGAGAAAAGAAAAATCCCTGATGTCTTCCTGATATAAATGTAGAATTACAAATTTAGAAGAAGACAAGAGAGTGCTTGAAATATTCCCCTTCTGATGGATGTAAATATAAGCTTCAGGCAGTAAGAACAATCTTACTAAATCAGATCTTAAAAGATTTGAGTTCAGCATTCCATACCTTGACAATCTTGTTTTTAAAAATGTACGTTAGCTAGAATTTCTCTGAACGCATCTGTGAGACACCAAGTTGGAGAAAGCCGTGGTTAGGTCGGGCTTGAGAACTATGCTTTTCTGTTGGGAAATTGTTGAGTAATGGAGTGATCTTTCCCACTCGGAGGCTCAGCTCCCATGATAGTTTTAACTTGGTTAGTGAAGGAACAGGGATAGAGTGTTGTGAGAGCAACAAAAAGTCAAATGAATCCAAGATTAAACTTGGCCCAAAGGGGGCTTAGCTAACTGATCTTTGTCAGTCATGTTTTGAAAACATGTAAATATTCTAGACCAGTGAGGGCTAACCTTTTTGCTGTCGCATACCAAAAGCGGGGGTCGCGTGGGGGGTCGCGCGCTTGTGTGCCCACACCCATAATTTAATGTGCTCCACCACCCCTGCGCATGCACTAGTGACCCCCCCATGCTCCCCTTGTTTTTCACACACAATGGCCCGGTGGGCCCGGTAGGCCCGTTTTTCGCCCTCCCCAGGCTCCAGAGGCTTTCTAGGAGTGAAAACGGCGTTCCCCACCCCCCTGAAGGCCCTCTGGAGGCCGGAAACGGCCCGTTTGCCAACTTCCGGTGTGCCCGGAAGGCCCGAGAATCAGTTGGCCTGTGCGCTCATGTGCGCTGCAGCTGAGCTAGGGCAATGCTCGCATGCCCACTGATATGGCTCCGCGTGCCACCTGTGGCACGCATGCCATAGGTTCGCCATCACGGTTCTAGACATTCCATCTGTCTTGCTTCCTTATGCAGCCTGGCTGTGGCGGGAGCAACCACTGGCTGAGCTGCTGCTGGGGGCGCCGTGCCAGGTGTGCGTTGCCCCTTCCAGCGGCCTGCTTCCAGCAGGGATGGAGAGGACCTACCACTCCCTGTCCCGCGAAGACCAAAGAGCACCGGGCTGTTGGGTTGGATGAGAGGGAGCCATCCCGCTTCCTGACTCTTTGCTGCTTCAAAGGGTTCTTGACTGGAGGTGCCACACACATCTCACACTTCCCGTCCCAACCCTGAGGCCACCACCCACACCACCCAGCCACTGGGAGGCTTGTTTAAGCATCCCCCTCAACCAAACACCCAGGGATAATCGACCTTCAGTGAATTGCCCAGGTGAAGAGAGCAAGGCAGGAACACTGGCCAGCCATTGCTGGGGAAAGAGTGCTGGCGCTGGACCTACCAAGCAAAACGCCGGTAGTAAATTGGCTGTGATGGGAGGGGGCTGTGGAGAAGTGGGCACGAAAATGTGACCAGTGCCAATTGTCTCAGACCCCTGTCAGAGAACTCACTGGTAAGGCCTAGCAATTAGAATACACCTTCAGAATATTGGATTATTAGGAGGAAGATGAATCAAAGTGAAATTAATTTGAGTGCTGGAAAGCACCCAAAAGTGCAGGGAAGGTGGGGCTACCTTTGTGGGGACTGTTGATCCGTTAAGCGTTATTTTTTCCTATGTTCATCTTATAGAAGAAGGCCAGTTTGATGTAGTGTTTAAAGTACCAGACTAGAAAGCAGGAGAGCATGATTTCTAGTCCTGCCTTAGCTACAAAGCCAGTTGGGTAATTTTGCTTTGCTTTGCTTTTTTTTTGCTTGCTTTTTCAAATTTATATGCCGCCCTTCTCCGGAGACTCAGGGCGGCTTACAATGCGTTAAGCAATAGCCTTCATACTTTTGTATATTTATACAAAGTCAGCTTATTGCCCCCACAATCTGAGTCCTCATTTTACCTACCTTAGAAAGGATGGAAGGCTGAGTCAGCCTTGAGCCTGGTGAGATTTGAACTTGCAGTAATTGCAGGCAGCTGATGTTAATAACAGTGCTTTAGTCCACTGTACTACAGTTTGTACTCTTGTAGTACAAACAAATTTTGTTTGTAATTTTGAGACACTCTCTCCCTCTGAGATCTAAGAAGGAGAAGGGGAAGCTATTTCTGAAAATGTTGCCAAGAAAATTGCAGGGACTTAACAACTGCAGGAGTCAATGCTGACTTTAAGGCACAAAAGCAAGCAAACACTCACATTTGTAAACACAAACTTTACAGAAATCTTCACTGCTCTTTTCCCCAAAAAGAAAAACATTTGTCCCAAGACAACATAAACATTGTCCGTGCAACTTGCCTCCTTTGGGGAAAGTGGGCACATACAATACGACTGAATCTACAACTTAATCCAGGTGATATTTTATTCATGCATAAATGCACCCTTGCATACCAGTAAAATGCCCACAAAAATATTACAACAAGAGTTCTTCTCTCACTGAAGGCAAAGACATTGTTGGGGGACGATATGCTGACTCTGTAAACTGCTTAGACTGAGCTGTAAAGCCATGTGAAGTGGCATAGAAGTCTAAGTGCTATGGCTATTAGTAAAGCAAAGGAAGATGGAAAATGAAAATGAATGGGAAGGTCAGAAAGAAATAATGAATGATACATGTGTGGCACTCTATTCAAGAATTCAGACAATTTTAAAAAAACGGAAACAGTGAAGTCTTATCAGTTCTGTTTTGGAATTATTGAATGTCCATGTAATTTGGAATCCCAAATTTTAGGAAGACACATTTGGAGGAGGAGGAGGAGGAGGAGGAGGAGGAGGAGGAGGAGGAGGAGGAGGAGTTGGAAACATTGCACACAATGCAAATGATGGCTTCGTTCATTGCCAAATCAGCCTGAATGGCAAAATACACTAAGCGAGGCCGGATTGATCTACAGATAAAATCTATTTCGTCACACACAGATTCTCAAGTGTAGCAAAGCTGCTGCAGTAGATAAAAATTGGGAATGAAGGTTAAAAGAAGGTCACCGTGGGCTCTGAGCCGCCTTTCTTAAAACTAACTTGTCACAGACTTTAGCAGCAATGTTTACTCAATAAGTAGGAAAAAGTCTCAGTTTGCCAGTGCTCAGCACTAGCCGGCTACAATTAAGCGGAACAAAGCAGGGATTTGGGGAAAATAATATGTGCAACCTCAGAAGTGCTTCCCCGTGGTACCCTTTCTTCACCAAGCCTTACAGGAAACCAAGGCTCCATCAGAATTTGGTGTGCGATCCCAAATCCAGACAGCAACACGCATACCGCACAGAGAAGCTAAACTGATTGTATTTATTAGAGAACGACTTCTCTCCCAACATTTCAACACAGGTAGCCTCAACTTACAACAGTTCATTCAGTGATCATTCAATGTTACAACGACACTGAAAAAAGTGATTTATGACTGCTTTTCACACTTATGACTGATTCAGCATCCCCATGGTCACATGATCAAAATTCAGACACTTGGCAAATGACTCATATTTATGACAGTTACAGTTGTGTCCCAGGGTCATGTGATCCCCTTTTGCGACCTTCTAACAAGCAAAGTTGAATGGGGTAGTCAGATTCACTTAATAATTGTGTTACTAACTTAACGATTACAGTGATTCACTTAACAATTGGGATAAACATGGTCGTAAAATGGGGCAAAGCTCCCTTAACAAATGTCTCACTTAGCAAGACAATTAGTTTGGGCTCCACTGAGATTGTAAGTCAAGGACTACCTGAATTAAATCTAGTTTATTTTCACCATGGAAAATGTACAACAGATGGAAAATTCTGTTTTTTACACACAATAATGAGTGAGAGCTGAAATTCTAAGAACTCAAATATGCACCTCATTCAATGCTTTTGTTAAAAAAAATCTTTCAGCAAATAGGTTTTTCTAGCTATTTTATGCCACCAATAAAAACAAAAACGTGGGAAAAAGAAAAGAATGCAATTTTGTTACAAGTATCCTAATTTTTTTAAAAAAAATCTTATAAGAAACAAAACAGTTTCAGGAGTTTAATCTATTTTATTTAGTTATTTCAAATGTCAATACTTCCCTTTTTATAAGCGAAAATAAAGTTTGAGAGTTTGGACGTTTTATTTTGTACGTGTGAATGTTAAGATAAAGGCCACTTGTTAAGTTAGTCCCACGGTTGTTAAGTGAATCTGGCTTCCCCATTGATTTTGCTTGTCATAAGGTTGCAAGAGGTGACACTGCAATCGTCATAAATATGAGTCAGTTGCCAAGCGTCTGAATTTTAAGCATGCAATCACGGGGATGCTGTAATGGTTGTAAATCTGAAAAATGGTCATAAGTCACTTTTTTCGGTGCTGCTGTAACTTCGAATGGTCACTAAACGAACTGTTGCAAGTCAAGGACTACCTGTATGGGCCTCAAAGGAATATGGTGGGGGAGAGAGGGCTTCCACCAGCCAGGATGAGAGGCCCTGTGGGATGAGGATGCCTTACTTCCCTATCCCTCCTCCAATGGAGAACCTTGAGTGAATCTCTTGGACCTCCACTCACTCGTTGGCGCAGTGCTTCCGTCTCCTCCTGATATGCTGCCAGCTGCTGCTTCCATTGTTCCACATTGGCATTAGCTTCATGCAAGGCGGCCACCAATTTGTTGTTATTGTCTTGCAGACTGAAAAATTCGGCTTCCCACTGGACTTCACAAACAGACCTAGGAAACACAGGGACAGGAAAAATACAAAGCATTCTAAGTATTTCACTTATGCTGTACCTTTCTATCTTTCTTCCAGCGGATGGCATACTTTCCGTTAATCTATTATTAATAAAAATAATATTTCTATATTATAAATATAATATATAAATATATTACTATTTATATAATATTTATATAAAATATTTAATAATCCACATAACAACAGCAGCACGTATAATTTTTGCACAAAATTGGAAGAGTAATGACATTCCAAGTGAAGAGAGAGTAATTAGTAAAATCATGGAATGTGCAGAAATGGACAGACTCACAAAGGAACTCCAAGATAAAGAGGAACATGAATATTATTTAGTATGGGATAAGTGGTTGCAAGATAGGAAAAGGAAAAAACAGGACTAGGAGGTAGCCAGTGGAACCCAAGATAGATATAGAAATACAAATTACTTAATGTAGGCCAATAGTGACTTTAAAAAGTTTAGACAAAATGTAAAAGACCCAATTAGGGAGGAGTCAAATATGCAAATGAGAATCATATAACAGACTACAGTTGTGAAAACTTTGATAAGATTATACCTGACTTCTCTTTTTGTTTACATGTTTTGTATGTCTTGTTATTACTTGCTTTGTTCTGTTTGTATCTTTAAATACCGCCTACTACCACCAATAGCCTCCCACCGGCCGGTACGCTCTCATAGAGAGGGACTCCTCCGGGTGCCGTCGGCCAAACAATGTCAACTGGCGGCCCCTAGGGGGAGAGCCTTCTCTGTGGGGGCACCTACTATCTGGAACGAGCTCCCCCCGGAGATACGGAGGATCCCGGATCTGTGCACCTTCCGCCACGCTCTTAAGACCTTTTTATCCCATCAGGCGGGCCTGGCCTAATCTTTTCTCTCTTTTTAATTATGTAAATTTTAATTGGTTTTTAAATGATTGGGGTTTTAATACGTTTGGGCCAAATTTGTTTAATTCGATTTTACCTTGTTTTTAAATTTTGTATCTATGTATTTTTACTGTTTTGGCTGTTCACCGCCCTGAGTCCTTCAGGAGTAGGGCGGTATATTAATTAATTAAATAAATAAATAAATAAATAAACAAACAAACAAACAACAAACAAAAATTTTTTAAAAATGAAGGATAGCAAAGTGGGTGGAGGATTTCTAACAAGGGCTTTGAGGGCAGGTATATTTGGAGATAGTTATCCTGAATTTCAAAGTAAAAGGACTTCAAAGGCAGCACGATAAACAGACTCTAAAAATACCCATACCCAATGAGCAATTAAGCAATTGTATTTGAATTAACTGCTGTTTCTCATATTGCTTTCAAGTTTCACTCAATCAATATGGTTGTCACCCACATGTCTAGGAGCCAAATAAAAACAATATTAAAATACAAGTATTATCAATTTAACACAGCATAAAATCTTGCCTTCTACTAAGAAAAAACTCTGGGGAACTGCAATAGAGCAACTCTGAAGACACACTGTTCCCCAGAGGGAAGCTAGTTTTTTTATTTTAAACTAATATTTACCTTTAGTGTTTAAAGGCATCAGCTGCCGCCACACAGCAAAAATTAACCGTGTGGCCGAGTTGCGTGGAAACAAGTTCACCATAGCCAGCTTTCAAATTATTGGTGTTGGTACTTCTAAATACATGCAATAGGCCCTCCCTTGTTAAGCACACTATGTTCTGTGTTAAAAGGAAAAAAAGAAAAAGAACCAGGTAATTCCCTTGTTGTGACATATCGGGATAGAGAAAAAAACAGGGTGGGGATCTATACCTGAGCTCTGAGTAAGGAAATGAATAAATTGCATCACAAAAAGTCTTGATTCAGTCGGGGGCGGGGGAGGCATGTTTTTGGAAAAACCTAATGAACAAATAAACCCAATCCAACGCCCTACTTTCCTTCCCAGGATTTTGATAACGGAGTGGAACTACAGAGCCTACGGGGAGAATATAACTGCAAAAAGAAAGAAAAAAGAAACAGGAGGAGAGCACCCTGATACTATAGCTAATTTGTCTGAATTACCACAATTCTAGAGGTCCCACCAGTTATGTCACATGTAGAACACAGAAACGGCTCAGCAGCTCACTGACTGCCACGATACTTTCTCCTGCATTCCAAGCTGCATTAAAGTTTCCTCCAAGTGAATTTGTTCCTCGATTTGGAGGATTCTAAAAGGTTTCGCTCATATTTTCAAAGCAGAAGCAATGAATCTAGAGCAGGGGTGTCAAATTCTATTTCATTGAGGGCCCCATCAGGGCTGTGGTTGACCTCGGGGGTGTGCGTGTGTGTGTGTGTGGCCGATTGGGTGGGCACGGCCAACTGGGTGGGCGTGGCCAACTTGACACCACTCCCCAAACTGCTGGCATGTTTCCACTTCGCCTTTGGTCTGCCCAGCTCTGGATTCCCAAGGATATTGACACACACCAGCGGTCCTTATCAAATTTATTAAGTAGCAAGAATAAATCAAAGTCTGGCAAAGGTTGGCAACCAGCCCAGAAAACAAGATATGATAAGATTTTTCCAAAAATGCTCTGATGATAATTACAAGTTGTTTCTAGCAAGAAATTACTAACTGCGTGCGACTTAAATAGGCTAAGGGAGTGGCCAATTATCCTCAAGCCTTACTCTTGAGGAGACCTCCTCCTCCTGAGTAGCCACTCCTGCCTTTTGGCAGCCCTGCGTGCTCGAGCATTGAGGAGAGGCTCCTCCACTTCGCTCTCTCCACTTGAAGGAGCCTCTGGAGGTTCTGACGGTCCTGGCTGAGTCTCTGCCTCTGGCACCACATCCTCTTCGGCCTCCTCGCTGTCCGACGCGAGCGCCGGCTGTGCCGGCTGCTGGCACAACGCCACACCAGCCTCCTCCTCGTCGGGATCAACCATGATCCACGCAGGCCGCTGGCGGGCCACAACAGCATTGGGTAGACTGGGCCGAAGCCACGCTGGTCTGATCTTTCCTCTTCGCACTGGGTAGACCAGGATGGCCCTGCGGGCCAGATCCGACCACATCGCGGGTCATATCCAGCCCACAGGCCTTGCGTTTGACATCCCTGATCTAGAGTAATTTTTGTTTCCTTTGGTACATTTTTATGGGAGCTTTTCAACATAAGCAAAGGTGGCACAATTTCATTGGGACTAACGATTGCCTCCGATCCTGGACTTGGTGGAATTATAGCAACTCTTGAAAAAGTAGTGCAGGAGGCCCGAACAAAAGTTAAATTTGACTTAAGTGAATGCACACGCAATTCATATTGGACACAGTTTCGTCTATGCTGCAGTAACTTATTTCAAAACGTTCTTGCTCACTTGCATGAAAAATTACAGCTTGATAACAAATGTTAGAGATCTCTGGAGGCTGCATTCAAGGTTTCTCAGACTGCATCAGTGAATTAAAAGTTCCTAGAATGGCTTGTAACAAAATAAAAATAATAGCAGCAATACCACACGACATGAAATTAGTAAGAAACTGAAAAGTTTTGTGAGGAAGCTATGCTTTCTCTGTTAGCAATGTTCATTTTGCAAATAATACAATTTAAATAATAAATAAATAAACACTGCAAAAGACAATATTGTTGTGGCTATGTATAAAGTTGTATCTGCGTATGCAAAATGCACAATATTGATACAAACTACAAAAAAGCTATTTCTCTGCAATCACATTAGTGGCTTTTTTTTGCAGGTATTTATTAATACACACATGTACACTGATAATAGAGAGAATTATGCCAATGAATGGAAGGAAATGAGTGGTACAGTAATCAGCACATACTCCAATTTAGCATTTAATTTTAGATATTTTCCTAGGGATCTGAATTTAGCAGGAGCAAAATGCATTAGCAGAGTGAATACTAAAGGAGCAAAGCAGGAAATCTCTTCATCACGAGCTGAATGGGGCACTCTATAAAAAGAGCATTTCATCCATTAGTAAAGGACGAAGTTTTGTGTGCGTGAGAGAGAGAAATAGTATACTTAAGGGAAGGAAGTGTTCTGGTGTGCAATGCTTTAAAAGCTGTTCGATCTGTTCCTGGGATCACACAGCTGTCCTTTGAAGCTGCCATGTGTGCCACAGGAAAAAATGTGACTGTTTTTAAGACTCGCAGATACACGCTATTTTCTCAGTCTGTGTATTCCAAAGCACAGTTTGTAGAAGTGTGGAGACAGCCATGAAGAAGATATGTGACAGCCATTAGCAAAATTTAAGCTTAGCTTGAAAAGACAGGAAAGAGTAGGAAAGAAATTCCAGATTGCCCTGTGTCAATTCCCTTTAGTGTACAAGGAAGGGAAAGAGAAACACTGTCAGGTTTTCTATACTCTCTGTTATAGCCTATTATATCAATAAAGCAGAATTCCTGTATTTTTTGTGGTATCTGTTTTCTGACCTGGTTTAAGTTAAAGGGGTGACATTTTGGGGGTTGAATCAGAGGTGGGTTTCAGCAGGTTCTGACCAGTTCTGGAGAACCGGTAACAGAAATTTTGAGTAGTTTGGAGAACCGGTAGTAAAATTCTGACTGGCCCTGCCCCCATCTATTCTCTGCCTCCCGAGTCCCAGCTGATTGGGAGGAAATGGGGATTTTGCAGTATCCTTCCCCTGTATTGAAGATGGAATGGAGATTTTACAGTATCCTTCCCCTGCCACGCCCACCAAGCCACGCCCACAGAACCGGTAGTAAAAAAATTTGAAATCCACCACTGGGTTGAATCCAAAGCAACAGATAATCCTGAAAAGTAACAAATCCACTGACATTTAAAAAAATAAAACAGGAAATAGTATCTCAGCATCTTCTTGATAATTCCACTTGCTTTTGTTAAACCACTCGGTGTAAAATGAAATGCAGAATATGTGAATCACTCTCTAACTGGTTGCTCACCCTTCAGAGAGCATTTTTTTAATGCGCTCTCTTTCTGTTGTCATCTCCATGTCAGCACTCTGGCTCCGGAACAGCTTGTCATCTCCAGGACCATTGGAACTAATGATAGGGCTGGCCAGAATCTGTCAAGCAAAGGAACATGACAATTAAACATGTGAAGGGAGGGGTTGCCTTTGCTATCTTCAAGGCAGCTTGTTAAGAAATTATTCTATCTTCCCGCCACACCCACATGCATATACAAAAAAAGCATCTCGACTCATCCCAATGGGATTGGCCCACCCTATCCATGCTGGCAGAGAAGGCACGCTGTAGGCTAGCGGCCCCCAACCTTTAGGGTTCCAGGGACCGGTTCCATAGAAAGAGGTTTTCCGTGGACCGGAGGAGACATGGTTTTGCATGCTGCCTGCATCCCTTGGATGCGGCTTCACTTATTTGTGTGGCCTGGTTGCTGGCATGCCGGTCCATGGACTGGGGGTTGGGTATCCCTGCTCTAGGCCATCAGGGAATTCCGGCTCGCAGGGTCCAAGAGAAGAGCCTTCTCTGCCATGGCTCCTGCCCTTTGGAACAACTTGTCCCCACCCACCCCACCTCAAGTGAGATCAGTTCCCACCCTCCTGACCTTCTACAAGAGCCAGAATACCTGGCTCTGCCAGCTGGTTTGGGACCCCAATGGAAGAGTATCACACTTGGAGGTTGTTTGGTGGATCAATAGCAGATTCCCCCACCCAATCCTACTCCCCCCTCCCTCCCCATCTTTCAGTCATAATTTGTAATCTGTATTTTTATGGCAGTTAGATAAATGGGTCTATGGTTTTATTGCTCTTACTGTGGTAAGCCACTCAGAGTCGCCTTGTGGTGAGATGGTCGGCAAAGAAATCTAATCAATAGATCTCCAAATGGTTAATCTCAGTGCTGCACTAGAACTTCTGAACCTGTTCACCATCCAGGGAATCTAAAATATTCAATCTAGAATGTCATCCCTCTCTTTCTTATATTCAAACTTAGAATAGCATTCTTGTTTTTCTCTTAATTTTTAAGAGAATGCTATTCCTCCGACATTCTTTGCTGCTGGATACTCAAGCTTGTACTAAAATTATTCTGTTAAAATGGTCAAATAACACTTATATAGCCAAAAGGTCTGGTTTCAGAAATCCTATGTAATCATGACAATGATTCTATTAACTTCCTCTCTCTGCTCTCTTCCAGGGTTAGTTAAGTTTCCTCTCATTCTCCTCTCCTCCAGGCCAATGGACTGTTCAGACATCCTCCTCCTCATGTACTACTAATCCATCTGTGACTAGCCTAGGGAACACATGTCTTTCATCCTCCAGATCCATCTACCCCTGTTACCCAGGAGATCAGAGGAAAACAGCCATCCCTTGGTGGTGTTGTGAAGGAGATTGTCCTCCAAGCAAAAATCCCTGGTGTCTACTTTCTTCTCTTCTAAGCAACAAGGAGGCAGGGGAGATCAAAGGCATAATTTGTGGACACGTGTAAATCACTCAAAATCATATCCTAAATAGGCAGTCCAAGCTGTGGAAGCTCTCTACTGATACACTCAACCAAGTCAATTAAACCTACTGGTTGCATTCATGCAACGTACTGAGCAAATCTGATTCATTTGTTTTGTGGGTTGGCATACTGTGAAAGTCTGCTTGTTTATGATACGGTGCGTTGTATGGATCCAAAACTAAGCTAGAACAGTAACCAAGTTATGGAATCTGCAGAGTGAAAGAGAAAAAACAATGGAGTGTAATCCCCCCTAGTCCTACCATTTATCCACTTAAAAATAGTGGGATTCCCTGGAATAAAAACAGCAATAAGCTAACGTTGAAATCAAATTCAGAAAGCCCATTTCTTGTCTAGCAGCCCAAAACATTATATCGCTGGTCCTCAGAGCCACCTATAGTTCCTTAGCTGCCTTACTGTTGCAAAGCCTGGCCTTGTTATCTTGTCTCTTGACTTCTTTGTTGTTGCATCCGCACACTTAGCTTTACATCTGCTATTCAAAGGAGCTTATCTCAAAGGATCAAAGGAGCTTATCTCAATGGTAAAGGACCTTTCTTGTCAACAGAAGTTTCCAGTTCAGTCCCCAGTATCTCCAATTAAAAGGGTCTCTGGCAGCCAGTGAGCGGATCAGTTTTGGATCCTGGAGAGTCATTGCCAGTTAAAAATGGATGGGTAAACACTGGCTGAATGCAGTTCCCCTGGTGTTTTTTTTTTTTTTTTTTTTTTGCGCAGCCTCTCAGAGTCCTGCAAAATCATACTAAGTTCAGCTTCAAGATGCTAATTTTGCACTGTGCAATTTCTTTACAAAAATAAAAATGAAAACAAATTGTGAGCCCCAGGGCTTTCCATTTTTTAAAAAAATCCATGGGCCCCGACTACAAAAAAAGATTTGCTGTCATTAACAGAGAGGTTGACCTGAATCATGTTTAATTTACAGTGAATTCAGCCATCCCACTAAGGACCGGTGGATATGGGGACTTAGTCCCTCCAGACTTACTTGGTGGGAAGTCAAACTGAGAGCGGGGCTGGTTAGTTCAGTCTTATCCTGTGATTTCTCTCTGGCCAAGCGAGCAGCTTCTTTTACTTCTTGGAATTTTGCTGCAAACTGTTTTTAGAGCGTACAGAACAGAAGACAAACAAAATACAAAAAAGAAGTCATCTACTGCTCTGGAACTTCCAATCTAAGCTGTGAAACTACAACCTTTGTTTTATCAACTTTTCACCCTCCTCTGCCATCTTTCCTCTCTTTTGCTGAGGACTGTTGATTTTCACATTCTGAATGATAGGAAATCAATGTTTTCTGGACAGGAGTAAGGATTTGGCTGCAGGAGTAAGAGCTATAAGCACTTTTCCAGGACTGAGTTTCAAATTAACTCTTACCTAAGCAAACACCCTTGTTGCAATAATGGGAAATGCTGGAAAGCAGCCATTTACAATGAATCTGTAGAGTTGGGAAAAAATGGGTCACCTCATCCCTCTTATTTCTCCTTTTGGTTTAGGAACCTTGTAATTAAGGCATCCCTGCTTAAGTATTTCCAGTCAAGATGACTCACCACTACTGAATACAGTCTGGCAGTTCCACCATTAATCAGCAACTGCCACTAGAAGGAATTTTTCCTATGTTTATTCAAAATCTCTTTCCTGCAATTTGCACTATGACGCGAACTGAAGACAGAAGGGTCTTCAAATAACTGAAGATCTACTCAGATAATTTTCATAGTTTTATGCCTCACTCTTCAGCCTGAATTCTTCGAGTAAGTTACGGAATCATTAAAGATACACATGGTTGTTTATACAAGACAAATTGGTTAAGAGTTTCAGACTAAGGAAACCCAGCTTCAAATCCCTATTTAGCGATGGAGCTCACTGGATGAGACAATCTCATATACCAGTGGTTCTCAACCTGTGGGTCGGGACCCCGTTGGGGGTCGAATGACCCTTTCACAGGGGTCGCCTAAGACCATTGGAAAACACATATTTTCAACGGTTTTAGGAATAATTTTATTGTTGGGGGTCACCACAACATGAGGAACTGTATTAAAGGGTCGCGGCATTAGGAAGGTTGAGAACCACTGTCATATACTGTGTACTTTCTCTTACATTCACCCATCTCACAGGATGATTGTGAGGAAAAAAAAGACAAGGCAAAACCCTTAATACATTAAAAGTGAGTATTATAAATAATAAAGAGATAATTGAAAGAAAACTGTAGGCAAAGTATCAGTTTATAATGATGAGAATACTTTCAAAATGTAAATTTCATCTAGTGCTAAAAATATATTAAATCATACATCAAGCAAACCTCGGGGGTGAGGAGTCTCTTGTTCAAAAGAAGGGCTGTTAAGGAAGATATATCATGCTTATATATCAACCTTCGCTAATCTGTTGGCCTCCAGATCTGTGGAAATAGAATTCCTATTCTTTCCCTGCCATACGGCTTTGCAGGTTGGGATTGATGGTTGATGACATGGTCCAATACACCATGAAAGGCGGGGAAATTGATCTAGTTTGGTTGCCAACAACTGGCCTTGTTACTCTGTAAAGCTGTTAAAATCCTTCCTGAGATTGAAACACTGGTCTTTGTCGTTTTAAAACAATGAAAGAAATGAGAACACCCGCTAAACTCTGCCTGGGTTTTCTTGGAAAAGCGAGTAGGATCCAAACTACCTTTGAAAAACTTCTTTAGTAAAATGGTCCTTTCCCCCATCCCATTCCTATAATTCATCACCTGAGTGAGATGTTGTTCAGAAGGAAAGCCCAGCCCATACACTGTGTTGGCCCTGCTGTCTGCCCACTGGCCAAACTTCTGTGAGGTCTTTGTGAAGGTCATGTTGGGGGTGATGGTGCTATTGATGATGGCCTATAAGGAAGACAAACACCAAGACTTTTAGAGTTAGATTAGAAAAGGAATAATTTCCACAACTGGCAATTGCATCAATAGCTTTTGAAAAATGACAGGAAGCATGGGTGCAGGATGCAGCGATGCCCAGGCAGGCGACAACAAATTAAATGTATGTTCCCCCACCATCTTGCTGGTAATCCAGTCTGGGCAGCTCACACACCACCCTTACAACTTAAGTTTTTGAAGAGATGCTTGCACAATTATGAACATTGTGCAAATGTTTTTAAATGTTCTTCATTGGCTCTAAATCAAGACCGTTGGGAAATCTGAATAAGCGTACTTTGGAATTTTGCATGATCAAATCAAACTGTTTCATTAATTAAAAAAAAAAGTATTTCTGGTACAGCCAATGCAGTATGATCACAAGGTCATGGGAGATATGGGTAGAAATTCCCATTCGGCAATGAGCTGTCAGCTGAACATGCCTCGGCTGGGTTGACATGAGGCTGTTTATCATATTTCAACTTAATTCACCCCACAGAATCTGTTATGAAGAATTATTAAGTAGTATATGTTTTAAGTTCCTTAAAGAAAACAGAATATAATTACAAATGAAGACAAATATATGTGTCCCAGGATAATGCTGCAGGATCCAATCTGGGTCGGTCACCAGGACCAGAGATTTTGTTTTCTGAGCTTTCGGACTCGTGCTGGAGTCCATCTTCAGGGAACCTCTCTCTACCAGAGTGTGTACTGTTCTGTGTGTGGTATTTATAGCGGCTGTTGTAAGTGGCTTTCCGAAAGCTTGGAAAAGCTCTGGTCCCGCTGACTGACCCAGATTGGATCCTGATGAATATAATTATCACAATTATTTTTCAATACTAGTATCATTGCTTTAAAACAAGAAACTGGACATGGGAGAAGCTGTTTGACTGTTAGGTCTCACCTTGGTGCCTCCCACACTGATGATCCGATAGACATTGCGAGTAGCATCATAGAAATAGGACACTGTCAAGGCATGTTTACTGGCAGGGATCCAGTTCCTCTTGGTGGCAGGATCAATCTGAAAGATGTGGGCCCTGGTGCTAAAAATTGGTTGCTCCCTGCAGAAGTGAAGAAAATAGAGCATGAGGACCTCAACTGTAGCAGGGAAGAATTAGGCAACCCCTATCCTTGAAGGGTGTGTTTTACACACGCGCGCACACACACACACACACACACTAGGTCAAGGGTTATGTGAAATCCCTGGGTAGAGACAAAATTAGAATTTAAGAGGCTGATCTCGGTCAACAATGAACAAACTATGCCTTAAACTGTTATTCTTCTTCTTGTACGCAATTGTGCAGAAGTGGGGAGTCTGCGGTAGCTAGTTTAGATATTCACTGTGATCAGAAAAGAAGGAATTTTGATATATTTAAGGATGTTGGTTTTTTGGGGGGGGCTACCTAGAAATATAGAAATATGCTCTCTCACATACACATATATTAGTAATGAAAATGAAGTTTTTCTCATTTTTAAGACTGAAAACAATATTCTCCCTACTCTGACCCAGATCGAAGTACAGATGAATTCAGCTTTCTCACTGCTTTCTGCCTCAAAGCTCTAATCAAAAAGGGAATTATACAACATCTTTAAACTGTTAATTTGAATGTTCAAGTACAGATTCTGTCTCTCTCTTCCTCACACGCACTCAAGCACACCAACACAGATTATGGGATGATTAAGATAAGACATTACCTAATTGTTGACATTGGTTAAGACTGATTAAGGCAGCTGGTTTGGCAATAGAGGTAGTTAAAAGATCAGGTCATCTACCATTAGGTTAGTACAGTTGCTGGGCTAATATCCCACTTGAGTTAAGGTCTGGAACCAATTCATTTCCTACCAATGGAAATGTACACTGTTAATTGACACTGTACAATGCAGGAAAGGAGAAATAAAATGGGAGGCAGGACACACATAATATTAGTTCTAAATTAGAACCAGCTAAAGCTTTTTAAAAATGTTAATCTGAAATTACTGGCTTCTAAAGGAAAGGCGAGGGAGAAATCCATGCAGCTTCCAAATATTAGGTTATGACAGCTTATTAACAATTCCAAAATTTGTGTCAGAAGGGTAACTAAGGAACTGGGCATTTTCTCTGGCAACATCTGAAATCTATGGGGAGCTGTTAGAATTTTTAAAAATCCACAAACCATTAAATTATATGTTTCCATATCAGCACGGTTTACAAAAAACAAAGGTAAATGTCAGTTTGGTCACAACGGGTGAAATATAGCAATAGCTATAAAGCTTTTCATTGACTGTAGGCTTACTGTAGGCAGCCAATGAGTTTTACTGAGCTTAGAAAAGGGTGACAGGGCAAAAATTATTGGAATTGATCTTTTCTTCAACACTGTAGCATGCTGAACAGAAGTGATCTCTAAGACACAGGAAGTCTGAATTTCAGTAACAGCATTTAGAAAACATCTGCCTTTGTAACACAACCATCCTCGGATGCAATGGCTTTGGTTTCCTGATGGGACATCAATTGGGAACCTGCCTTGGTGCCCAAATACTTCTCTGCAAGGTTCTTTTCTTTGCGAGGATAAATAGCTAAGTATTTGAAACACGTAATATACATGAAAGCTGTAGAATTTTATAAGCAATAATGTAGGATAACATATTTTTTACTATGGTGGTTTAGCTTCCATTTTACAATCTATGCTACAGGGCACATTTCAGCCACATCATGGGTTATGTTTTCACTAAGATTCCTTTTGAATCTTCTATGTCTCAATGCACTGCAGCATGCAAATTTTCCGATCAAACGCTGCATGCAGATAATTTGGAAGTCTCTCTATCGATTGCTTTGATTTCTGCAGTACTTTATGGGCATACGTACATTAGGGTGCAGGAGGAGCCTGGTGGCGCAGTGGACTAAACTACTGTTAAAGTAGTATTTAGCTGCCAGCTGCCTGCAATTACTGCGAGTTCAATTCTCACCAGGCTCAAGGTTGACTCAGCCTTCCATCCTTCCGAGGTAGGTAAAATGAGGACCCGGTTTGTGGGGGCAATAAGCTGACTTTGTATAAAATAGAACACCGCTGGGGGTGGGTGGGGGGGCAAAAGCCCTACTACTAAGCAGGTATATAGAAAAGTATGAAGGCTATTGCTTAAAAGCATTGTAAGCCGCCCTGAGTCTCCGGAGAAGGGTGGCATATAAATCAAACTAATAAAATAAAATAAAATAAATTAGTTATACGTAGAGATGCTACCTGACTAAAAGCTGCTGTCCAAGTTATATTATTTCAGTCAATCAGAATAGAGCTGGAAGGGACCTTGGAGGTCTTCTAGTCCAACCCCCTGCTCAAGCAGGAGACCCTATACCAGGGGTGTCAAACTCGCGTCACGGCGGCATCACGTGACATATTGTGACTTTTCCCCCCTTTGCTAAACCCGGCGTGGGCGTTGACAGCACGTGACGCATCTGGCCTGAGGCCATGAGTTTGACACTTCTGCCCTGTACCATTTCAGACAAATGGCTGTCTAGTCTCTTCTTAAAAACCTACAGTGATGAAGCACCCACAACTTCTGAAGGCAAGCTGTTCCACTGGTTAATTGTCCTCACTGTTAGGAAGTTTCTCCTTAATTCCAGGTTGCTTCTTTCCTTGATTAGTTTCCATCCATTGTCTTTTGTCTTGAATTCTGATGCTTTGGAAAATAAGGAGCCTTGGTAGTACAGTGGTTTAAAGCACCCTGTTATTAACATAGCTGCCTGCAATTATTGCAGGTTCGAATCTTACCAGGCTCAAGGTTGACTCAGCCTTCCATCCTTTCTAAGGTAGGTTAAATGAGGACCCAGTTTGTGGGGGCAATAAGTTGACTTTGTATAAATATACAAAAGTATGAAGGCTATTGCTTAGCGCATTGTAAGCTGCCCTGAGTCTCCGGAGAGGGGCGGCATATAAATCAAAATTAAAAAAAAAAAGTTGACCCCCTCTACTTTGTGGCAGCCCCTCAAATACTGGAATACTGCTATCATGTCACCCCTGGTCTTTCTTTTCTCTTTCAGCGATCAAAACATTAGAAACTTTTAGAAACATTAGAACATTTCAGACGATTTATTTTTATTTAATAATGACGTAGAAATAAACATTTCTAACGATTAGTAAACTAGAAACACTTAGAAAATTTCAGCAATCAAAACATTGGAAACTCTTCTGTTTAAAGGTCAATTAAGAAGAAAATGATCGGGCGATTCAGGGTTTCAAAAGAATAAAAAGAACAGAATGGATAGGGGGATACTTTTCAGTCTTTAGAAGAAAATTGGAGCTTGGACAGTTTCGTTCCCTCAAAGTCTGCACTCTACAGCTAGGCTCACATGTGTGGACATTTCAAAGCAGCTGCTGAGACAGCTATTTCTAATCTTGGACAATTTTACACCCAATACTGTAGTTTACATGCCAGCGGCACATGGTTGCCCAGAGGACAAAGGGGAGAACTTCACCCACAGCTTGAGAAGATTTCAGAGTTGTAAAATGTTTCACACCACCACAGCCTCACCCAGAGAAAGAAGGATTTATAATGAGACGGAGACCATCCTCTGCAAGACAGCGGGGGCAAGGATCACCCTCTTCCTGAGTATTTTGAACATCAGTGCGCTCACCTGCTAACTGAATAAGGAAGAAAAGCTGGATGCGAGGAGCACAATAAAGCAGAAAAAAGAAATGGAAGGAAACCAATTTCTAAGGAAGGAAATGACCCAAGAAAAGGGAAGCAACGATGGAAGCACATGTTGATGAAAACCAAAACTACCAAAGTAGGCAAAATCCTGACGTTTGTTGATGAAGTAAAACGGATGTAAGGATGAAAGGATCTGCCTTTCTGGAGGTCTGTCTAGTTAATCCTTCTTGCCTCCACCAAGAGTGAATCAGAGGGCAAGTGCATAAATATAGCAAGAAAAGGAGAACTGCTTCGCAACATGGAAGTGAAATCAAATGAAAAGAGGCAGGCAAAGCGGAAAGCTGAATGCTGATCCAGCATCTTCTTACATTTTTTTAAAGGCTCTGAAACTGCATTTTCAAGATCATGTCTATGTGAAATATCCAAATATCGGGGCAGTCTAGGCCTTAGTGCCAAATACCAAGAAAAGGAAACATGGACAAAACTGTTAGCTTTTTTGCCTTCTTTGGGGGGCTTTCTAAAGGCATCTGACTGACAGGTTTTGGAAAGGGAGGAAATGCAGGTAGTCCTCGACTTACGACCAAAATTGAACCGAAAATTTCTGTTGCTAAGTGAGACAGTAATTACCGTAAGTGAATTCCCCCCGCCCCCCCCGTTTTACGACTTTTCTTGCCACAGTTATTAAGTGAATCACTGCAATTGTTAACTTAATAACACGGCCATTAAATGAATCTGAATTTCCCACTGACTTTGCTTGTCAGAAAGTCACAAAAGTTGATCACGTGACCCTGGGACATTGCAACCGTCATAAATACGAGTCAGTTGCCAAGCGTCTCAATTTTGGTCACGTGGCCATGGGGATGCTGCAATGGTTGTAAGTATGAAAAAACGGTCACACATTGCTTTTTTCAGTGCCGTTGTAACTTTGGTCACCAAACGAACTGTTGTAAATCAAGGACAACCTGTACAATTTAATCTCATCCAACAAAGCTCTTTTTCTGAACAACAAATATCTGTGTTAAGAGTATGCTGGTGAGCTAGATGCACCTCTGTTTTCCTCCAATCAATCTTATATGGATTCGCTTGTATTTTAGTTACATGTAGGATTTCTCCAACGGTTAAGATTCTCTGCAAAATAAAACAGCACTTGCATAACAACAAAAGGAAAAATTGCCAGTAATTGTGATTAATGCAAAATATCTAACAAGTAAACTTAAATGTTTTTATTTTTTTTAAAAAGAAGAAATCTTTCCCCGACAACAGACACCAAGCGAGTCATCCTAAGAAGGCATTCTACAAGCTAAATGGAATCAATTCATTCAGCACTGAGCCATGCCATCTCACACTAACCAGATATTATAGAAGATAGCTGACTCCATCAAGCCCAAGCTGGCTGCTATCCAGAGGTCATCCTATTTGGCCAGTGTATTGGAAAACAGGACGCAGGACTAGACACGTCTGGTTTGAATTTAAAGGCAATTGTCATTCTTTGCTGCCTCTGATGGTTGCAATGCCTGTGGTGACACTTCTCTCTGTTCATACAAAGCGCTTTTAAAATCTCACATACATATTTTTGTGAAACCCTTTGGAAGGACTTTTGGCCGTTCACAGAGCTACTTTCTTCCTGTATTTCTCTCAAATGTAGATTGTAAACCATGGCAATAGCTTTTGGGAAAGGAGCTGAACCAATTGTCTAAGGATAGGGGTAGGGGTAGGGGTAGGGGTGGGGTAGGGGTAGGGGTAGAGGTAAAATAGAAATAGAAATAGAAAAATAGAAATAGAAATAGAAATAGAGAAATAGAATTCTTCAAAGCACCTGAGGGTAGAACAAGAAGCAATGGGTGGAAACTAATCAAGGAGAGAAGCAATTTAAAACTAAGGAGAAATTTCCTGACAGTTAGAACAATTAATAAGTGGAACAACTTGCCTGCAGAAGTTGTGAATGCCCCAATACTGGAAATTTATAAGAAGATGTTGGATAACCATTTGTCTGAAGTGGTGTAGGGTTTCCTGCCTAAGCAGGGGGTTGGACTAGAAGACCTCCAAGGTCCCTTCAAACTCTGTTATTCTATTCTATTTTAAAATAGAGTTCAGTAATGAACAAAAAAGGAAACAAGGAAAAGATATTCATCACTAAACAAAGGTTTCAATTCTTGTTTCTTGCTTGCTTCATTTTAGAGGTGTACAGTCTGAGATTTGGTCTCATGGTCAAGGCACTAGGCTAGAAACCAGGAAACTGGGAGTTCTAGTCTCACCTTAGGTACAAAAGTCGGCTGGGTGACTTTGGGACAATCACCAGGAAATGGTGAATTCTAGACCCCGTTTAGGTATGAAAGCCAGCTAGATGACTCCCTCTCAGTCCAACCCACCTCACAGGATTGTTGTTGTGGAGAAAACAGGAGGAGGGAAGGAGTATTATGTAGGTTCGCTTCCTTGAGTTATTTGTAAAAATAACTAAATAAAATAAAATTTGTGATTCCTGAAAGTCTTGGATGTGGCCCCAGACACTTCAAAAGTTGCTACATGTTACAATGCGGTACCTGTGCTTTTGGAAGCTGTTCAGATTTTTAAAAACTGAACTGGCATAAAAACACTTATAATAAATGAATGAATAAATCAGCAAACATGACGGGGGCGGGGCGGAAATAATTCAACATAGAAGTGGAGAGTAATCATACTCACTGTAAATTTGGCTAAAATTTAAATGCCATACAGATTTTAGTTCCACTCTTTTTTGGAAAATTCTGTTCATTTAATGTTTTTCCCTTTTCTGACTGTGCTTCATGACCCAGAAAATATGTGCAGAACCACGTTGTTTTTTATATCTTGCCATTTTTCTTCTTCTTTATTGTCTTTTCTGCTTCTTTCACTTAGCATCAGCAAACATATGAATCCTATTGTTCAACCAAGGAACACTTTGCATCTTTAGTTTAAGATTAAAGGGACTGTATAATATTATTGATCTTAATATGCCTTGAAGCAGATAGCTAAGCATACATCTCAAACTGATAGTATATATATATATATATAGATGGGCTGGAATACATTTCCTCCCATTCTCCAGAAATGCTCAATTGCTAGAGATGATGGAGCTATAGCTTCATAAATCTGGGGTGTAATAGGTTGTGGAAAAAAGCTGGCATCACTATTGGAATTCAGAGTGAAATACACAGCTCTTAGTTCATGTTTAGTTTTCACTGAATAAAAGGTACTGGAAAAAAATATGAGCCAACAAAAATACGTCGCCTCAGGCCTAGTTTAACCTTGTTCCCAAGGACAAGATACATAATCCCCCAAACCAACTTCCGGGAGGTTTAATTCTCTCAGATAAGAAAAATGCAATAATATTGAGCTGATTTAAACAACCAAATAATTTGTGACTTTCGTGAACACAAATATTTAATTTTATTTATCTGATTCAATTCTGGAACTCCAAAACAATTTTGGCAACTCAAAATGTTAAAGGAAAATGAGATAGGAGTACAATCAGGCAAATAAAAATATAATGAAGGAAATAATCAAGATAGGAAATCCAGACAACCACACACACACACCCGCCCCCAAATAGATGCAAAATATGTCAAGAACATTTAACCAGGGATTACCTCCACCCAAGGCCTGGAAGAATGACAACAGGGTTCTGTTAGCTAAGCAGTGCAACAACCTCATTTTGCTTTAGTGCAAGATCAGTAATGCTGCCCCACAATGAGGAGATTCTACTTTACTGGCTGTATTAATAGCCATCAACAGGTTGTTCCTCATCTGTGAATGTATCGAATTTCCCCTAAGTTAGAGGCCATACTATCTTGTGTGAGTGAGTTTTAAAAGTTAAAACTTGTGTTTTTGGCAACAACTTTGCCAAAAAGGCATTAAGAGTTGTTAACCTAATCTTGCGTAGCTTCTTCTCTGGTAATATTGTACTACTAACTACTAGAGCAGAGGTCTTCTAATTTGGCAGCTTTAAGACCTGTGAACTTCAACTCCCAGAATTCTCCAGCCAGCATAGCATTACCAAACTCAAGGTAAACTGCTCCAAACTCGATTGCAGAAAATACGGCATCAGCAACAGAGTGGTCAATGCCTGGAATGCACTTCCTGACTCTGTAGTTTCTTCCCCAAACCCCCAAAACTTTAACCTTAGACTGTCTACTGTTGACCTCACCCCATTCCTAAGAGGTCTGTAAGGGGCGTGCATAAGCGCACCAGCGTGCCTACCGTCCCTGTCCTAATATTCCTTTTTACTCTTACTCTTTTCATGTATTCAAATTATGTTTATACTTTTACCTGTTATCTTATATATGCTTGACAAATAAATAAATAAATTAAAAAAAAAATATACATTGGGATAAAAAAAAATTGTGCTTTCTGCAAAACACTAGACTCTCTCCGTTTCCCCACTCCCCTCTCTTTTCTTTTAAATTTAACTGTATAAATCCAACTTCGGAAAGTTGAATAAGGTTTGTTTTTATATAGTATTTTTTCCTGCAAAAGCAAAACAAGTTCACTGGATAATTCTAGTTTTTGATCTCAAATTTTTTATCATCACTGTTCTTGTCACCCTGCAGCATTACTGGTCAAGTGTCTATGGAGATTCTCAATTATCAAGGTCATCGTTGTCCCGAAGGTACTTTTCAAAAGGTAACTGGACTTGTCTTTTTTTCCCCTTGAAAATATTTCACTTTTAATCCAAGAAGATTGTTCAGTTTGTTTGTTTGTTTGTTTGTTTGTTTGTTTGTTTATTAAAGTTGTATACCGCCCTTCTCCTTTCGGACTCAGGGCAGTGAACAGCCAGAATAAAAACATTTATACACAAAAGTTAAAATAATTATTTAAAACTAATTAAATAAACTTTGGCCCATAATTTAAAACATATCAATTAAAAATCAGTATCAAATGTTAAGTTTGATAAGTTTAATGTTCAGTTCTTGAACTGAAGAAGCTTCTTGGATGAGGAGCGAAACATTTTTAAGGAAAGAAAAAAAAAATACCAAGAAACTCCAGTTGCCTTTTGAGAAGCACTTTTGGGATTACTGGCTAAGAAGCATCGGTTAATAAAATGCACACCCTCCTTGCCACACGCAAAGGGGTATGGAGAGAGAATGGTGATTCTGACTTGTTAGAACTGACTATTCTATGCACCTTATGGCTATATGCATTTTATCAGCAGTAGGTTGGAGAGGAGAGGGGCTAGGAATAAAAACAATACAGTTCAAAACCAGTAAGTTAAAATATTTTGTTCCACTTATTCTTGTCTGTCTGTTGCTTCCTCCTTTTTTGCAGTTGCCAGTTTGCAATAAACATTCCTCTGACAATCTTTATTCTTGTTAACCCTCATGTTTTTCTTTCAAGTTCTATGGGCAGTCTGTGCAACTGGTTCATTGAACTGCTGCTTATGTCTTCCATGCCTGTTCTTCCCTTTCTGCTTACAGAGTGCAGAAAGATATTTTATATATTTGGCAAAGGACACTTTTTCGAATGCCACAGCTGTCTCCTGCAGGCCATTTGAAAGACGTATGCTTCTTGACTTGATCTACATTTCAAACCAGAATATACAATTGCTATGCATAATGGACGGCATGAAAGTGACCCGTTAGCTCAGATAAACCTAGTATTGTTGCTGATAGCTATAGAATATTGAAGGAGGAAGTTTAAGTAAGACATAATCAATCAATATTTGAGAAACTCAAAAGATGTTGAAGTTATTGGCCAGGGAGCACTTTACAACTGGTATTATCCCAAAGGTGCTTTTTCAAAAGGCAACTGGACTTTGCTTTTTCCTTGAAGAGGTTTTGCTTCTTAGATGAGAAATGAAACGTCTTCAACGAAAAACCAAAATTCAGTTGCCTTTTGAAAAAGCATCATTGGGACAATCTGACCTGGATGACTGAGACTCCATAGACAACTGCTACTATCCTTGGATAATTTGACTGCTAAAAGGAAAAAAAAAAGAAGATGCAGTGGCTCAGTGCCTAAAATGCTGAGCTTGTCGATCGAAAGGTCGGCAGTTCAGCGGTTCGAATCTCTAGTGCAGCATAACGGGGTGAGCTCCTGTTACTTGTCCCAGCTTCTGCCAACCTAGCAGTTTGAAAGCACATAAAAAATGCAAGTAGAAAAATAGGGACCACCTTTGGTGGGAAGGTAACAGCGTTCCGTGCGCCTTTGGCATTTAGTCATGCCGGCCACATGACCACGGAGACGTCTTCGGACAGTGCTGGCTCTTCGGCTTTGAAACGGAGATGGGCACCGCCCCCTAGAGTCAGGAACAACTAGCACATATGTGTGAGGGGAACCTTTACCTTTTTAAAAGGAAAGTAGGATAGAAATCTAACAAACACTGAGCCGGCATGGTGTAGTTAATTAGCACTGAGGCAGAATTGGGAACACCGAGCACAAGGTCATTCTCAACCATGGAAACTCGCTGGGTGACTTGGAGTATCAAGTCTTTATGTATTATCCAATTGATCTGACAGGGCTACTGCAGAGGAAAATAGGAGGAGGAAGACCTGTTTACACCACCTTGACCTCCTGAAGAAATACAGAATATAAAATGAATGCACACTGCAACCAACTTTGTATCTAAGGAACCTCTTTTGGACCAAATCGTTGGTTTAATAACCAACATTTCCTACAATGACCAAAAGACAAAAGGATAATCGTCCCCTAATTATTCTCTAGCAATTGGTTATTCAAGTTTCTCTTGAATAGTCTGAGAATCAGACTATTCTCAATTCTTGAGAATCAGTCTCAGCAAAGAGGTTTTACAGTCTGATCAGTAAGCTTATTCTCCAAGAACACAGGTGGGTAAATTCTGTTTGTCTGTAGGCTCCACAAACCATGTTTGACATGTTTCAATGTCAAATCCTGAAGCAGCAATCGCTTGGAATCAATCAAATTTTAGAGGCTGTGTTTGGAAAGGAAGTGGGGCAATCATATGGAATGTGAACATATTAGGGAATGAAAATTGAAGAATGATGTATATAGGCAGAAGGGAGAAAGCTAGCTGGGAGTAGATTCAGGACAAGGAGATAATAATAATAATAATAATAATAATAATAATAATAATAATAATAATAATAATAATAATTTTATTTCTATACCGCCCTTCTCCCGAAGGACTCAGGGCGGTGTACAGCCTATTTAAAAACACAGAACAAAACAACGATTAAAATTTAAAATCATTAAAGAATTAGGCTCCAATTAAAATCCCAAAAATTTTAAATACCCCAATTTAAAATCGTTATGTTGATAGCCCGGCCTGGCGGAACAACAGGGTCTTCAGTGCGCAGCGAAACCCCCGGAGGTCGGAGATCTTACGTATTTCCGGGGGCAGTTCGTTCCACAGGGCTGGGGCTCCCACAGAGAAGGCCCTCCCCCTGGGTGTCGCCAGCCGACATAACTTGGCCGATGGCACCCTGAGGAGACCCTCTCTGTGGGAGCGGACTGGTCGGTGGGAGGCTATTGGTGGCAGAAGTCGGTCTCGAAGGTACCCGGGTCCTATGCCATGGAGCGCCAGATGGGCTGGTGGAGGCCACTCTAGGATAATCCTAGCTTTAGTGGGCCTGCAGGGAGGGTGATAAATGGATGATTTCAGCATTTATGGGATTCCTCCCTCTGGCAGAGGTTTGTTGCAAGGATGTAGGAAATAAGCAGGCTAAGCCTGAGGGCAGGGTCAAATGCATTATCAGTTTGGAGTCAATGCGCTTCCGCAAGAAACCCAATCCAGCCACCAGTGAATTCCGTTGACCCTTATCTAGCGCCAATTTGGCTTGAACGTTAGTAGATCTTAGGTACAGATTGCATGTAATAAACTTGTAGTAGTGCTTTGAACTCAGCTCCTGTTACTGGTTACTTGCACCTGATCAGGGGCTTTTTATGTGAGTTAAGCTCAATGTTATTTAGCTGTTGTTTTTTCTTTTCCCATAGGATGATTCTAAAATCTTGAAGAAATTTGTTTTCTTCTAATTATCTAATCCAACATAGCTCTTACGAAAGTTGATTTCAGCCAAATATTTCAAGGACTCTGACAGCTCTGAACTACTACGTTACCTTGGCAGGTAGTCCTTGACTTACGATCAGTCATTTAACCACTGTTCAAAGTAACAACAGCCACAGAAAGGGTGCTTTATGGTCTGTAAAGCATTTCTGGTCTTCGTAAAATGCTGCACCCTCCCACGGCACATTACTGCATTTCGAGTATTTGGCAAGTGGGTCACATTTATGACTGATTACAACATCTTGCAGTCATGTGACAAATTGCTCTCTTTTTTGCCAGTTTCCAGCAAAAAACATCCATTCAGGAGAATGGATTCACTTAACGGCTTCTGTAGAAATAATATAAGTCACCCACCAGTCATGTGGGTACCTCGACTTATGACTAAAATTCCAGTCCCAATTGTGGTTCTTAAGTCAAGGACTGCCTGTATTAATTTGGGGTTGGATAGACTAGATCAACTAAGGTGTTTTTCACTTTAATTTTTTATTCTACAAGAAAATATTTCTGTGACAAGATCAGTATTTTAAAAACCCAATAGTCTGACAATTCCAAAACATCTACATCAAGGCATATGGCAAAATTATTTCTAAATTGCAATAACCATAACTCCACAGAATAAATCACTGGGGAGAACTCTTTACTAAGGCTACCAAATCAGTGGGCTTCAAATAAAAATTTTCATTGAAGCTACTTATTGAAGTGACTTAATAAATTAAATGATATCTCAAAGTCCACAGGGAACAGGTCTTGAACTTCAGAATAAATGCTTTGCATTCTACTTGTAAGGGATTGGAGAAAATAGCAAGCTAAATTAAGCGATCAATAAGATTAGATTCTTAAATACTGCAGCGAAGAGTAAAATAAACAATGTAAAACCTACAGTTGTGCCCTGAGAAAACAGAAATATATTCTCCACTTCTTTTAAAAGAATTATTTCAAAAGAAAATAATTTTAAAAACTAAAATCACCCTGACTATGTTTGATGACATACATACCCAGATCATTGCAGCTGCATTCATACAATATGCTAAACTTTGATTAGTTTCAATCTTGCTTTGCTTTTTTTGTGCCTTATTTCTTATTGACATCATTTTTATATTACTCCAATCAAACGATCTGGACATTATACAGAAGAATCTGTATAATGTACAGTATACAGATATATACAGTAATCAAGAAAATGAGTAACTACACAATCCAAAAACTATAGTCAGATGGCCAGCCAATATTTAGAGGTAGTTCTAACTTACGACCACAATTAAGTCCAAATTTTCTGTTGCTATACAAGACATTTGTTGTGAGCTTTGCACCACTTTATGACCTTCTTGCCACAGTTGTCAAATGAATTACTGCAGTTGTTAAATTAACAACATGGTTTTTAAGTAAACCTGGCTTCTCCTTTGACTCTGCTTGTCAGAAGGTTGCAAAAGGGGACCATGTGACTCTAGGACACTGCAACTGTCATAAATACGAGTCTGTTGCCAAGCATCCGAAT